>NC_134535.1:175048659-175366159 GCF_050624435.1 Tenrec ecaudatus
TCCATGGGCCGGTCTTGTGTGTTTGACAATGTACTGTGTGTGTGTGTCTGCATTAGCACATTTTTGTGTCTGTGGCAAGGAAACCCGTGTGTTGTATATGAGCAGGTAACCTGACTTCAGGAAAGATGCAGACAGAATAACATAAAACAGAGGATCTCTCTAGAATTCAACCCAGGAGCGTTGCTTAGAGGGATATCAACACTGCTGCAACCCATGTGGAACAGCATCACGATTAAGGAAGGAGAGACGCACTGGGCTTTGAGGGCCTGGGGGCTTTTGTCTATCCTCAGTGGAGGCCGGCTGGGGCTTGACCTTGGACCCGCCTGGTCTCTGCTGGTACCAGGACCATGTTTAGCCTGTGGAGTTGCTTGGCCCCAGAACAGCCACAGTTTGCCACCACCTGCTTCAGGACAGGGACTGGAATCTTACAGCTCCACAGGCAGGGATGCGTTTCAGCTACATTGTTGCTCTTGTTTCCATCTCCTCTCTGTCCCTCCCACCGACCCTTGGGGTCCTGGAGGGCTGCACTGGGGCCTTTAATCCACACAGCCACAGCTTGCTGATACTACCTGGGAGCAGGGAGTAAACCCTTGCAGCTCCACTCCCTGGATCGGGACTGAGATACATTGCGCGTTTCCTTCCATCCCTTCACTATATCCACCCGCCCCCAACTCCCACAGGCTCATCAGGCTAGCTTTTGAATGTTGTTTTCTTGCTCCTCTTAGTCTCTCTCCTCGTCTCCCACACACTACTGCTAACCTCCAGACCACTCCCCTGCTTGTAGGGCATTTATGCCTGTACCACGCGCAGCTAGGTGAGTTCCACACTGTGTAGGTGGCCCTAGTCTGGGGACAGCCCTCCTGATCTGCACCAGTGGATGTTCTGCTCGATTTCCTAGAGGGACATTCCTGCCTGTGTGCCTGGGGTCCTCATGTAACTCAGACAGCACCCCTCAACGTTCCCAGCTGCTGCAGGAACCTCTGCCCAACCTCCGCAACACCCAATCATGCAACCCAGCAGTCTCCTGGGTCACTCCCCTTGTCCGGAGCCATGAGGCCTGGCCATTACTTGGAATTTCTTAGCCTGAGCTCTGGGCATTCTTCTACCCAAGCCTACGTGACAGAGCACTGCAGCTGTAAAGTTTGAGCAAACAAGGGGTGATGCTCTTTAGATAAGCACCCGTGTCCTGCATCCCCTGGATTGGGCAAAGGATCGTCCTCACCTATGCTTGATTTGCGTGTACATGCCACTCCTCTGCGTACCTAATTGAAGACCGTAAGCCCTTACTGACTCACGGGCAAGGCACGCTCCCCTGAACTCCGATTGGCCTGTTGCCAAGATAGCCTAATCTGCATGTGCGGCCGAGGCCCCCACACCCCCTTGGCTGGCCGTTATAAGCTGTGACTCTTTGTTCATTAAAACGGGACTTGATCAGGATATTGTCTTGTCCTCATTCTCCGTGCCTCTTGTACCCACCCAATTCCCACTCTCTCCTCCAGGATCCACAGTGAATGACCCCGCGGGACGGGACATCCCCTGAGATGGAAGTACAGGAGCATCAAGTGGTAGGTTACTTCCGTTGTGAAATAAACTGTAGGCAGTGCAAAAAAGCATTCCTACAAGTCTCCCAGAGAGAGCCAGTGCTCTTCGACACACTGCAAAATGGGTCCTGGCTCCTCTAAAACAATGCAAGGCAAACTGCCTTCAGTCCCAACGAACTCAATGCAAAAATATAAAAAATACATGGGACAAACTAACAGCAATGAGAGAAGATGCCGTGAACAGAATAACATGTATAGAAGAAGCAGACATTGAGCGGGCATAGAGAGAAATTTTCAGAATGCTCCTTGGAGTCATACACAATAGGAGGGAAACAATAGAGAAAAAGGATGAAATGATCGAAGAGGTAAGAGCGATTAACCAAAGGGAAATTCAGGACCTTAGGGAGGTGATAAGGAAAACCAGTAGCTGACTCAGGGGCCTGGAGAATCGACTGGGGGAATCAGAGAACAGCAGGGACTTAGAAGACAACCAAGCTGACCTAAACCACATGAACAAAAATCTAATAAGATCATCAGAGAAGCTGAAGAAAACTTGAGAATTATGTCTGGGCAAATCTACATAAATTTAAGCACATTGAAATAATACAGACCTCTCTCTCTGACCACTGTGCCATAAGACTGGAAATCAACAAAAGGAAGACAAAGAAAATAAGAGCAAATAATTGGAGGATGAATAACTCTCTACTGCAAAAGGAGTGCATACTGGTGCAGATCCGAGACGAAATCAGGAAATTTCTCGAAACCAATGAAAATGAGCACACGACGTACCAAAACTTATGGGACACAGCAAAGGCAGTCATCAGAGGAAGGTTCATAGCAATACAAGCACACCTGAGAAAGGAAGAGAGACTCATGACGGATACGCTGACACAAAATTTACAAAAACTAGAGCTGAGTCAGCAGGACAACCCTACTAATAGTAAAAGAAAAGAAATTATAAAAATCAGGGCTGAGATTCAGGAGAGGGAAAATAAAAAAACTATGGAAAAAATTAATATCGCTAAAAGTTGGTTCTTTGAAAAGATAAACAGGATCGATAGACCATTGGCAAACCTAACCAAAGAAAGGAGGGAACAAATCTCAATAGCAAGAATAAGGGATGAAAGAGGGGTCATTACAACAGACCCTAATGAAATCAAAAGCATAGTTACACAATACTATGAAGGATTGTACTCCAATGAATACAACAATTTGGAAGACATGGACAAATTCCTGGAAAAACAATCCCTCCCTAGACTATCCTCGGTGCACATCAAGAATCTCAACAGACCCATCGCAATAGAAGAAATAGAAAAGGTTATCAAGGGATTACCAACAAAAAAAATCCCCTGGACCAGATGGATACACTGGAGAATTCTATCAAGCATTCAGGGAAGAACTAATACCAATCCTACACAAACTTTTCCAGAACATAGAAAAAGATGGCAAACTCCCAAACTCCTTCTATGAAGCTAGTATAACTCTGATACCCAAACCGGGCAAGGATCCCACAAGAATCGAGAACTACAGACCGATATCCCTAATGAACATTGATGCAAAATCCTTAACAAAATACTAGCCAACAGAATACAAAAGTATATAAAACAAATAATTAACCATGACCAAGTGGGATTCATACCAGGGATGCAGGGATGGTTCAACATACGAAAGACCATTAGTATTATTCGTCACATTGACATGAAAAAGTATAAGAATCACATGATAATATCAATAGACGCAGAAAAAGCATTCGACAACATCCAACACCAATTCCTGTTTAAGACACTAGCGAAGATAGGAATGGAAGGAAAGTTCCTCAAGACAATACAAGCTATATATGAAAAACCAACAGCCAAAGTCATAGTCAATGGAGAAAAGACTAACACAATCCCACTGAAAAAGGGAACCAGACAAGGATGCCCCTTGTCTCCACTCCTATTTAATATCGTGCTGGAGGTTTTAGCTAACAGCATAAGGCAAAGAAGTGACATCAAAGGTATTCGTCTGGGGAAGGAAGAGGTGAAACTATCGTTATTTGCAGATGATATGATTTTATATATGGAAAATCCCAAAAGTTCCACAAGGGGAGTACTGGAAGCAATAGAGGAGTTTGGCAGAGTGGCAGGATACAAGATCAACAAACAGAAGTCCATCGGACTGTTATACACATCAGATAAGACCACAGAAGAAGAGATCAAAAAGGTGGTACCCTTCACAATAGCCAAACACAAACTGAAATATCTAGGGATACACTTGACTGAAAAAACTAAAGATCTATATAGGGAAAACTATAGAACACTATTACAAGAAACCAAGAGCGACCTCAACAAATGGAAGAATATTCCATGCTCTTGGATTGGGAGACTTAATATAGTTAAGATGTCAGTTCTGCCAAAGGCACTATATAAGTTTAATGCTATCCCTATACAATTACCATCATCTTTCTTCAAAGAAATGGAAAAACTGATTACCAACTTCATATGGAGAGGGAAGAAGCCCAGAATTAGCAGAGAACTCCTCAAGAAGAAGGACACCGTGGGAGGGCTTGCTTTACCTGACTTTGGCACATACTATGCAGCCACAGTTCTCAAAACTGCATGGTATTGGTACAATGACAGATACTCAGACCAATGGAAAGGAACTGAAAACCCAGAAATAAAAGCATCAGCATACACACAGCTGATCTTTGACAAGGGCCCCAAAAATATCAAATGGGAAGCAGATGCCCTCTTTAACAAGTGGTGCTGGAAAAAATGGATATCAACATGCAGAAAAATGAAGCAAGACCCTTATCTCACTCCATGCACAAGAATAACCTCAAGGTGGATCACAGACCTTGAAGTTAAACCCCAAACTATTAGGGCCATCAATGAGGGAATTGGGACCAACTTGAGAACTTTGGCGCAGGCAATACACAGGCTATCAGAAATAGGGAAGGACACAAACACAGAGGAGGCACAAATCGACAAATGGGATATACTGAAGATAAAACACTTGTGTACATCTAAAGAATTCACCAAGAGAGTAATAAGAGAATCCACAGACTGGGAAAACATCTTTAGCAATGACACATCAGACAAAGGCCTTATTACTAAAATCTACAGTACTCTGCTAGCTTCCAAAAAGAAAAAAACCAATAGCCCACTTGAAAGGTGGGCAAAGGACTTGAACAGAAGTTTCAGAGGGGCAGAAATCCGAATGGCCAACAAACATATGAGAAAATGTTCCCGATCTTTAGCCATAAGAGAAATGCAAATTAAAACAACAATGAGGTACCACCTGACACCCTCAAAGGTAGCCCAATTCAAAAAATCAGAAAGCAACAAGTGTTGGAGGGGCTGTGGGGAGACAGGAACTCTCATCCACTGCTGGTGGGACTGTAAGTACGTACAGCCACTATGGAAATCAATCTGGCGATACCTAAAACAGATGGAAATAGAGTTACCATATGACCCAGCAATCCCCCTACTGGGCATATACCCAGAAGAGGCAAGAAACAAACCAAGACCAGACATCTGTGCTCCAATGTTCATTGCGGCACAGTTCACAATTGCAAGGAGTTGGAAGCAACCCAGATTTCCATCAACTGACGATTGGATTAAAAAACTGTGGTATATACATACAATGGAATACTACGCATCACTAAAAAGCAGTGATGAACGTACGAGGCACATAGCGGCATGGGAAGAACTGGAGGAAATCATGCTAAGCGAAGTAAGTCAGGCACAAAAGGACAAGTACAACATGAGCCCGCTGAGGTAAGAATTAAAAATTTTTTTAAAAAAGCAAAAGGGGCATAGGGGAAAAAGCTACTGTATACAAACATTTTAGGGGTGAAGACTGTGTAGTATGGAAGGGACCAGACCAAGACCAGGGATGTACATGGTAGACAATGGTGGAGGAGGTGGGGAAAGGAAAACAAAAGGATGAATACAAGGAAGAAAAGGGTAGTGGGGTCAGGGGGCATTAATCCACCCAATGGGAGGGTATTGTTTATATCTCCACAGGGAAAGGGGGACCAGACTTCAACCCAGTGTCGCAAGGTGTGAATGCAATATCCCGGCGTGGAGGAGGGAACCAGTGGAGAGGTCTGGGAGGCTGGCCCCAGCACCATAAATTAAGTGGATTCCTGCCCTTCCCCGAAAAGAATTTGTTCCAAAGGACGACATTGACTCTGCAGCTCCGGGAGATGGACATATCTGATCAGAGCACACAGGAGCAGATGAAGGGGCAGGAGGAGAGAGTGGAGCACAGCCTGGCCCACCAGGCCGTGATGATGATGTTACTGAGTAGAGCAGCCAGTCCACAGAGAGAACAACATGGCTGGCCCTACTATGAGACATGATGCCCCTCAGTGACTAAGGGCAATACAGGGGACAGCACCGGAGACACAGTGTGGGAATTGCACCTGACCTGATCCCACCACACCGAGGCAAATCACTGGGGGAGTGCAGCGGAACAGCAAGGGAATGGAGTGGCAAGGTCCCCAGGGAATGCTGAAAGTGGACTTTGGGGCCAGGGCGTGGTGCCCCAACAGACTGGACTGGAAAACGCTCCTAAGGGCCAGCAAACGATCCCTGAACTAACTACAAGCTTTTCTCTTGTGAACTGTTTTGTTCTGTTCTTTGTCAGTGGTTTGTTTTTGTTGTTTTGTTGTCTGGTTGTATACTGTTGCTTTGTTTTCCTCTGTCTTGTTTTCGTGCATGTTAGTGACTCCACAGGTCTGTCTGAATAGGACAGGCTGGATGAACTATCTGGAGGAAAAACAACGGGACCGACAGTTCCGGGGGGACTTGGGGTGGGGGGGTAGGGGGGGTAAGGAAGTGGTGTTAACAAACCCAGGGACAAGGGAAAAACATGGGACCCCAAATGGTAGAGAAGGGGGAGTGGCAGGCATGGTGGGAAATGATCAAGGGTAAGGTTGCTTAGAGAAAAGGTATACTCTAGCCCAGGTGGCGATGAAGCATGGTACTAGGGCAGGAGGAAAGTCAAGGGAGATGGATGAAAGAGCTAGGAGTCAAAGGGCATCCATGGAGGTCTAGACAAAGACATGTACATGCAAATATATATAGGAGGATAGGGAAATAGATCTATGTGTCTATATTTATAGGTCAAGTATTAAGGTGGCGGAAGGACCTTGGGCCTCTACTCAAACACTCCCTCAATGCATGAATACCTTCTTTTATTAAATTGGAACTCTATGATGCTCACTCTCCCGACACAACGGCTGGAGCCAAAGTGGGTGAACAAGTAAATGTGGTGAAGAAAGCTAATGGTGCCCGGCTATCAAAAGAGATAGTGACTGGGGTCTTAAAGGCTTGAAGATAAACAAGCGGCCATCTAGCTCAGAAGCAACAAAGTCCACATGGAAGAACACACCAGCCTGTGTGATCGAGTGGTCCCAAGGGGATCAGTTACCAGGCATCAAAGAACAAAAAATCATATCATTGACTGCACACCTCCATGATAGGATCGCTGAAGACAAATGGGTGCATAAGCAAATGTGGTGAAGAAAGCTGTTGGTGCCCGGCTATCAAAAGAGATAGTGTCTGGGGTCTTAAAGGCTTGAAGGTGAACAAGCGGCCATCTAGCTCAGAAGCAAATAAGCCCACATGGAAGAAGCACACCGGCTAGTGCGACCACGAGGTGCCCAAGGGACCAGGTATAAGGCATCATACAAAAAAAAAAAAAAAGATATAAGTGTGTGTATGTATGTGTATATGTATATATGTATATATGTATATATATGTCATATTAATGAAGGGGGAAGTGCAGAGTGGAGACCCAAGGCCCAAGTGTCGGCCAATGAAGATCCCCTCATAGAGGGGTTTAGGAGAGGAGATGGGTTAATTAGGGTGTGAGGTAGTATCGATGAAGAACACAGCTTTCCCCCAGATCCTGGATGCTTCCTCCCCCCAACTACCATGATCCGAATTCTACCTTGCAGGGCTGGAGAGGACAGAGGCTGTACACTGGTACATAGGAGGGTTGGAGGTACAGGGAATCCAGGGTGGATGATACCTTCAGGACCAAGGGTGTGAGGGACGATGCTGGGAGAGTGGAGGGTGAGTGGGTTGGAAAGGGGGAACTGATTACAAGGATCCACATGTGACCTCTTCCCTGGGAGAGGGACAGCAGAGAAGGGGGGAAGGGAGACTCCGGATAGGGCAAGATATGACAAAATAACGATGTATAAATTACCAAGGGCATATGAGGGAGGGGGGAATAGGGAGGGGGGGGGAAAAAGAGGACCTGATGCAAGGGGCTTAAGTGGAGAGCAAATGCCTTGAGAATGATTGGGGCAGGGAATGTATGGATATGCTTTATACAATTGATGTATGTATATGTATGGATTGTGGTAAGAGTTGTATGGGTCCCTAATAAAATGTAAAAGAAGAAAAGAGAAAAAAATGATTAGGGCAAAGACTGTACAGGTGTGCTTTATACAATTGATGTATGTATATGTATGAACTGTGAAAAGAACTGTATGAGCCCCAATAAATTGTTAAAATTTAAAAAAAAAATTTTTTTTAAAAGATAAAAAAAATCATCAGAGAAGCTGAAGAAAACTTAAGAATTATGTCTGATGCTTTGAAGCAGAACATCAGTAGAGTTATGAATAGGCTTACTGTGTTTGTATATTATCTGGTTCTTGTGTCTATGGCAAGGTAACCTGTGTGTATATAGGAGTAGGTCCTTTTGTCTGTGCGCAGGTTACTGTGTGTGTAAATCAGCATATATTCTGGTGTATGTGGTAAGGTGACCTGTGTGTGTATATGAGAAGGTTCTTGTGTCTGTGAGCTGGAAACGTATGTGTGTATAAGAGGAGGTAGTAGTGTCTGTGAGCAGGCAACCAAGTTGTATATGAGCAGGCCCTGTGTGTCTGGGAACTGATGCGTGTATCTGAGCAGTTCCTTTGTATCTGTAGAAGGCAGATACAAACGGTGTGTGTCCATTCGCAGGAACTTGTGCCTGGGCGCAGGGAACCTGTGTGTGTACATGAGCTGTTCACCAGTGTGTTTCTATGAGTAGGTCACCTTATTTATATGAGCAGTTCTTGGGTGTCTGTGAGTAGAAAGCCTGTGATTTTATAGTAGGGGGTTCTGTGTGTGTGAGATCAAGTAATACGCGTGTGTATAGGTTTTGTGTCTATGAGCGGATAACCAGTGTGTGTATAGCAGCAGGTACTGCGTGCCTGCGAGAAAGTAACGTGTGTGTGTGTGTGTGTGTGTATGTGTGCGTGTGTGAGCAGGTCTTCTTGTGTGAGCATGTACCCGTTGCGTATACGGGAGCAGGTCCTGTGTGCCTGTGAGCAGGTAACGTGTGTGTTTACGACAAGTTCCTGTGTGTCTGTGAGCATATCAACATGCTTGTGTTTTTAAGCCATTTGTTGGGTCTGTGAGCAGATAACCTGAATGCGTACATGCGTCGGTTCCTGTGTCTGTGAGCAGGGTACTGTGTGGGTATATTCGCACGTCCCTTTGTCTGTGGAAGGTATCTTGTGGGTATATATGTCTATGGTTCTTGTGTCTGTGAACAGGTAATCTGTGTGTGCGCGTGATCAGGTTATGTTGTCTATGAGCAGGTAACCTGTGTAAGGGAGGACTTACTAGTGTCTGTGAGCAGGTAACCTGTGTTTGTGTTTATGAGCAGCACCTTTCTGTCTGTGAGTAGGAAAGCTGTGTGTATAGGTGAGCAGGTTCTTGTCACTGTGAGCACATCACCTGTGGGTGTAGATGAGGAGGTTCTTGTGTCTGTGAGAAGATCACCTGTGTGCGTATAGAAGCAGGCTTCTGTGTCTATGAGCAGGAAACCTGTGTGTGTGTGTGTACAAGAAGAGGTAATAGTGTTTGTGAGCAGGTAAGCTGCGTGTGTATAGGAGCATGTCTTGTATATCTGTGATCAGGTCCTCAATGAGTGTAGATGAACAGTTCCTGTGTGTCTGTGAGCAGGTAAGCTGTGTATATGTATGAGAAAGGTCTTGTTTCTGTGAGAAGGTACCCTGCGTGGCTATATGAGCAGGTACTGCGTGTCTGTGAGCAGGCAGCCAATGTGAACATGAGTAGGTCTTGTGTGTCTGCGAGCTGGTCACCTGGGCGTGTGTCTGAGCCGTTCCTGTGTATCTGCGAGCAGGCAACAAGTGTGTCTCTATCAGCAGGAACTGCGTGCCTGTGTGCAGGTAACCTTGGTGTGTGTCTAGGAGATGGTCATCTGTAGGCTTTTTCAGCAGGTCACCTTCGTGTATATGCCCAGGTCCTGTGTGCTTGTGAGTAAGAGCCTGTGTGTTTATATGAGGAGGTATTGTGTGTCTTTGAGAAGGTAACTTGCATGTGTGTATAAGCAGGTCCTTGTGTCTGTGAGCAGATAACCTGTAGGAGTCCATGGGCCGGTCTTGTGTGTTTGACAATGTACTGTGTGTGTGTGTCTGCATTAGCACATTTTTGTGTCTGTGGCAAGGAAACCCGTGTGTTGTATATGAGCAGGTAACCTGACTTCAGGAAAGATGCAGACGGAATAACATAAAACAGAGGATCTCTCTAGAATTCAACCCAGGAGCGTTGCTTAGAGGGATATCAACACTGCGGCAACCCATGTGGAACAGCATCACGATTAAGGAAGGAGAGACGCACTGGGTTTTGAGGGCCTGGGGGCTTTTGTCTATCCTCAGTGGAGGCCGGCTGGGGCTTGACCTTGGACCCGCCTGGTCTCTGCTGGTACCAGGACCATGTTTAGCCTGTGGAGTGGCTTGGCCTCAGCACAGCCACAGTTTGCCACCACCTGCTTCAGGGCAGGGACTGGAATCTTGCAGCTCCACAGGCAGGGATGCGTTTCAGCTACATTGTTGCTCTTGTTTCCATCTCCTCTCTGTCCCTCCCACCCACCCTTGGGGTCCTGGAGGGCTGCACTGGGGCCTTTAATCCACACAGCCACAGCTTGCTGATACTACCTGGGAGCAGGGAGTAAACCCTTGCAGCTCCACTGCCTGGATCGGGACTGAGATACATTGCGCGTTTCCTTCCATCCCTTCACTATACCCACCCGCCCCCAACTCCCACAGGCTCATCAGGCTAGCTTTTGAATGTTGTTTTCTTGCTCCTCTTAGTCTCTCTCCTCGTCTCCCACACACTACTGCTAACCTCCAGACCACTCCCCTGCTTGTAGGGCATTTATGCCTGTTCCACGCGCAGCTAGGTGAGTTCCACACTGTATAGGTGGCCCTAGTCTGGGGACAGCCCTCCTGATCTGCACCAGTGGATGTTCTGCTCGATTTCCTAGAGGGACATTCCTGCCTGTGTGCCTGGGGTCCTCATGTAACTCAGACAGCACCCCTCAACGTTCCCAGCTGCTGCAGGAACCTCTGCCCAACCTCCGCAACACCCAATCATGCAACCCAGCAGTCTCCTGGGTCACTCCCCTTGTCCGGAGCCATGAGGCCTGGCCATTACTTGGAATTTCTTAGCCTGAGCTCTGGGCATTCTTCTACCCAAGCCTACGTGACAGAGCACTGCAGCTGTAAAGTTTGAGCAAACAAGGGGTGATGCTCTTTAGATAAGCACCCGTGTCCTGCATCCCCTGGATTGGGCAAAGGATCGTCCTCACCTATGCTTGATTTGCGTGTACATGCCACTCCTCTGCGTACCTAATTGAAGACTGTAAGCCCTTACTGACTCACGGGCAAGGCACGCTCCCCTGAACTCCGATTGGCCTGTTGCCAAGATAGCCTAATCTTCATGTGCGGCCGATGCCCCCACACCCCCTTGGCTGGCATTTATAAGCTGTGACTCTTTGTTCATTAAAACGGGACTTGATCAGGATATTGTCTTGTCCTCATTCTCCATGCCTCTTGTACCCACCCAATTCCCACTCTCTCCTCCAGGATCCACTGTGAATGACCTCGCGGGACAGGACATCCCCTGAGATGGAAGTACAGGAACATCAAGAGGTAGGTTACTTCTGTTGTGAAATAAACTGTAGGAAGTGCAAAAAAGCATTCCTACAAGTCTCCCAGAGAGAGCCAGTGCTCTTCGACACACTGCAAAATGGGTCCTGGCTCCTCTAAAACAATGCAAGGCAAACCGCCTTCAGTCCCAACGAACTCAATGCAAAAATATAAAAAATACATGGGACAAACTAACAGCAATGAGAGAAGATGCCGTGAACAGAATAACATGTATAGAAGAAGCAGACATTGAGCGGGCATAGAGAGAAAATTTCAGAATGCTCCTTGGAGTCATACACAATAGGAGGGAAACAATAGAGAAAAAGGATGAAATGATCGAAGAGGTAAGAGCGATAAACCAAAGGGAAATTCAGGACCTTAGGGAGGTGATAAGGAAAACCAGTAGCAGACTCAGGGACTTGGAGAATCGACTGGGGGAATCAGAGAACAGCATCAGGGACTTAGAAGACAACCAAGCTGACCTAAACCACATGAACAAATATCTAATAAGATCATCAGAGAAGCTGAAGAAAACTTAAGAATTATGTCTGATGCTTTGAAGCAGAACATCATTAGAGTTATGAATAGGCTTACTGTGTTTGTATATTATCTGGTTCTTGTGTCTATGGCAAGGTAACCTGCGTGTATATAGGAGTAGGTCCTTTTGTCTGTGCGCAGGTTACTGTGTGTGTAAATCAGCATATATTCTGGTGTATGTGGTAAGGTGACCTGTGTGTGTATATGAGAAGGTTCTTGTGTCTGTGAGCTGGAAACGTATGTGTGTATAAGAGGAGGTAGTAGTGTCTGTGAGCAGGCAACCAAGTTGTATATGAGCAGGCCCTGTGTGTCTGGGAACTGATGCGTGTATCTGAGCAGTTCCTTTGTATCTGTAGAAGGCAGATACAAACGGTGTGTGTCCATTCGCAGGAACTTGTGCCTGGGCACAGGGAACCTGTGTGTGTACATGAGCTGTTCACCAGTGTGTTTCTATGACGAGGTCACCTTATTTATAGGAGCAGTTCTTGGGTGTCTGTGAGTAGAAAGCCTGTGATTTTTAGTAGGGGGTTCTGTGTGTGTGGGATCAATAATACGCGTGTGCATAGGTTTTGTGTCTATGAGCAGGTAACCAGTGTGTGTATATGAGCAGGTACTGCGTGCCTGCGAGAAAGTAACGTGTGTGTTTGTGTGTGTGTGTGTGTGTGTGTGTGCCTGCGTGTGTGAGCAGGTCCTTCTTGTGTGAGCATTTACCCGTTGTGTATACGGGAGCAGGTCCGGTGTGCCTGTGAGCATATCAACATGCTTGTGTTTTTTAGCCATTTGTTGGGTCTGTGAGCAGATAACCTGAATGCGTACATGCGTCGGTTCCTGTGTCTGTGAGCAGGGTACTGTGTGGGTATATTCGCACGTCCCTTTGTCTGTGGAAGGTATCTTGTGGGTATATATGTCTATGGTTCTTGTGTCTGTGGACAGGTAATCTGTGTGTGTGATCAGGTTATGTTGTCTATGAGCAGGAAACCTGTGTGTCTAAGGGAGGACGTACTAGTGTCTGTGAGCAGGTAACCTGTGTTTGTGTTTATGAGCAGCACCTTTCTGTCTGTGAGTAGGAAAGCTGTGTGTATAGGTGAGCAGGTTCTTGTCACTGTGAGCACATCACCTGTGGGTGTAGATGAGGAGGTTCTTGTGTCTGTGAGAAGATCACCTGTGTGCGTATAGAAGCAGGCTTCTGTGTCTATGAGCAGGAAACCTGTGTGTGTGTGTGTGTGTGTGTGTGTGTGTACAAGAAGAGGTAATAGTGTTTGTGAGCAGGTAACCTGCGTGTGTATAGGAGCATGTCTTGTATATCTGTGATCAGGTCCTCAAGGAGTGTAGATGAACAGTTCCTGTGTGTCTGTGAGCAGGTAAGCTGTGCGTGTGTGTGAGCAGGCACTTTTGTCTGTGTGCAGGTAACCTGTGTATATGTATGAGAAAGGTCTTGTTTCTGTGAGAAGGTACCCTGCGTGGCTATATGAGCAGGTACTGCGTGTCTGTGAGCAGGCAGCCAATGTGAACATGAGTAGGTCTTGTGTGTCTGCGAGCTGGTCACCTGGGCGTGTGTCTGAGCCGTTCCTGTGTATCTGCGAGCAGGCAACAAGTGTGTCTCTATCAGCAGGAACTGCGTGCCTGTGTGCAGGTAACCTTGGTGTGTGTCTAGGAGATGGTCATCTGTAGGCTTTTTCAGCAGGTCACCTTCGTGTATATGCCCAGGTCCTGTGTGCTTGTGAGTAAGAGCCTGTGTGTTTATATGAGGAGGTATTGTGTGTCTTTGAGAAGGTAACTTGCATGTGTGTATAAGCAGGTCCTTGTGTCTGTGAGCAGATAACCTGTAGGAGTCCATGGGCCGGTCTTGTGTGTTTGACAATGTACTGTGTGTGTGTGTGTGTGTGTCTGCATTAGCACATTTTTGTGTCTGTGGCAAGGAAACCCGTGTGTTGTATATGAGCAGGTAACCTGACTTCAGGAAAGATGCAGACGGAATAACATAAAACAGAGGATCTCTCTAGAATTCAACCCAGGAGCGTTGCTTAGAGGGATATCAACACTGCTGCAACCCATGTGGAACAGCATCACGATTAAGAAGGAGAGACGCAATGGGTTTTGAGGGCCTGGGGGCTTTTGTCTATCCTCAGTGGAGGCCGGCTGGGGCTTGACCTTGGACCCGCCTGGTCTCTGCTGGTACCAGGACCATGTTTAGCCTGTGGAGTGGCTTGGCCTCAGCACAGCCACAGTTTGCCACCACCTGCTTCAGGACAGGGACTGGAATCTTGCAGCTCCACAGGCAGGGATGCGTTTCAGCTACATTGTTGCTCTTGTTTCCATCTCCTCTCTGTCCCTCCCACCCACCCTTGGGGTCCTGGAGGGCTGCACTGGGGCCTTTAATCCACACAGCCACAGCTTGCTGATACTACCTGGGAGCAGGGAGTAAACCCTTGTAGCTCCACTCCCTGGATCGGGACTGAGATACATTGCGCGTTTCCGTCCATCCCTTCACTATATCCACCCGCCCCCAACTCCCACAGGCTCATCAGGCTAGCTTTTGAATGTTGTTTTCTTGCTCCTCTTAGTCTCTCTCCTCGTCTCCCACACACTACTGCTAACCTCCAGACCACTCCCCTGCTTGTAGGGCATTTATGCCTGTACCACGCGCAGCTAGGTGAGTTCCACACTGTGTAGGTGGCCCTAGTCTGGGGACAGCCCTCCTGATCTGCACCAGTGGATGTTCTGCTCGATTTCCTAGAGGGACATTCCTGCCTGTGTGCCTGGGGTCCTCATGTAACTCAGACAGCACCCCTCAACGTTCCCAGCTGCTGCAGGAACCTCTGCCCAACCTCCGCAACACCCAATCATGCAACCCAGCAGTCTCCTGGGTCACTCCCCTTGTCCGGAGCCATGAGGCCTGGCCATTACTTGGAATTTCTTAGCCTGAGCTCTGGGCATTCTTCTACCCAAGCCTACGTGACAGAGCACTGCAGCTGTAAAGTTTGAGCAAACAAGGGGTGATGATCTTTAGATAAACACCCGTGTCCTGCATCCCCTGGATTGGGCAAAGGATCGTCCTCACCTATGCTTGATTTGCGTGTACATGCCACTCCTCTGCGTACCTAATTGAAGACTGTAAGCCCTTACTGACTCACGGGCAAGGCACGCTCCCCTGAACTCTGATTGGCCTGTTGCCAAGATAGCCTAATCTTCATGTGCGGTCGATGCCCCCACACCCCCTTGGCTGGCATTTATAAGCTGTGACTCTTTGTTCATTAAAACGGGACTTGATCAGGATATTGTCTTGTCCTCATTCTCCATGCCTCTTGTACCCACCCAATTCCCACTCTCTCCTCCAGGATCCACTGTGAATGACCTCGCGGGACAGGACATCCCCTGAGATGGAAGTACAGGAACATCAAGAGGTAGGTTACTTCTGTTGTGAAATAAACTGTAGGAAGTGCAAAAAAGCATTCCTACAAGTCTCCCAGAGAGAGCCAGTGCTCTTCGACACACTGCAAAATGGGTCCTGGCTCCTCTAAAACAATGCAAGGCAAACCGCCTTCAGTCCCAACGAACTCAATGCAAAAATATAAAAAATACATGGGACAAACTAACAGCAATGAGAGAAGATGCCGTGAACAGAATAACATGTATAGAAGAAGCAGACATTGAGCGGGCATAGAGAGAAAATTTCAGAATGCTCCTTGGAGTCATACACAATAGGAGGGAAACAATAGAGAAAAAGGATGAAATGATCGAAGAGGTAAGAGCGATAAACCAAAGGGAAATTCAGGACCTTAGGGAGGTGATAAGGAAAACCAGTAGCAGACTCAGGGACTTGGAGAATCGACTGGGGGAATCAGAGAACAGCATCAGGGACTTAGAAGACAACCAAGCTGACCTAAACCACATGAACAAATATCTAATAAGATCATCAGAGAAGCTGAAGAAAACTTAAGAATTATGTCTGATGCTTTGAAGCAGAACATCAGTAGAGTTATGAATAGGCTTACTGTGTTTGTATATTATCTGGTTCTTGTGTCTATGGCAAGGTAACCTGCGTGTATATAGGAGTAGGTCCTTTTGTCTGTGCGCAGGTTACTGTGTGTGTAAATCAGCATATATTCTGGTGTATGTGGTAAGATGACCTGTGTGTGTATATGAGAAGGTTCTTGTGTCTGTGAGCTGGAAACGTATGTGTGTATAAGAGGAGGTAGTAGTGTCTGTGAGCAGGCAACCAAGTTGTATATGAGCAGGCCCTGTGTGTCTGGGAACTGATGCGTGTATCTGAGCAGTTCCTTTGTATCTGTAGAAGGCAGATACAAACGGTGTGTGTCCATTCGCAGGAACTTGTGCCTGGGCACAGGGAACCTGTGTGTGTACATGAGCTGTTCACCAGTGTGTTTCTATGACGAGGTCACCTTATTTATAGGAGCAGTTCTTGTGTGTCTGTGAGTAGAAAGCCTGTGATTTTTAGTAGGGGGTTCTGTGTGTGTGAGATCAATAATACGCGTGTGCATAGGTTTTGTGTCTATGAGCAGGTAACCAGTGTGTGTATATGAGCAGGTACTGCGTGCCTGCGAGAAAGTAACGTGTGTGTTTGTGTGTGTGTGTGTGTGTGTGCCTGCGTGTGTGAGCAGGTCCTTCTTGTGTGAGCATGTACCCGTTGTGTATACGGGAGCAGGTCCGGTGTGCCTGTGAGCATATCAACATGCTTGTGTTTTTTAGCCATTTGTTGGGTCTGTGAGCAGATAACCTGAATGCGTACATGCGTCGGTTCCTGTGTCTGTGAGCAGGGTACTGTGTGGGTATATTCGCACGTCCCTTTGTCTGTGGAAGGTATCTTGTGGGTATATATGTCTATGGTTCTTGTGTCTGTGAACAGGTAATATGTGTGTGTGATCAGGTTATGTTGTCTATGAGCAGGAAACCTGTGTGTCTAAGGGAGGACGTACTAGTGTCTGTGAGCAGGTAACCTGTGTTTGTGTTTATGAGCAGCACCTTTCTGTCTGTGAGTAGGAAAGCTGTGTGTATAGGTGAGCAGGTTCTTGTCACTGTGAGCACATCACCTGTGGGTGTAGATGAGGAGGTTCTTGTGTCTGTGAGAAGATCACCTGTGTGCGTATAGAAGCAGGCTTCTGTGTCTATGAGCAGGAAACCTGTATGTGTGTGTGTGTGTGTGTGTGTGTACAAGAAGAGGTAATAGTGTTTGTGAGCAGGTAACCTGCGTGTGTATAGGAGCATGTCTTGTATATCTGTGATCAGGTCCTCAATGAGTGTAGATGAACAGTTCCTGTGTGTCTGTGAGCAGGTAAGCTGTGCGTGTGTGTGAGCAGGCACTTTTGTCTGTGTGCAGGTAACCTGTGTATATGTATGAGAAAGGTCTTGTTTCTGTGAGAAGGTACCCTGCGTGGCTATATGAGCAGGTACTGCGTGTCTGTGAGCAGGCAGCCAATGTGAACATGAGTAGGTCTTGTGTGTCTGCGAGCTGGTCACCTGGGCGTGTGTCTGAGCCGTTCCTGTGTATCTGCGAGCAGGCAACAAGTGTGTCTCTATCAGCAGGAACTGCGTGCCTGTGTGCAGGTAACCTTGGTGTGTGTCTAGGAGATGGTCATCTGTAGGCTTTTTCAGCAGGTCACCTTCGTGTATATGCCCAGGTCCTGTGTGCTTGTGAGTAAGAGCCTGTGTGTTTATATGAGGAGGTATTGTGTGTCTTTGAGAAGGTAACTTGCATGTGTGTATAAGCAGGTCCTTGTGTCTGTGAGCAGATAACCTGTAGGAGTCCATGGGCCGGTCTTGTGTGTTTGACAATGTACTGTGTGTGTGTGTGTGTGTGTCTGCATTAGCACATTTTTGTGTCTGTGGCAAGGAAACCCGTGTGTTGTATATGAGCAGGTAACCTGACTTCAGGAAAGATGCAGACGGAATAACATAAAACAGAGGATCTCTCTAGAATTCAACCCAGGAGCGTTGCTTAGAGGGATATCAACACTGCTGCAACCCATGTGGAACAGCATCACGATTAAGGAAGGAGAGACGCAATGGGTTTTGAGGGCCTGGGGGCTTTTGTCTATCCTCAGTGGAGGCCGGCTGGGGCTTGACCTTGGACCCGCCTGGTCTCTGCTGGTACCAGGACCATGTTTAGCCTGTGGAGTGGCTTGGCCTCAGCACAGCCACAGTTTGCCACCACCTGCTTCAGGACAGGGACTGGAATCTTGCAGCTCCACAGGCAGGGATGCGTTTCAGCTACATTGTTGCTCTTGTTTCCATCTCCTCTCTGTCCCTCCCACCGACCCTTGGGGTCCTGGAGGGCTGCACTGGGGCCTTTAATCCACACAGCCACAGCTTGCTGATACTACCTGGGAGCAGGGAGTAAACCCTTGCAGCTCCACTGCCTGGATCGGGACTGAGATACATTGCGCGTTTCCTTCCATCCCTTCACTATATCCACCCGCCCCCAACTCCCACAGGCTCATCAGGCTAGCTTTTGAATGTTGTTTTCTTGCTCCTCTTAGTCTCTCTCCTCGTCTCCCACACACTACTGCTAACCTCCAGACCACTCCCCTGCTTGTAGGGCATTTATGCCTGTACCACTCGCAGCTAGGTGAGTTCCACACTGTATAGGTGGCCCTAGTCTGGGGACAGCCCTCCTGATCTGCACCAGTGGATGTTCTGCTCGATTTCCTAGAGGGACATTCCTGCCTGTGTGCCTGGGGTCCTCATGTAACTCAGACAGCACCCCTCAACGTTCCCAGCTGCTGCAGGAACCTCTGCCCAACCTCCGCAACACCCAATCATGCAACCCAGCAGTCTCCTGGGTCACTCCCCTTGTCCGGAGCCATGAGGCCTGGCCATTACTTGGAATTTCTTAGCCTGAGCTCTGGGCATTCTTTTACCCAAGCCTACGTGACAGAGCACTGCAGCTGTAAAGTTTGAGCAAACAAGGGGTGATGCTCTTTAGATAAGCACCCGTGTCCTGCATCCCCTGGATTGGGCAAAGGATCGTCCTCACCTATGCTTGATTTGCGTGTACATGCCACTCCTCTGCATACCTAATTGAAGACCGTAAGCCCTTACTGACTCACGGGCAAGGCACGCTCCCCTGAACTCCGATTGGCCTGTTGCCAAGATAGCCTAATCTGCATGTGCGGCCGAGGCCCCCACACCCCCTTGGCTGGCCGTTATAAGCTGTGACTCTTTGTTCATTAAAACGGGACTTGATCAGGATATTGTCTTGTCCTCATTCTCCGTGCCTCTTGTACCCACCCAATTCCCACTCTCTCCTCCAGGATCCACGGTGAATGACCCCGCGGGACGGGACATCCCCTGAGATGGAAGTACAGGAGCATCAAGTGGTAGGTTACTTCCGTTGTGAAATAAACTGTAGGAAGTGCAAAAAAGCATTCCTACAAGTCTCCCAGAGAGAGCCAATGCTCTTCGACACACTGCAAAATGGGTCCTGGCTCCTCTAAAACAATGCAAGGCAAACTGCCTTCAGTCCCAACGAACTCAATGCAAAAATATAAAAAATACATGGGACAAACTAACAGCAATGAGAGAAGATGCCGTGAACAGAATAACATGTATAGAAGAAGCAGACATTGAGCGGGCATAGAGAGAAATTTTCAGAATGCTCCTTGGAGTCATACACAATAGGAGGGAAACAATAGAGAAAAAGGATGAAATGATCGAAGAGGTAAGAGCGATTAACCAAAGGGAAATTCAGGACCTTAGGGAGGTGATAAGGAAAACCAGTAGCTGACTCAGGGACCTGGAGAATCGACTGGGGGAATCAGAGAACAGCAGGGACTTAGAAGACAACCAAGCTGACCTAAACCACATGAACAAAAATCTAATAAGATCATCAGAGAAGCTGAAGAAAACTTGAGAATTATGTCTGGGCAAATCTACATAAATTTAAGCACATTGAAATAATACAGACCTCTCTCTCTGACCACTGTGCCATAAGACTGGAAATCAACAAAAGGAAGACAAAGAAAATAAGAGCAAATAATTGGAGGATGAATAACTCTCTACTGCAAAAGGAGTGCATACTGGTGCAGATCCGAGACGAAATCAGGAAATTTCTCGAAACCAATGAAAATGAGCACACGACGTACCAAAACTTATGGGACACAGCAAAGGCAGTCATCAGAGGAAGGTTCATAGCAATACAAGCACACCTGAGAAAGGAAGAGAGACTCATGACGGATACGCTGACACAAAATTTACAAAAACTAGAGCTGAGTCAGCAGGACAACCCTACTAATAGTAAAAGAAAAGAAATTATAAAAATCAGGGCTGAGATTCAGGAGAGGGAAAATAAAAAAACTATGGAAAAAATTAATATCGCTAAAAGTTGGTTCTTTGAAAAGATAAACAGGATCGATAGACCATTGGCAAACCTAACCAAAGAAAGGAGGGAACAAATCTCAATAGCAAGAATAAGGGATGAAAGAGGGGTCATTACAACAGACCCTAATGAAATCAAAAGCATAGTTACACAATACTATGAAGGATTGTACTCCAATGAATACAACAATTTGGAAGACATGGACAAATTCCTGGAAAAACAATCCCTCCCTAGACTATCCTCGGTGCACATCAAGAATCTCAACAGACCCATCGCAATAGAAGAAATAGAAAAGGTTATCAAGGGATTACCAACAAAAAAAATCCCCTGGACCAGATGGATACACTGGAGAATTCTATCAAGCATTCAGGGAAGAACTAATACCAATCCTACACAAACTTTTCCAGAACATAGAAAAAGATGGCAAACTCCCAAACTCCTTCTATGAAGCTAGTATAACTCTGATACCCAAACCGGGCAAGGATCCCACAAGAATCGAGAACTACAGACCGATATCCCTAATGAACATTGATGCAAAATCCTTAACAAAATACTAGCCAACAGAATACAAAAGTATATAAAACAAATAATTAACCATGACCAAGTGGGATTCATACCAGGGATGCAGGGATGGTTCAACATACGAAAGACCATTAGTATTATTCGTCACATTGACATGAAAAAGTATAAGAATCACATGATAATATCAATAGACGCAGAAAAAGCATTCGACAACATCCAACACCAATTCCTGTTTAAGACACTAGCGAAGATAGGAATGGAAGGAAAGTTCCTCAAGACAATACAAGCTATATATGAAAAACCAACAGCCAAAGTCATAGTCAATGGAGAAAAGACTAACACAATCCCACTGAAAAAGGGAACCAGACAAGGATGCCCCTTGTCTCCACTCCTATTTAATATCGTGCTGGAGGTTTTAGCTAACAGCATAAGGCAAAGAAGTGACATCAAAGGTATTCGTCTGGGGAAGGAAGAGGTGAAACTATCGTTATTTGCAGATGATATGATTTTATATATGGAAAATCCCAAAAGTTCCACAAGGGGAGTACTGGAAGCAATAGAGGAGTTTGGCAGAGTGGCAGGATACAAGATCAACAAACAGAAGTCTATCGGACTGTTATACACATCAGATAAGACCACAGAAGAAGAGATCAAAAAGGTGGTACTCTTCACAATAGCCAAACACAAACTGAAATATCTAGGGATACACTTGACTGAAAAAACTAAAGATCTATATAGGGAAAACTATAGAACACTATTACAAGAAACCAAGAGCGACCTCAACAAATGGAAGAATATTCCATGCTCTTGGATTGGGAGACTTAATATAGTTAAGATGTCAGTTCTGCCAAAGGCACTATATAAGTTTAATGCTATCCCTATACAATTACCATCATCTTTCTTCAAAGAAATGGAAAAACTGATTACCAACTTCATATGGAGAGGGAAGAAGCCCAGAATTAGCAGAGAACTCCTCAAGAAGAAGGACACCGTGGGAGGGCTTGCTTTACCTGACTTTGGCACATACTATGCAGCCACAGTTCTCAAAACTGCATGGTATTGGTACAATGACAGATACTCAGACCAATGGAAAAGAACTGAAAACCCAGAAATAAAAGCATCAGCATACACACAGCTGATCTTTGACAAGGGCCCCAAAAATATCAAATGGGAAGCAGATGCCCTCTTTAACAAGTGGTGCTGGAAAAAATGGATATCAACATGCAGAAAAATGAAGCAAGACCCTTATCTCACTCCATGCACAAGAATAACCTCAAGGTGGATCACAGACCTTGAAGTTAAACCCCAAACTATTAGGGCCATCAATGAGGGAATTGGGACCAACTTGAGAACTTTGGCGCAGGCAATACACAGGCTATCAGAAATAGGGAAGGACACAAACACAGAGGAGGCACAAATCGACAAATGGGATATACTGAAGATAAAACACTTGTGTACATCTAAAGAATTCACCAAGAGAGTAATAAGAGAATCCACAGACTGGGAAAACATCTTTAGCAATGACACATCAGACAAAGGCCTTATTACTAAAATCTACAGTACTCTGCTAGCTTCCAAAAAGAAAAAAACCAATAGCCCACTTGAAAGGTGGGCAAAGGACTTGAACAGAAGTTTCAGAGGGGCAGAAATCCGAATGGCCAACAAACATATGAGAAAATGTTCCCGATCTTTAGCCATAAGAGAAATGCAAATTAAAACAACAATGAGGTACCACCTGACACCCTCAAAGGTAGCCCAATTCAAAAAATCAGAAAGCAACAAGTGTTGGAGGGGCTGTGGGGAGACAGGAACTCTCATCCACTGCTGGTGGGACTGTAAGTACGTACAGCCACTATGGAAATCAATCTGGCGATACCTAAAACAGATGGAAATAGAGTTACCATATGACCCAGCAATCCCCCTACTGGGCATATACCCAGAAGAAGCAAGAAACAAACCAAGACCAGACATCTGTGCTCCAATGTTCATTGCGGCACAGTTCACAATTGCAAGGAGTTGGAAGCAACCCAGATTTCCATCAACTGACGATTGGATTAAAAAACTGTGGTATATACATACAATGGAATACTACGCATCACTAAAAAGCAGTGATGAACGTACGAGGCACATAGCGGCATGGGAAGAACTGGAGGAAATCATGCTAAGCGAAGTAAGTCAGGCACAAAAGGACAAGTACAACATGAGCCCGCTGAGGTAAGAATTAAAAATTTTTTTAAAAAAGCAAAAGGGGCATAGGGGAAAAAGCTACTGTATACAAACATTTTAGGGGTGAAGACTGTGTAGTATGGAAGGGACCAGACCAAGACCAGGGATGTACATGGTAGACAATGGTGGAGGAGGTGGGGAAAGGAAAACAAAAGGATGAATACAAGGAAGAAAAGGGTAGTGGGGTCAGGGGGCATTAATCCACCCAATGGGAGGGTATTGTTTATATCTCCACAGGGAAAGGGGGACCAGACTTCAACCCAGTGTCGCAAGGTGTGAATGCAATATCCCGGCGTGGAGGAGGGAACCAGTGGAGAGGTCTGGGAGGCTGGCCCCAGCACCATAAATTAAGTGGATTCCTGCCCTTCCCCGAAAAGAATTTGTTCCAAAGGACGACATTGACTCTGCAGCTCCGGGAGATGGACATATCTGATCAGAGCACACAGGAGCAGATGAAGGGGCAGGAGGAGAGAGTGGAGCACAGCCTGGCCCACCAGGCCGTGATGATGATGTTACTGAGTAGAGCAGCCAGTCCACAGAGAGAACAACATGGCTGGCCCTACTATGAGACATGATGCCCCTCAGTGACTAAGGGCAATACAGGGGACAGCACCGGAGACACAGTGTGGGAATTGCACCTGACCTGATCCCACCACACCGAGGCAAATCACTGGGGGAGTGCAGCGGAACAGCAAGGGAATGGAGTGGCAAGGTCCCCAGGGAATGCTGAAAGTGGACTTTGGGGCCAGGGCGTGGTGCCCCAACAGACTGGACTGGAAAACGCTCCTAAGGGCCAGCAAATGATCCCTGAACTAACTACAAGCTTTTCTCTTGTGAACTGTTTTGTTCTGTTCTTTGTCAGTGGTTTGTTTTTGTTGTTTTGTTGTCTGGTTGTATACTGTTGCTTTGTTTTCCTCTGTCTTGTTTTCGTGCATGTTAGTGACTCCACAGGTCTGTCTGAATAGGACAGGCTGGATGAACTATCTGGAGGAAAAACAACGGGACCGACAGTTCCGGGGGGACTTGGGGTGGGGGGGTAGGGGGGGTAAGGAAGTGGTGTTAACAAACCCAGGGACAAGGGAAAAACATGGGACCCCAAATGGTAGAGAAGGGGGAGTGGCAGGCATGGTGGGAAATGATCAAGGGTAAGGTTGCTTAGAGAAAAGGTATACTCTAGCCCAGGTGGCGATGAAGCATGGTACTAGGGCAGGAGGAAAGTCAAGGGAGATGGATGAAAGAGCTAGGAGTCAAAGGGCATCCATGGAGGTCTAGACAAAGACATGTACATGCAAATATATATAGGAGGATAGGGAAATAGATCTATGTGTCTATATTTATAGGTCAAGTATTAAGGTGGCGGAAGGACCTTGGGCCTCTACTCAAACACTCCCTCAATGCATGAATACCTTCTTTTCTTAAATTGGAACTCTATGATGCTCACTCTCCCGACACAACAGCTGGAGCCAAAGTGGGTGAACAAGTAAATGTGGTGAAGAAAGCTAATGGTGCCCGGCTATCAAAAGAGATAGTGACTGGGGTCTTAAAGGCTTGAAGATAAACAAGCGGCCATCTAGCTCAGAAGCAACAAAGTCCACATGGAAGAACACACCAGCCTGTGTGATCGAGTGGTTCCAAGGGGATCAGTTACCAGGCATCAAAGAACAAAAAATCATATCATTGACTGCACACCTCCATGATAGGATCGCTGAAGACAAATGGGTGCATAAGCAAATGTGGTGAAGAAAGCTGTTGGTGCCCGGCTATCAAAAGAGATAGTGTCTGGGGTCTTAAAGGCTTGAAGGTGAACAAGCGGCCATCTAGCTCAGAAGCAAATAAGCCCACATGGAAGAAGCACACCGGCTAGTGCGACCACGAGGTGCCCAAGGGACCAGGTATAAGGCATCATACAAAAAAAAAAGATATAAGTGTGTGTATGTATGTATATATGTATATATGTATATATATGTCATTTTAATGAAGGGGGAAGTGCAGAGTGGAGACCCAAGGCCCAAGTGTCGGCCAATGAAGATCCCCTCATAGAGGGGTTTAGGAGAGGAGATGGGTTAATTAGGGTGTGAGGTAGTATCGATGAAGAACACAGCTTTCCCCCAGATCCTGGATGCTTCCTCCCCCCAACTACCATGATCCGAATTCTACCTTGCAGGGCTGGAGAGGACAGAGGCTGTACACTGGTACATATGAGGGTTGGAGGTACAGGGAATCCAGGGTGGATGATACCTTCAGGACCAAGGGTGTGAGGGACGATGCTGGGAGAGTGGAGGGTGAGTGGGTTGGAAAGGGGGAACTGATTACAAGGATCCACATGTGACCTCTTCCCTGGGAGAGGGACAGCAGAGAAGGGGGGAAGGGAGACTCCGGATAGGGCAAGATATGACAAAATAACGATGTATAAATTACCAAGGGCATATGAGGGAGGGGGAAATAGGGAGGGGAGGGAAAGAGGAACTGATGCAAGGGGCTTAAGTGGAGAGCAAATGCCTTGAGAATGATTGGGGCAGGGAATGTATGGATATGCTTTATACAATTGATGTATGTATATGTAGGGATTGTGGTAAGAGTTGTATGGGTCCCTAATAAAATGTAAAAGAAGAAAAGAGAAAAAAATGATTAGGGCAAAGACTGTACAGGTGTGCTTTATACAATTGATGTATGTATATGTATGAACTGTGAAAAGAACTGTATGAGCCCCAATAAATTGTTAAAATTTTAAAAAAATTTTTTAAAAAAATCATCAGAGAAGCTGAAGAAAACTTAAGAATTATGTCTGATGCTTTGAAGCAGAACATCAGTAGAGTTATGAATAGGCTTACTGTGTTTGTATATTATCTGGTTCTTGTGTCTATGGCAAGGTAACCTGTGTGTATGTAGGAATAGGTCCTTTTGTCTGTGCGCAGGTTACTGTGTGTGTAAATCAGCATATATTCTGGTGTATGTGGTAAGGTGACCTGTGTGTGTATATGAGAAGGTTCTTGTGTCTGTGAGCTGGAAACGTATGTGTGTATAAGAGGAGGTAGTAGTGTCTGTGAGCAGGCAACCAAGTTGTATATGAGCAGGCCCTGTGTGTCTGGGAACTGATGCGTGTATCTGAGCAGTTCCTTTGTATCTGTAGAAGGCAGATACAAACGGTGTGTGTCCATTCGCAGGAACTTGTGCCTGGGCGCAGGGAACCTGTGTGTGTACATGAGCTGTTCACCAGTGTGTTTCTATGAGGAGGTCACCTTATTTATATGAGCAGTTCTTGTGTGTCTGTGAGTAGAAAGCCTGTGATTTTATAGTAGGGGGTTCTGTGTGTGTGAGATCAAGTAATACGCGTGTGTATAGGTTTTGTGTCTATGAGCGGATAACCAGTGTGTGTATATGAGCAGGTACTGCGTGCCTGCGAGAAAGTAACGTGTGTGTGTGTGTGTGTGTATGTGTGCGTGTGTGAGCAGGTCCTTCTTGTGTGAGCATGTACCCGTTGCGTATACGGGAGCAGGTCCTGTGTGCCTGTGAGCAGGTAACGTGTGTGTTTACGACAAGTTCCTGTGTGTCTGTGAGCATATCAACATGCTTGTGTTTTTAAGCCATTTGTTGGGTCTGTGAGGAGATAACCTGAATGTGTACATGCGTCGGTTCCTGTGTCTGTGAGCAGGGTACTGTGTGGGTATATTCGCACGTCCCTTTGTCTGTGGAATGTATCTTGTGGGTATATATGTCTATGGTTCTTGTGTCTGTGAACAGGTAATCTGTGTGTGCGCGTGATCAGGTTATGTTGTTTATGAGCAGGTAACCTGTGTAAGGGAGGACTTACTAGTGTCTGTGAGCAGGTAACCTGTGTTTGTGTTTCTGAGCAGCACCTTTCTGTCTGTGAGTAGGAAAGCTGTGTGTATAGGTGAGCAGGTTCTTGTCACTGTGAGCACGTCACCTGTGGGTGTAGATGAGGAGGTTCTTGTGTCTGTGAGAAGATCACCTGTGTGCGTATAGAAGCAGGCTTCTGTGTCTATGAGCAGGAAACCTGTGTGTGTGTGTGTACAAGAAGAGGTAATAGTGTTTGTGAGCAGGTAACCTGCGTGTGTATAGGAGCATGTCTTGTATATCTGTGATCAGGTCCTCAATGAGTGTAGATGAACAGTTCCTGTGTGTCTGTGAGCAGGTAAGCTGTGTATATGTATGAGAAAGGTCTTGTTTCTGTGAGAAGGTACCCTGCGTGGCTATATGAGCAGGTACTGCGTGTCTGTGAGCAGGCAGCCAATGTGAACATGAGTAGGTCTTGTGTGTCTGCGAGCTGGTCACCTGGGCGTGTGTCTGAGCCGTTCCTGTGTATCTGCGAGCAGGCAACAAGTGTGTCTCTATCAGCAGGAACTGCGTGCCTGTGTGCAGGTAACCTTGGTGTGTGTCTAGGAGATGGTCATCTGTAGGCTTTTTCAGCAGGTCACCTTCGTGTATATGCCCAGGTCCTGTGTGCTTGTGAGTAAGAGCCTGTGTGTTTATATGAGGAGGTATTGTGTGTCTTTGAGAAGGTAACTTGCATGTGTGTATAAGCAGGTCCTTGTGTCTGTGAGCAGATAACCTGTAGGAGTCCATGGGCCGGTCTTGTGTGTTTGACAATGTACTGTGTGTGTGTGTCTGCATTAGCACATTTTTGTGTCTGTGGCAAGGAAACCCGTGTGTTGTATATGAGCAGGTAACCTGACTTCAGGAAAGATGCAGACAGAATAACATAAAACAGAGGATCTCTCTAGAATTCAACCCAGGAGCGTTGCTTAGAGGGATATCAACACTGCTGCAACCCATGTTGAACAGCATCACGATTAAGGAAGGAGAGACGCACTGGGCTTTGAGGGCCTGGGGGCTTTTGTCTATCCTCAGTGGAGGCCGGCTGGGGCTTGACCTTGGACCCGCCTGGTCTCTGCTGGTACCAGGACCATGTTTAGCCTGTGGAGTTGCTTGGCCCCAGAACAGCCACAGTTTGCCACCACCTGCTTCAGGACAGGGACTGGAATCTTACAGCTCCACAGGCAGGGATGCGTTTCAGCTACATTGTTGCTCTTGTTTCCATCTCCTCTCTGTCCCTCCCACCGACCCTTGGGGTCCTGGAGGGCTGCACTGGGGCCTTTAATCCACACAGCCACAGCTTGCTGATACTGCCTGGGAGCAGGGAGTAAACCCTTGCAGCTCCACTGCCTGGATCGGGACTGAGATACATTGCGCGTTTCCTTCCATCCCTTCACTATATCCACCCGCCCCCAACTCCCACAGGCTCATCAGGCTAGCTTTTGAATGTTGTTTTCTTGCTCCTCTTAGTCTCTCTCCTCGTCTCCCACACACTACTGCTAACCTCCAGACCACTCCCCTGCTTGTAGGGCATTTATGCCTGTACCACGCGCAGCTAGGTGAGTTCCACACTGTGTAGGTGGCCCTAGTCTGGGGACAGCCCTCCTGATCTGCACCAGTGGATGTTCTGCTCGATTTCCTAGAGGGACATTCCTGCCTGTGTGCCTGGGGTCCTCATGTAACTCAGACAGCACCCCTCAACGTTCCCAGCTGCTGCAGGAACCTCTGCCCAACCTCCGCAACACCCAATCATGCAACCCAGCAGTCTCCTGGGTCACTCCCCTTGTCCGGAGCCATGAGGCCTGGCCATTACTTGGAATTTCTTAGCCTGAGCTCTGGGCATTCTTCTACCCAAGCCTACGTGACAGAGCACTGCAGCTGTAAAGTTTGAGCAAACAAGGGGTGATGCTCTTTAGATAAGCACCCGTGTCCTGCATCCCCTGGATTGGGCAAAGGATCGTCCTCACCTATGCTTGATTTGCGTGTACATGCCACTCCTCTGCATACCTAATTGAAGACCATAAGCCCTTACTGACTCACGGGCAAGGCACGCTCCCCTGAACTCCGATTGGCCTGTTGCCAAGATAGCCTAATCTGCATGTGCGGCCGAGGCCCCCACACCCCCTTGGCTGGCCGTTATAAGCTGTGACTCTTTGTTCATTAAAACGGGACTTGATCAGGATATTGTCTTGTCCTCATTCTCCGTGCCTCTTGTACCCACCCAATTCCCACTCTCTCCTCCAGGATCCACCGTGAATGACCCCGCGGGACGGGACATCCCCTGAGATGGAAGTACAGGAGCATCAAGTGGTAGGTTACTTCCGTTGTGAAATAAACTGTAGGCAGTGAAAAAAAGCATTCCTACAAGTCTCCCAGAGAGAGCCAGTGCTCTTCGACACACTGCAAAATGGGTCCTGGCTCCTCTAAAACAATGCAAGGCAAACTGCCTTCAGTCCCAATGAACTCAATGCAAAAATATAAAAAATACATGGGACAAACTAACAGCAATGAGAGAAGATGCCGTGAACAGAATAACATGTATAGAAGAAGCAGACATTGAGCGGGCATAGAGAGAAATTTTCAGAATGCTCCTTGGAGTCATACACAATAGGAGGGAAACAATAGAGAAAAAGGATGAAATGATCGAAGAGGTAAGAGCGATTAACCAAAGGGAAATTCAGGACCTTAGGGAGGTGATAAGGAAAACCAGTAGCTGACTCAGGGGCCTGGAGAATCGACTGGGGGAATCAGAGAACAGCAGGGACTTAGAAGACAACCAAGCTGACCTAAACCACATGAACAAAAATCTAATAAGATCATCAGAGAAGCTGAAGAAAACTTGAGAATTATGTCTGGGCTAATCTACATAAATTTAAGCACATTGAAATAATACAGACCTCTCTCTCTGACCACTGTGCCATAAGACTGGAAATCAACAAAAGGAAGACAAAGAAAATAAGAGCAAATAATTGGAGGATGAATAACTCTCTACTGCAAAAGGAGTGCATACTGGTGCAGATCCGAGACGAAATCAGGAAATTTCTCGAAACCAATGAAAATGAGCACACGACGTACCAAAACTTATGGGACACAGCAAAGGCAGTCATCAGAGGAAGGTTCATAGCAATACAAGCACACCTGAGAAAGGAAGAGAGACTCATGACGGATACGCTGACACAAAATTTACAAAAACTAGAGCTGAGTCAGCAGGACAACCCTACTAATAGTAAAAGAAAAGAAATTATAAAAATCAGGGCTGAGATTCAGGAGAGGGAAAATAAAAAAACTATGGAAAAAATTAATATCGCTAAAAGTTGGTTCTTTGAAAAGATAAACAGGATCGATAGACCATTGGCAAACCTAACCAAAGAAAGGAGGGAACAAATCTCAATAGCAAGAATAAGGGATGGAAGAGGGGTCATTACAACAGACCCTAATGAAATCAAAAGCATAGTTACACAATACTATGAAGGATTGTACTCCAATGAATACAACAATTTGGAAGACATGGACAAATTCCTGGAAAAACAATCCCTCCCTAGACTATCCTCGGTGCACATCAAGAATCTCAACAGACCCATCGCAATAGAAGAAATAGAAAAGGTTATCAAGGGATTACCAACAAAAAAAATCCCCTGGACCAGATGGATACACTGGAGAATTCTATCAAGCATTCAGGGAAGAACTAATACCAATCCTACACAAACTTTTCCAGAACATAGAAAAAGATGGCAAACTCCCAAACTCCTTCTATGAAGCTAGTATAACTCTGATACCCAAACCGGGCAAGGATCCCACAAGAATCGAGAACTACAGACCGATATCCCTAATGAACATTGATGCAAAATCCTTAACAAAATACTAGCCAACAGAATACAAAAGTATATAAAACAAATAATTAACCATGACCAAGTGGGATTCATACCAGGGATGCAGGGATGGTTCAACATACGAAAGACCATTAGTATTATTCGTCACATTGACATGAAAAAGTATAAGAATCACATGATAATATCAATAGACGCAGAAAAAGCATTCGACAACATCCAACACCAATTCCTGTTTAAGACACTAGCGAAGATAGGAATGGAAGGAAAGTTCCTCAAGACAATACAAGCTATATATGAAAAACCAACAGCCAAAGTCATAGTCAATGGAGAAAAGACTAACACAATCCCACTGAAAAAGGGAACCAGACAAGGATGCCCCTTGTCTCCACTCCTATTTAATATCGTGCTGGAGGTTTTAGCTAACAGCATAAGGCAAAGAAGTGACATCAAAGGTATTCGTCTGGGGAAGGAAGAGGTGAAACTATCGTTATTTGCAGATGATATGATTTTATATATGGAAAATCCCAAAAGTTCCACAAGGGGAGTACTGGAAGCAATAGAGGAGTTTGGCAGAGTGGCAGGATACAAGATCAACAAACAGAAGTCCATCGGACTGTTATACACATCAGATAAGACCACAGAAGAAGAGATCAAAAAGGTGGTACCCTTCACAATAGCCAAACACAAACTGAAATATCTAGGGATACACTTGACTGAAAAAACTAAAGATCTATATAGGGAAAACTATAGAACACTATTACAAGAAACCAAGAGCGACCTCAACAAATGGAAGAATATTCCATGCTCTTGGATTGGGAGACTTAATATAGTTAAGATGTCAGTTCTGCCAAAGGCACTATATAAGTTTAATGCTATCCCTATACAATTACCATCATCTTTCTTCAAAGAAATGGAAAAACTGATTACCAACTTCATATGGAGAGGGAAGAAGCCCAGAATTAGCAGAGAACTCCTCAAGAAGAAGGACACCGTGGGAGGGCTTGCTTTACCTGACTTTGGCACATACTATGCAGCCACAGTTCTCAAAACTGCATGGTATTGGTACAATGACAGATACTCAGACCAATGGAAAGGAACTGAAAACCCAGAAATAAAAGCATCAGCATACACACAGCTGATCTTTGACAAGGGCCCCAAAAATATCAAATGGGAAGCAGATGCCCTCTTTAACAAGTGGTGCTGGAAAAAATGGATATCAACATGCAGAAAAATGAAGCAAGACCCTTATCTCACTCCATGCACAAGAATAACCTCAAGGTGGATCACAGACCTTGAAGTTAAACCCCAAACTATTAGGGCCATCAATGAGGGAATTGGGACCAACTTGAGAACTTTGGCGCAGGCAATACACAGGCTATCAGAAATAGGGAAGGACACAAACACAGAGGAGGCACAAATCGACAAATGGGATATACTGAAGATAAAACACTTGTGTACATCTAAAGAATTCACCAAGAGAGTAATAAGAGAATCCACAGACTGGGAAAACATCTTTAGCAATGACACATCAGACAAAGGCCTTATTACTAAAATCTACAGTACTCTGCTAGCTTCCAAAAAGAAAAAAACCAATAGCCCACTTGAAAGGTGGGCAAAGGACTTGAACAGAAGTTTCAGAGGGGCAGAAATCCGAATGGCCAACAAACATATGAGAAAATGTTCCCGATCTTTAGCCATAAGAGAAATGCAAATTAAAACAACAATGAGGTACCACCTGACACCCTCAAAGGTAGCCCAATTCAAAAAATCAGAAAGCAACAAGTGTTGGAGGGGCTGTGGGGAGACAGGAACTCTCATCCACTGCTGGTGGGACTGTAAGTACGTACAGCCACTATGGAAATCAATCTGGCGATACCTAAAACAGATGGAAATAGAGTTACCATATGACCCAGCAATCCCCCTACTGGGCATATACCCAGAAGAAGCAAGAAACAAACCAAGACCAGACATCTGTGCTCCAATGTTCATTGCGGCACAGTTCACAATTGCAAGGAGTTGGAAGCAACCCAGATTTCCATCAACTGACGATTGGATTAAAAAACTGTGGTATATACATACAATGGAATACTACGCATCACTAAAAAGCAGTGATGAACGTACGAGGCACATAGCGGCATGGGAAGAACTGGAGGAAATCATGCTAAGCGAAGTAAGTCAGGCACAAAAGGACAAGTACAACATGAGCCCGCTGAGGTAAGAATTAAAAATTTTTTTAAAAAAGCAAAAGGGGCATAGGGGAAAAAGCTACTGTATACAAACATTTTAGGGGTGAAGACTGTGTAGTATGGAAGGGACCAGACCAAGACCAGGGATGTACATGGTAGACAATGGTGGAGGAGGTGGGGAAAGGAAAACAAAAGGATGAATACAAGGAAGAAAAGGGTAGTGGGGTCAGGGGGCATTAATCCACCCAATGGGAGGGTATTGTTTATATCTCCACAGGGAAAGGGGGACCAGACTTCAACCCAGTGTCGCAAGGTGTGAATGCAATATCCCGGCGTGGAGGAGGGAACCAGTGGAGAGGTCTGGGAGGCTGGCCCCAGCACCATAAATTAAGTGGATTCCTGCCCTTCCCCGAAAAGAATTTGTTCCAAAGGACGACATTGACTCTGCAGCTCCGGGAGATGGACATATCTGATCAGAGCACACAGGAGCAGATGAAGGGGCAGGAGGAGAGAGTGGAGCACAGCCTGGCCCACCAGGCCGTGATGATGATGTTACTGAGTAGAGCAGCCAGTCCACAGAGAGAACAACATGGCTGGCCCTACTATGAGACATGATGCCCCTCAGTGACTAAGGGCAATACAGGGGACAGCACCGGAGACACAGTGTGGGAATTGCACCTGACCTGATCCCACCACACCGAGGTAAATCACTGGGGGAGTGCAGCGGAACAGCAAGGGAATGGAGTGGCAAGGTCCCCAGGGAATGCTGAAAGTGGACTTTGGGGCCAGGGCGTGGTGCCCCAACAGACTGGACTGGAAAACGCTCCTAAGGGCCAGCAAATGATCCCTGAACTAACTACAAGCTTTTCTCTTGTGAACTGTTTTGTTCTGTTCTTTGTCAGTGGTTTGTTTTTGTTGTTTTGTTGTCTGGTTGTATACTGTTGCTTTGTTTTCCTCTGTCTTGTTTTCGTGCATGTTAGTGACTCCACAGGTCTGTCTGAATAGGACAGGCTGGATGAACTATCTGGAGGAAAAACAACGGGACCGACAGTTCCGGGGGGACTTGGGGTGGGGGGGTAGGGGGGGTAAGGAAGTGGTGTTAACAAACCCAGGGACAAGGGAAAAACATGGGACCCCAAATGGTAGAGAAGGGGGAGTGGCAGGCATGGTGGGAAATGATCAAGGGTAAGGTTGCTTAGAGAAAAGGTATACTCTAGCCCAGGTGGCGATGAAGCATGGTACTAGGGCAGGAGGAAAGTCAAGGGAGATGGATGAAAGAGCTAGGAGTCAAAGGGCATCCATGGAGGTCTAGACAAAGACATGTACATGCAAATATATATAGGAGGATAGGGAAATAGATCTATGTGTCTATATTTATAGGTCAAGTATTAAGGTGGCGGAAGGACCTTGGGCCTCTACTCAAACACTCCCTCAATGCATGAATACCTTCTTTTCTTAAATTGGAACTCTATGATGCTCACTCTCCCGACACAACAGCTGGAGCCAAAGTGGGTGAACAAGTAAATGTGGTGAAGAAAGCTAATGGTGCCCGGCTATCAAAAGAGATAGTGACTGGGGTCTTAAAGGCTTGAAGATAAACAAGCGGCCATCTAGCTCAGAAGCAACAAAGTCCACATGGAAGAACACACCAGCCTGTGTGATCGAGTGGTCCCAAGGGGATCAGTTACCAGGCATCAAAGAACAAAAAATCATATCATTGACTGCACACCTCCATGATAGGATCGCTGAAGACAAATGGGTGCATAAGCAAATGTGGTGAAGAAAGCTGTTGGTGCCCGGCTATCAAAAGAGATAGTGTCTGGGGTCTTAAAGGCTTGAAGGTGAACAAGCGGCCATCTAGCTCAGAAGCAAATAAGCCCACATGGAAGAAGCACACCGGCTAGTGCGACCACGAGGTGCCCAAGGGACCAGGTATAAGGCATCATACAAAAAAAAAAGATATAAGTGTGTGTATGTATGTATATATGTATATATGTATATATATGTCATTTTAATGAAGGGGGAAGTGCAGAGTGGAGACCCAAGGCCCAAGTGTCGGCCAATGAAGATCCCCTCATAGAGGGGTTTAGGAGAGGAGATGGGTTAATTAGGGTGTGAGGTAGTATCGATGAAGAACACAGCTTTCCCCCAGATCCTGGATGCTTCCTCCCCCCAACTACCATGATCCGAATTCTACCTTGCAGGGCTGGAGAGGACAGAGGCTGTACACTGGTACATATGAGGGTTGGAGGTACAGGGAATCCAGGGTGGATGATACCTTCAGGACCAAGGGTGTGAGGGACGATGCTGGGAGAGTGGAGGGTGAGTGGGTTGGAAAGGGGGAACTGATTACAAGGATCCACATGTGACCTCTTCCCTGGGAGAGGGACAGCAGAGAAGGGGGGAAGGGAGACTCCGGATAGGGCAAGATATGACAAAATAACGATGTATAAATTACCAAGGGCATATGAGGGAGGGGGAAATAGGGAGGGGAGGGAAAGAGGAACTGATGCAAGGGGCTTAAGTGGAGAGCAAATGCCTTGAGAATGATTGGGGCAGGGAATGTATGGATATGCTTTATACAATTGATGTATGTATATGTAGGGATTGTGGTAAGAGTTGTATGGGTCCCTAATAAAATGTAAAAGAAGAAAAGAGAAAAAAATGATTAGGGCAAAGACTGTACAGGTGTGCTTTATACAATTGATGTATGTATATGTATGAACTGTGAAAAGAACTGTATGAGCCCCAATAAATTGTTAAAATTTTAAAAAAATTTTTTAAAAAAATCATCAGAGAAGCTGAAGAAAACTTAAGAATTATGTCTGATGCTTTGAAGCAGAACATCAGTAGAGTTATGAATAGGCTTACTGTGTTTGTATATTATCTGGTTCTTGTGTCTATGGCAAGGTAACCTGTGTGTATGTAGGAGTAGGTCCTTTTGTCTGTGCGCAGGTTACTGTGTGTGTAAATCAGCATATATTCTGGTGTATGTGGTAAGGTGACCTGTGTGTGTATATGAGAAGGTTCTTGTGTCTGTGAGCTGGAAACGTATGTGTGTATAAGAGGAGGTAGTAGTGTCTGTGAGCAGGCAACCAAGTTGTATATGAGCAGGCCCTGTGTGTCTGGGAACTGATGCGTGTATCTGAGCAGTTCCTTTGTATCTGTAGAAGGCAGATACAAACGGTGTGTGTCCATTCGCAGGAACTTGTGCCTGGGCGCAGGGAACCTGTGTGTGTACATGAGCTGTTCACCAGTGTGTTTCTATGAGGAGGTCACCTTATTTATATGAGCAGTTCTTGTGTGTCTGTGAGTAGAAAGCCTGTGATTTTATAGTAGGGGGTTCTGTGTGTGTGAGATCAAGTAATACGCGTGTGTATAGGTTTTGTGTCTATGAGCGGATAACCAGTGTGTGTATATGAGCAGGTACTGCGTGCCTGCGAGAAAGTAACGTGTGTGTGTGTGTGTGTGTATGTGTGCGTGTGTGAGCAGGTCCTTCTTGTGTGAGCATGTACCCGTTGCGTATACGGGAGCAGGTCCTGTGTGCCTGTGAGCAGGTAACGTGTGTGTTTACGACAAGTTCCTGTGTGTCTGTGAGCATATCAACATGCTTGTGTTTTTAAGCCATTTGTTGGGTCTGTGAGGAGATAACCTGAATGTGTACATGCGTCGGTTCCTGTGTCTGTGAGCAGGGTACTGTGTGGGTATATTCGCACGTCCCTTTGTCTGTGGAATGTATCTTGTGGGTATATATGTCTATGGTTCTTGTGTCTGTGAACAGGTAATCTGTGTGTGCGCGTGATCAGGTTATGTTGTCTATGAGCAGGTAACCTGTGTAAGGGAGGACTTACTAGTGTCTGTGAGCAGGTAACCTGTGTTTGTGTTTCTGAGCAGCACCTTTCTGTCTGTGAGTAGGAAAGCTGTGTGTATAGGTGAGCAGGTTCTTGTCACTGTGAGCACGTCACCTGTGGGTGTAGATGAGGAGGTTCTTGTGTCTGTGAGAAGATCACCTGTGTGCGTATAGAAGCAGGCTTCTGTGTCTATGAGCAGGAAACCTGTGTGTGTGTGTGTACAAGAAGAGGTAATAGTGTTTGTGAGCAGGTAACCTGCGTGTGTATAGGAGCATGTCTTGTATATCTGTGATCAGGTCCTCAATGAGTGTAGATGAACAGTTCCTGTGTGTCTGTGAGCAGGTAAGCTGTGTATATGTATGAGAAAGGTCTTGTTTCTGTGAGAAGGTACCCTGCGTGGCTATATGAGCAGGTACTGCGTGTCTGTGAGCAGGCAGCCAATGTGAACATGAGTAGGTCTTGTGTGTCTGCGAGCTGGTCACCTGGGCGTGTGTCTGAGCCGTTCCTGTGTATCTGCGAGCAGGCAACAAGTGTGTCTCTATCAGCAGGAACTGCGTGCCTGTGTGCAGGTAACCTTGGTGTGTGTCTAGGAGATGGTCATCTGTAGGCTTTTTCAGCAGGTCACCTTCGTGTATATGCCCAGGTCCTGTGTGCTTGTGAGTAAGAGCCTGTGTGTTTATATGAGGAGGTATTGTGTGTCTTTGAGAAGGTAACTTGCATGTGTGTATAAGCAGGTCCTTGTGTCTGTGAGCAGATAACCTGTAGGAGTCCATGGGCCGGTCTTGTGTGTTTGACAATGTACTGTGTGTGTGTGTCTGCATTAGCACATTTTTGTGTCTGTGGCAAGGAAACCCGTGTGTTGTATATGAGCAGGTAACCTGACTTCAGGAAAGATGCAGACAGAATAACATAAAACAGAGGATCTCTCTAGAATTCAACCCAGGAGCGTTGCTTAGAGGGATATCAACACTGCTGCAACCCATGTTGAACAGCATCACGATTAAGGAAGGAGAGACGCACTGGGCTTTGAGGGCCTGGGGGCTTTTGTCTATCCTCAGTGGAGGCCGGCTGGGGCTTGACCTTGGACCCGCCTGGTCTCTGCTGGTACCAGGACCATGTTTAGCCTGTGGAGTTGCTTGGCCCCAGAACAGCCACAGTTTGCCACCACCTGCTTCAGGACAGGGACTGGAATCTTACAGCTCCACAGGCAGGGATGCGTTTCAGCTACATTGTTGCTCTTGTTTCCATCTCCTCTCTGTCCCTCCCACCGACCCTTGGGGTCCTGGAGGGCTGCACTGGGGCCTTTAATCCACACAGCCACAGCTTGCTGATACTGCCTGGGAGCAGGGAGTAAACCCTTGCAGCTCCACTGCCTGGATCGGGACTGAGATACATTGCGCGTTTCCTTCCATCCCTTCACTATATCCACCCGCCCCCAACTCCCACAGGCTCATCAGGCTAGCTTTTGAATGTTGTTTTCTTGCTCCTCTTAGTCTCTCTCCTCGTCTCCCACACACTACTGCTAACCTCCAGACCACTCCCCTGCTTGTAGGGCATTTATGCCTGTACCACGCGCAGCTAGGTGAGTTCCACACTGTGTAGGTGGCCCTAGTCTGGGGACAGCCCTCCTGATCTGCACCAGTGGATGTTCTGCTCGATTTCCTAGAGGGACATTCCTGCCTGTGTGCCTGGGGTCCTCATGTAACTCAGACAGCACCCCTCAACGTTCCCAGCTGCTGCAGGAACCTCTGCCCAACCTCCGCAACACCCAATCATGCAACCCAGCAGTCTCCTGGGTCACTCCCCTTGTCCGGAGCCATGAGGCCTGGCCATTACTTGGAATTTCTTAGCCTGAGCTCTGGGCATTCTTCTACCCAAGCCTACGTGACAGAGCACTGCAGCTGTAAAGTTTGAGCAAACAAGGGGTGATGCTCTTTAGATAAGCACCCGTGTCCTGCATCCCCTGGATTGGGCAAAGGATCGTCCTCACCTATGCTTGATTTGCGTGTACATGCCACTCCTCTGCATACCTAATTGAAGACCATAAGCCCTTACTGACTCACGGGCAAGGCACGCTCCCCTGAACTCCGATTGGCCTGTTGCCAAGATAGCCTAATCTGCATGTGCGGCCGAGGCCCCCACACCCCCTTGGCTGGCCGTTATAAGCTGTGACTCTTTGTTCATTAAAACGGGACTTGATCAGGATATTGTCTTGTCCTCATTCTCCGTGCCTCTTGTACCCACCCAATTCCCACTCTCTCCTCCAGGATCCACCGTGAATGACCCCGCGGGACGGGACATCCCCTGAGATGGAAGTACAGGAGCATCAAGTGGTAGGTTACTTCCGTTGTGAAATAAACTGTAGGCAGTGCAAAAAAGCATTCCTACAAGTCTCCCAGAGAGAGCCAGTGCTCTTCGACACACTGCAAAATGGGTCCTGGCTCCTCTAAAACAATGCAAGGCAAACTGCCTTCAGTCCCAACGAACTCAATGCAAAAATATAAAAAATACATGGGACAAACTAACAGCAATGAGAGAAGATGCCGTGAACAGAATAACATGTATAGAAGAAGCAGACATTGAGCGGGCATAGAGAGAAATTTTCAGAATGCTCCTTGGAGTCATACACAATAGGAGGGAAACAATAGAGAAAAAGGATGAAATGATCGAAGAGGTAAGAGCGATTAACCAAAGGGAAATTCAGGACCTTAGGGAGGTGATAAGGAAAACCAGTAGCTGACTCAGGGGCCTGGAGAATCGACTGGGGGAATCAGAGAACAGCAGGGACTTAGAAGACAACCAAGCTGACCTAAACCACATGAACAAAAATCTAATAAGATCATCAGAGAAGCTGAAGAAAACTTGAGAATTATGTCTGGGCTAATCTACATAAATTTAAGCACATTGAAATAATACAGACCTCTCTCTCTGACCACTGTGCCATAAGACTGGAAATCAACAAAAGGAAGACAAAGAAAATAAGAGCAAATAATTGGAGGATGAATAACTCTCTACTGCAAAAGGAGTGCATACTGGTGCAGATCCGAGACGAAATCAGGAAATTTCTCGAAACCAATGAAAATGAGCACACGACGTACCAAAACTTATGGGACACAGCAAAGGCAGTCATCAGAGGAAGGTTCATAGCAATACAAGCACACCTGAGAAAGGAAGAGAGACTCATGACGGATACGCTGACACAAAATTTACAAAAACTAGAGCTGAGTCAGCAGGACAACCCTACTAATAGTAAAAGAAAAGAAATTATAAAAATCAGGGCTGAGATTCAGGAGAGGGAAAATAAAAAAACTATGGAAAAAATTAATATCGCTAAAAGTTGGTTCTTTGAAAAGATAAACAGGATCGATAGACCATTGGCAAACCTAACCAAAGAAAGGAGGGAACAAATCTCAATAGCAAGAATAAGGGATGGAAGAGGGGTCATTACAACAGACCCTAATGAAATCAAAAGCATAGTTACACAATACTATGAAGGATTGTACTCCAATGAATACAACAATTTGGAAGACATGGACAAATTCCTGGAAAAACAATCCCTCCCTAGACTATCCTCGGTGCACATCAAGAATCTCAACAGACCCATCGCAATAGAAGAAATAGAAAAGGTTATCAAGGGATTACCAACAAAAAAAATCCCCTGGACCAGATGGATACACTGGAGAATTCTATCAAGCATTCAGGGAAGAACTAATACCAATCCTACACAAACTTTTCCAGAACATAGAAAAAGATGGCAAACTCCCAAACTCCTTCTATGAAGCTAGTATAACTCTGATACCCAAACCGGGCAAGGATCCCACAAGAATCGAGAACTACAGACCGATATCCCTAATGAACATTGATGCAAAATCCTTAACAAAATACTAGCCAACAGAATACAAAAGTATATAAAACAAATAATTAACCATGACCAAGTGGGATTCATACCAGGGATGCAGGGATGGTTCAACATACGAAAGACCATTAGTATTATTCGTCACATTGACATGAAAAAGTATAAGAATCACATGATAATATCAATAGACGCAGAAAAAGCATTCGACAACATCCAACACCAATTCCTGTTTAAGACACTAGCGAAGATAGGAATGGAAGGAAAGTTCCTCAAGACAATACAAGCTATATATGAAAAACCAACAGCCAAAGTCATAGTCAATGGAGAAAAGACTAACACAATCCCACTGAAAAAGGGAACCAGACAAGGATGCCCCTTGTCTCCACTCCTATTTAATATCGTGCTGGAGGTTTTAGCTAACAGCATAAGGCAAAGAAGTGACATCAAAGGTATTCGTCTGGGGAAGGAAGAGGTGAAACTATCGTTATTTGCAGATGATATGATTTTATATATGGAAAATCCCAAAAGTTCCACAAGGGGAGTACTGGAAGCAATAGAGGAGTTTGGCAGAGTGGCAGGATACAAGATCAACAAACAGAAGTCCATCGGACTGTTATACACATCAGATAAGACCACAGAAGAAGAGATCAAAAAGGTGGTACCCTTCACAATAGCCAAACACAAACTGAAATATCTAGGGATACACTTGACTGAAAAAACTAAAGATCTATATAGGGAAAACTATAGAACACTATTACAAGAAACCAAGAGCGACCTCAACAAATGGAAGAATATTCCATGCTCTTGGATTGGGAGACTTAATATAGTTAAGATGTCAGTTCTGCCAAAGGCACTATATAAGTTTAATGCTATCCCTATACAATTACCATCATCTTTCTTCAAAGAAATGGAAAAACTGATTACCAACTTCATATGGAGAGGGAAGAAGCCCAGAATTAGCAGAGAACTCCTCAAGAAGAAGGACACCGTGGGAGGGCTTGCTTTACCTGACTTTGGCACATACTATGCAGCCACAGTTCTCAAAACTGCATGGTATTGGTACAATGACAGATACTCAGACCAATGGAAAGGAACTGAAAACCCAGAAATAAAAGCATCAGCATACACACAGCTGATCTTTGACAAGGGCCCCAAAAATATCAAATGGGAAGCAGATGCCCTCTTTAACAAGTGGTGCTGGAAAAAATGGATATCAACATGCAGAAAAATGAAGCAAGACCCTTATCTCACTCCATGCACAAGAATAACCTCAAGGTGGATCACAGACCTTGAAGTTAAACCCCAAACTATTAGGGCCATCAATGAGGGAATTGGGACCAACTTGAGAACTTTGGCGCAGGCAATACACAGGCTATCAGAAATAGGGAAGGACACAAACACAGAGGAGGCACAAATCGACAAATGGGATATACTGAAGATAAAACACTTGTGTACATCTAAAGAATTCACCAAGAGAGTAATAAGAGAATCCACAGACTGGGAAAACATCTTTAGCAATGACACATCAGACAAAGGCCTTATTACTAAAATCTACAGTACTCTGCTAGCTTCCAAAAAGAAAAAAACCAATAGCCCACTTGAAAGGTGGGCAAAGGACTTGAACAGAAGTTTCAGAGGGGCAGAAATCCGAATGGCCAACAAACATATGAGAAAATGTTCCCGATCTTTAGCCATAAGAGAAATGCAAATTAAAACAACAATGAGGTACCACCTGACACCCTCAAAGGTAGCCCAATTCAAAAAATCAGAAAGCAACAAGTGTTGGAGGGGCTGTGGGGAGACAGGAACTCTCATCCACTGCTGGTGGGACTGTAAGTACGTACAGCCACTATGGAAATCAATCTGGCGATACCTAAAACAGATGGAAATAGAGTTACCATATGACCCAGCAATCCCCCTACTGGGCATATACCCAGAAGAGGCAAGAAACAAACCAAGACCAGACATCTGTGCTCCAATGTTCATTGCGGCACAGTTCACAATTGCAAGGAGTTGGAAGCAACCCAGATTTCCATCAACTGACGATTGGATTAAAAAACTGTGGTATATACATACAATGGAATACTACGCATCACTAAAAAGCAGTGATGAACGTACGAGGCACATAGCGGCATGGGAAGAACTGGAGGAAATCATGCTAAGCGAAGTAAGTCAGGCACAAAAGGACAAGTACAACATGAGCCCGCTGAGGTAAGAATTAAAAATTTTTTTAAAAAAGCAAAAGGGGCATAGGGGAAAAAGCTACTGTATACAAACATTTTAGGGGTGAAGACTGTGTAGTATGGAAGGGACCAGACCAAGACCAGGGATGTACATGGTAGACAATGGTGGAGGAGGTGGGGAAAGGAAAACAAAAGGATGAATACAAGGAAGAAAAGGGTAGTGGGGTCAGGGGGCATTAATCCACCCAATGGGAGGGTATTGTTTATATCTCCACAGGGAAAGGGGGACCAGACTTCAACCCAGTGTCGCAAGGTGTGAATGCAATATCCCGGCGTGGAGGAGGGAACCAGTGGAGAGGTCTGGGAGGCTGGCCCCAGCACCATAAATTAAGTGGATTCCTGCCCTTCCCCGAAAAGAATTTGTTCCAAAGGACGACATTGACTCTGCAGCTCCGGGAGATGGACATATCTGATCAGAGCACACAGGAGCAGATGAAGGGGCAGGAGGAGAGAGTGGAGCACAGCCTGGCCCACCAGGCCGTGATGATGATGTTACTGAGTAGAGCAGCCAGTCCACAGAGAGAACAACATGGCTGGCCCTACTATGAGACATGATGCCCCTCAGTGACTAAGGGCAATACAGGGGACAGCACCGGAGACACAGTGTGGGAATTGCACCTGACCTGATCCCACCACACCGAGGTAAATCACTGGGGGAGTGCAGCGGAACAGCAAGGGAATGGAGTGGCAAGGTCCCCAGGGAATGCTGAAAGTGGACTTTGGGGCCAGGGCGTGGTGCCCCAACAGACTGGACTGGAAAACGCTCCTAAGGGCCAGCAAACGATCCCTGAACCTAACTACAAGCTTTTCTCTTATGAACTGTTTTGTTCTGTTCTTTGTCAGTGGTTTGTTTTTGTTGTTTTGTTGTCTGGCTGTATACTGTTGCTTTGTTTTCCTCTGTCTTGTTTTCGTGCATGTTAGTGACTCCACAGGTCTGTCTGAATAGGACAGGCTGGATGAACTATCTGGAGGAAAAACAACAGGACCGACAGTTCCGGGGGGACTTGGGGTGGGGGGGTAGGGGGGGTAAGGAAGTGGTGTTAACAAACCCAGGGACAAGGGAAAAACATGGGACCCCAAATGGTAGAGAAGGGGGAGTGGCAGGCATGGTGGGAAATGATCAAGGGTAAGGTTGCTTAGAGAAAAGGTATACTCTAGCCCAGGTGGCGATGAAGCATGGTACTAGGGCAGGAGGAAAGTCAAGGGAGATGGATGAAAGAGCTAGGAGTCAAAGGGCATCCATGGAGGTCTAGACAAAGACATGTACATGCAAATATATATAGGAGGATAGGGAAATAGATCTATGTGTCTATATTTATAGGTCAAGTATTAAGGTGGCGGAAGGACCTTGGGCCTCTACTCAAACACTCCCTCAATGCATGAATACCTTCTTTTCTTAAATTGGAACTCTATGATGCTCACTCTCCCGACACAACAGCTGGAGCCAAAGTGGGTGAACAAGTAAATGTGGTGAAGAAAGCTAATGGTGCCCGGCTATCAAAAGAGATAGTGACTGGGGTCTTAAAGGCTTGAAGATAAACAAGCGGCCATCTAGCTCAGAAGCAACAAAGTCCACATGGAAGAACACACCAGCCTGTGTGATCGAGTGGTCCCAAGGGGATCAGTTACCAGGCATCAAAGAACAAAAAATCATATCATTGACTGCACACCTCCATGATAGGATCGCTGAAGACAAATGGGTGCATAAGCAAATGTGGTGAAGAAAGCTGTTGGTGCCCGGCTATCAAAAGAGATAGTGTCTGGGGTCTTAAAGGCTTGAAGGTGAACAAGCGGCCATCTAGCTCAGAAGCAAATAAGCCCACATGGAAGAAGCACACCGGCTAGTGCGACCACGAGGTGCCCAAGGGACCAGGTATAAGGCATCATACAAAAAAAAAAGATATAAGTGTGTGTATGTATGTGTATATGTATATATGTATATATATGTCATATTAATGAAGGGGGAAGTGCAGAGTGGAGACCCAAGGCCCAAGTGTCGGCCAATGAAGATCCCCTCATAGAGGGGTTTAGGAGAGGAGATGGGTTAATTAGGGTGTGAGGTAGTATCGATGAAGAACACAGCTTTCCCCCAGATCCTGGATGCTTCCTCCCCCCAACTACCATGATCCGAATTCTACCTTGCAGGGCTGGAGAGGACAGAGGCTGTACACTGGTACATAGGAGGGTTGGAGGTACAGGGAATCCAGGGTGGATGATACCTTCAGGACCAAGGGTGTGAGGGACGATGCTGGGAGAGTGGAGGGTGAGTGGGTTGGAAAGGGGGAACTGATTACAAGGATCCACATGTGACCTCTTCCCTGGGAGAGGGACAGCAGAGAAGGGGGGAAGGGAGACTCCAGATAGGGCAAGATATGACAAAATAACGATGTATAAATTACCAAGGGCATATGAGGGAGGGGGGAATAGGGAGGGGGGGGGGAAGAGGACCTGATGCAAGGGGCTTAAGTGGAGAGCAAATGCCTTGAGAATGATTTGGGCAGGGAATGTATGGATATGCTTTATACAATTGATGTATGTATATGTATGGATTGTGGTAAGAGTTGTATGGGTCCCTAATAAAATGTAAAAGAAGAAAAGAGAAAAAAATGATTAGGGCAAAGACTGTACAGGTGTGCTTTATACAATTGATGTATGTATATGTATGAACTGTGAAAAGAACTGTATGAGCCCCAATAAATTGTTAAAATTTTAAAAAAAATTTTTTTTTAAAAGATAAAAAAAATCATCAGAGAAGCTGAAGAAAACTTAAGAATTATGTCTGATGCTTTGAAGCAGAACATCAGTAGAGTTATGAATAGGCTTACTGTGTTTGTATATTATCTGGTTCTTGTGTCTATGGCAAGGTAACCTGTGTGTATGTAGGAGTAGGTCCTTTTGTCTGTGCGCAGGTTACTGTGTGTGTAAATCAGCATATATTCTGGTGTATGTGGTAAGGTGACCTGTGTGTGTATATGAGAAGGTTCTTGTGTCTGTGAGCTGGAAACGTATGTGTGTATAAGAGGAGGTAGTAGTGTCTGTGAGCAGGCAACCAAGTTGTATATGAGCAGGCCCTGTGTGTCTGGGAACTGATGCGTGTATCTGAGCAGTTCCTTTGTATCTGTAGAAGGCAGATACAAACGGTGTGTGTCCATTCGCAGGAACTTGTGCCTGGGCGCAGGGAACCTGTGTGTGTACATGAGCTGTTCACCAGTGTGTTTCTATGAGGAGGTCACCTTATTTATATGAGCAGTTCTTGTGTGTCTGTGAGTAGAAAGCCTGTGATTTTATAGTAGGGGGTTCTGTGTGTGTGAGATCAAGTAATACGCGTGTGTATAGGTTTTGTGTCTATGAGCGGATAACCAGTGTGTGTATATGAGCAGGTACTGCGTGCCTGCGAGAAAGTAACGTGTGTGTGTGTGTGTGTGTATGTGTGCGTGTGTGAGCAGGTCCTTCTTGTGTGAGCATGTACCCGTTGCGTATACGGGAGCAGGTCCTGTGTGCCTGTGAGCAGGTAACGTGTGTGTTTACGACAAGTTCCTGTGTGTCTGTGAGCATATCAACATGCTTGTGTTTTTAAGCCATTTGTTGGGTCTGTGAGGAGATAACCTGAATGTGTACATGCGTCGGTTCCTGTGTCTGTGAGCAGGGTACTGTGTGGGTATATTCGCACGTCCCTTTGTCTGTGGAATGTATCTTGTGGGTATATATGTCTATGGTTCTTGTGTCTGTGAACAGGTAATCTGTGTGTGCGCGTGATCAGGTTATGTTGTCTATGAGCAGGTAACCTGTGTAAGGGAGGACTTACTAGTGTCTGTGAGCAGGTAACCTGTGTTTGTGTTTCTGAGCAGCACCTTTCTGTCTGTGAGTAGGAAAGCTGTGTGTATAGGTGAGCAGGTTCTTGTCACTGTGAGCACGTCACCTGTGGGTGTAGATGAGGAGGTTCTTGTGTCTGTGAGAAGATCACCTGTGTGCGTATAGAAGCAGGCTTCTGTGTCTATGAGCAGGAAACCTGTGTGTGTGTGTGTACAAGAAGAGGTAATAGTGTTTGTGAGCAGGTAACCTGCGTGTGTATAGGAGCATGTCTTGTATATCTGTGATCAGGTCCTCAATGAGTGTAGATGAACAGTTCCTGTGTGTCTGTGAGCAGGTAAGCTGTGTATATGTATGAGAAAGGTCTTGTTTCTGTGAGAAGGTACCCTGCGTGGCTATATGAGCAGGTACTGCGTGTCTGTGAGCAGGCAGCCAATGTGAACATGAGTAGGTCTTGTGTGTCTGCGAGCTGGTCACCTGGGCGTGTGTCTGAGCCGTTCCTGTGTATCTGCGAGCAGGCAACAAGTGTGTCTCTATCAGCAGGAACTGCGTGCCTGTGTGCAGGTAACCTTGGTGTGTGTCTAGGAGATGGTCATCTGTAGGCTTTTTCAGCAGGTCACCTTCGTGTATATGCCCAGGTCCTGTGTGCTTGTGAGTAAGAGCCTGTGTGTTTATATGAGGAGGTATTGTGTGTCTTTGAGAAGGTAACTTGCATGTGTGTATAAGCAGGTCCTTGTGTCTGTGAGCAGATAACCTGTAGGAGTCCATGGGCCGGTCTTGTGTGTTTGACAATGTACTGTGTGTGTGTGTCTGCATTAGCACATTTTTGTGTCTGTGGCAAGGAAACCCGTGTGTTGTATATGAGCAGGTAACCTGACTTCAGGAAAGATGCAGACAGAATAACATAAAACAGAGGATCTCTCTAGAATTCAACCCAGGAGCGTTGCTTAGAGGGATATCAACACTGCTGCAACCCATGTTGAACAGCATCACGATTAAGGAAGGAGAGACGCACTGGGCTTTGAGGGCCTGGGGGCTTTTGTCTATCCTCAGTGGAGGCCGGCTGGGGCTTGACCTTGGACCCGCCTGGTCTCTGCTGGTACCAGGACCATGTTTAGCCTGTGGAGTTGCTTGGCCCCAGAACAGCCACAGTTTGCCACCACCTGCTTCAGGACAGGGACTGGAATCTTACAGCTCCACAGGCAGGGATGCGTTTCAGCTACATTGTTGCTCTTGTTTCCATCTCCTCTCTGTCCCTCCCACCGACCCTTGGGGTCCTGGAGGGCTGCACTGGGGCCTTTAATCCACACAGCCACAGCTTGCTGATACTGCCTGGGAGCAGGGAGTAAACCCTTGCAGCTCCACTGCCTGGATCGGGACTGAGATACATTGCGCGTTTCCTTCCATCCCTTCACTATATCCACCCGCCCCCAACTCCCACAGGCTCATCAGGCTAGCTTTTGAATGTTGTTTTCTTGCTCCTCTTAGTCTCTCTCCTCGTCTCCCACACACTACTGCTAACCTCCAGACCACTCCCCTGCTTGTAGGGCATTTATGCCTGTACCACGCGCAGCTAGGTGAGTTCCACACTGTGTAGGTGGCCCTAGTCTGGGGACAGCCCTCCTGATCTGCACCAGTGGATGTTCTGCTCGATTTCCTAGAGGGACATTCCTGCCTGTGTGCCTGGGGTCCTCATGTAACTCAGACAGCACCCCTCAACGTTCCCAGCTGCTGCAGGAACCTCTGCCCAACCTCCGCAACACCCAATCATGCAACCCAGCAGTCTCCTGGGTCACTCCCCTTGTCCGGAGCCATGAGGCCTGGCCATTACTTGGAATTTCTTAGCCTGAGCTCTGGGCATTCTTCTACCCAAGCCTACGTGACAGAGCACTGCAGCTGTAAAGTTTGAGCAAACAAGGGGTGATGCTCTTTAGATAAGCACCCGTGTCCTGCATCCCCTGGATTGGGCAAAGGATCGTCCTCACCTATGCTTGATTTGCGTGTACATGCCACTCCTCTGCATACCTAATTGAAGACCATAAGCCCTTACTGACTCACGGGCAAGGCACGCTCCCCTGAACTCCGATTGGCCTGTTGCCAAGATAGCCTAATCTGCATGTGCGGCCGAGGCCCCCACACCCCCTTGGCTGGCCGTTATAAGCTGTGACTCTTTGTTCATTAAAACGGGACTTGATCAGGATATTGTCTTGTCCTCATTCTCCGTGCCTCTTGTACCCACCCAATTCCCACTCTCTCCTCCAGGATCCACCGTGAATGACCCCGCGGGACGGGACATCCCCTGAGATGGAAGTACAGGAGCATCAAGTGGTAGGTTACTTCCGTTGTGAAATAAACTGTAGGCAGTGCAAAAAAGCATTCCTACAAGTCTCCCAGAGAGAGCCAGTGCTCTTCGACACACTGCAAAATGGGTCCTGGCTCCTCTAAAACAATGCAAGGCAAACTGCCTTCAGTCCCAACGAACTCAATGCAAAAATATAAAAAATACATGGGACAAACTAACAGCAATGAGAGAAGATGCCGTGAACAGAATAACATGTATAGAAGAAGCAGACATTGAGCGGGCATAGAGAGAAATTTTCAGAATGCTCCTTGGAGTCATACACAATAGGAGGGAAACAATAGAGAAAAAGGATGAAATGATCGAAGAGGTAAGAGCGATTAACCAAAGGGAAATTCAGGACCTTAGGGAGGTGATAAGGAAAACCAGTAGCTGACTCAGGGGCCTGGAGAATCGACTGGGGGAATCAGAGAACAGCAGGGACTTAGAAGACAACCAAGCTGACCTAAACCACATGAACAAAAATCTAATAAGATCATCAGAGAAGCTGAAGAAAACTTGAGAATTATGTCTGGGCTAATCTACATAAATTTAAGCACATTGAAATAATACAGACCTCTCTCTCTGACCACTGTGCCATAAGACTGGAAATCAACAAAAGGAAGACAAAGAAAATAAGAGCAAATAATTGGAGGATGAATAACTCTCTACTGCAAAAGGAGTGCATACTGGTGCAGATCCGAGACGAAATCAGGAAATTTCTCGAAACCAATGAAAATGAGCACACGACGTACCAAAACTTATGGGACACAGCAAAGGCAGTCATCAGAGGAAGGTTCATAGCAATACAAGCACACCTGAGAAAGGAAGAGAGACTCATGACGGATACGCTGACACAAAATTTACAAAAACTAGAGCTGAGTCAGCAGGACAACCCTACTAATAGTAAAAGAAAAGAAATTATAAAAATCAGGGCTGAGATTCAGGAGAGGGAAAATAAAAAAACTATGGAAAAAATTAATATCGCTAAAAGTTGGTTCTTTGAAAAGATAAACAGGATCGATAGACCATTGGCAAACCTAACCAAAGAAAGGAGGGAACAAATCTCAATAGCAAGAATAAGGGATGGAAGAGGGGTCATTACAACAGACCCTAATGAAATCAAAAGCATAGTTACACAATACTATGAAGGATTGTACTCCAATGAATACAACAATTTGGAAGACATGGACAAATTCCTGGAAAAACAATCCCTCCCTAGACTATCCTCGGTGCACATCAAGAATCTCAACAGACCCATCGCAATAGAAGAAATAGAAAAGGTTATCAAGGGATTACCAACAAAAAAAATCCCCTGGACCAGATGGATACACTGGAGAATTCTATCAAGCATTCAGGGAAGAACTAATACCAATCCTACACAAACTTTTCCAGAACATAGAAAAAGATGGCAAACTCCCAAACTCCTTCTATGAAGCTAGTATAACTCTGATACCCAAACCGGGCAAGGATCCCACAAGAATCGAGAACTACAGACCGATATCCCTAATGAACATTGATGCAAAATCCTTAACAAAATACTAGCCAACAGAATACAAAAGTATATAAAACAAATAATTAACCATGACCAAGTGGGATTCATACCAGGGATGCAGGGATGGTTCAACATACGAAAGACCATTAGTATTATTCGTCACATTGACATGAAAAAGTATAAGAATCACATGATAATATCAATAGACGCAGAAAAAGCATTCGACAACATCCAACACCAATTCCTGTTTAAGACACTAGCGAAGATAGGAATGGAAGGAAAGTTCCTCAAGACAATACAAGCTATATATGAAAAACCAACAGCCAAAGTCATAGTCAATGGAGAAAAGACTAACACAATCCCACTGAAAAAGGGAACCAGACAAGGATGCCCCTTGTCTCCACTCCTATTTAATATCGTGCTGGAGGTTTTAGCTAACAGCATAAGGCAAAGAAGTGACATCAAAGGTATTCGTCTGGGGAAGGAAGAGGTGAAACTATCGTTATTTGCAGATGATATGATTTTATATATGGAAAATCCCAAAAGTTCCACAAGGGGAGTACTGGAAGCAATAGAGGAGTTTGGCAGAGTGGCAGGATACAAGATCAACAAACAGAAGTCCATCGGACTGTTATACACATCAGATAAGACCACAGAAGAAGAGATCAAAAAGGTGGTACCCTTCACAATAGCCAAACACAAACTGAAATATCTAGGGATACACTTGACTGAAAAAACTAAAGATCTATATAGGGAAAACTATAGAACACTATTACAAGAAACCAAGAGCGACCTCAACAAATGGAAGAATATTCCATGCTCTTGGATTGGGAGACTTAATATAGTTAAGATGTCAGTTCTGCCAAAGGCACTATATAAGTTTAATGCTATCCCTATACAATTACCATCATCTTTCTTCAAAGAAATGGAAAAACTGATTACCAACTTCATATGGAGAGGGAAGAAGCCCAGAATTAGCAGAGAACTCCTCAAGAAGAAGGACACCGTGGGAGGGCTTGCTTTACCTGACTTTGGCACATACTATGCAGCCACAGTTCTCAAAACTGCATGGTATTGGTACAATGACAGATACTCAGACCAATGGAAAGGAACTGAAAACCCAGAAATAAAAGCATCAGCATACACACAGCTGATCTTTGACAAGGGCCCCAAAAATATCAAATGGGAAGCAGATGCCCTCTTTAACAAGTGGTGCTGGAAAAAATGGATATCAACATGCAGAAAAATGAAGCAAGACCCTTATCTCACTCCATGCACAAGAATAACCTCAAGGTGGATCACAGACCTTGAAGTTAAACCCCAAACTATTAGGGCCATCAATGAGGGAATTGGGACCAACTTGAGAACTTTGGCGCAGGCAATACACAGGCTATCAGAAATAGGGAAGGACACAAACACAGAGGAGGCACAAATCGACAAATGGGATATACTGAAGATAAAACACTTGTGTACATCTAAAGAATTCACCAAGAGAGTAATAAGAGAATCCACAGACTGGGAAAACATCTTTAGCAATGACACATCAGACAAAGGCCTTATTACTAAAATCTACAGTACTCTGCTAGCTTCCAAAAAGAAAAAAACCAATAGCCCACTTGAAAGGTGGGCAAAGGACTTGAACAGAAGTTTCAGAGGGGCAGAAATCCGAATGGCCAACAAACATATGAGAAAATGTTCCCGATCTTTAGCCATAAGAGAAATGCAAATTAAAACAACAATGAGGTACCACCTGACACCCTCAAAGGTAGCCCAATTCAAAAAATCAGAAAGCAACAAGTGTTGGAGGGGCTGTGGGGAGACAGGAACTCTCATCCACTGCTGGTGGGACTGTAAGTACGTACAGCCACTATGGAAATCAATCTGGCGATACCTAAAACAGATGGAAATAGAGTTACCATATGACCCAGCAATCCCCCTACTGGGCATATACCCAGAAGAGGCAAGAAACAAACCAAGACCAGACATCTGTGCTCCAATGTTCATTGCGGCACAGTTCACAATTGCAAGGAGTTGGAAGCAACCCAGATTTCCATCAACTGACGATTGGATTAAAAAACTGTGGTATATACATACAATGGAATACTACGCATCACTAAAAAGCAGTGATGAACGTACGAGGCACATAGCGGCATGGGAAGAACTGGAGGAAATCATGCTAAGCGAAGTAAGTCAGGCACAAAAGGACAAGTACAACATGAGCCCGCTGAGGTAAGAATTAAAAATTTTTTTTAAAAAGCAAAAGGGGCATAGGGGAAAAAGCTACTGTATACAAACATTTTAGGGGTGAAGACTGTGTAGTATGGAAGGGACCAGACCAAGACCAGGGATGTACATGGTAGACAATGGTGGAGGAGGTGGGGAAAGGAAAACAAAAGGATGAATACAAGGAAGAAAAGGGTAGTGGGGTCAGGGGGCATTAATCCACCCAATGGGAGGGTATTGTTTATATCTCCACAGGGAAAGGGGGACCAGACTTCAACCCAGTGTCGCAAGGTGTGAATGCAATATCCCGGCGTGGAGGAGGGAACCAGTGGAGAGGTCTGGGAGGCTGGCCCCAGCACCATAAATTAAGTGGATTCCTGCCCTTCCCCGAAAAGAATTTGTTCCAAAGGACGACATTGACTCTGCAGCTCCGGGAGATGGACATATCTGATCAGAGCACACAGGAGCAGATGAAGGGGCAGGAGGAGAGAGTGGAGCACAGCCTGGCCCACCAGGCCGTGATGATGATGTTACTGAGTAGAGCAGCCAGTCCACAGAGAGAACAACATGGCTGGCCCTACTATGAGACATGATGCCCCTCAGTGACTAAGGGCAATACAGGGGACAGCACCGGAGACACAGTGTGGGAATTGCACCTGACCTGATCCCACCACACCGAGGTAAATCACTGGGGGAGTGCAGCGGAACAGCAAGGGAATGGAGTGGCAAGGTCCCCAGGGAATGCTGAAAGTGGACTTTGGGGCCAGGGCGTGGTGCCCCAACAGACTGGACTGGAAAACGCTCCTAAGGGCCAGCAAACGATCCCTGAACCTAACTACAAGCTTTTCTCTTATGAACTGTTTTGTTCTGTTCTTTGTCAGTGGTTTGTTTTTGTTGTTTTGTTGTCTGGCTGTATACTGTTGCTTTGTTTTCCTCTGTCTTGTTTTCGTGCATGTTAGTGACTCCACAGGTCTGTCTGAATAGGACAGGCTGGATGAACTATCTGGAGGAAAAACAACAGGACCGACAGTTCCGGGGGGACTTGGGGTGGGGGGGTAGGGGGGGTAAGGAAGTGGTGTTAACAAACCCAGGGACAAGGGAAAAACATGGGACCCCAAATGGTAGAGAAGGGGGAGTGGCAGGCATGGTGGGAAATGATCAAGGGTAAGGTTGCTTAGAGAAAAGGTATACTCTAGCCCAGGTGGCGATGAAGCATGGTACTAGGGCAGGAGGAAAGTCAAGGGAGATGGATGAAAGAGCTAGGAGTCAAAGGGCATCCATGGAGGTCTAGACAAAGACATGTACATGCAAATATATATAGGAGGATAGGGAAATAGATCTATGTGTCTATATTTATAGGTCAAGTATTAAGGTGGCGGAAGGACCTTGGGCCTCTACTCAAACACTCCCTCAATGCATGAATACCTTCTTTTCTTAAATTGGAACTCTATGATGCTCACTCTCCCGACACAACAGCTGGAGCCAAAGTGGGTGAACAAGTAAATGTGGTGAAGAAAGCTAATGGTGCCCGGCTATCAAAAGAGATAGTGACTGGGGTCTTAAAGGCTTGAAGATAAACAAGCGGCCATCTAGCTCAGAAGCAACAAAGTCCACATGGAAGAACACACCAGCCTGTGTGATCGAGTGGTCCCAAGGGGATCAGTTACCAGGCATCAAAGAACAAAAAATCATATCATTGACTGCACACCTCCATGATAGGATCGCTGAAGACAAATGGGTGCATAAGCAAATGTGGTGAAGAAAGCTGTTGGTGCCCGGCTATCAAAAGAGATAGTGTCTGGGGTCTTAAAGGCTTGAAGGTGAACAAGCGGCCATCTAGCTCAGAAGCAAATAAGCCCACATGGAAGAAGCACACCGGCTAGTGCGACCACGAGGTGCCCAAGGGACCAGGTATAAGGCATCATACAAAAAAAAAAGATATAAGTGTGTGTATGTATGTGTATATGTATATATGTATATATATGTCATATTAATGAAGGGGGAAGTGCAGAGTGGAGACCCAAGGCCCAAGTGTCGGCCAATGAAGATCCCCTCATAGAGGGGTTTAGGAGAGGAGATGGGTTAATTAGGGTGTGAGGTAGTATCGATGAAGAACACAGCTTTCCCCCAGATCCTGGATGCTTCCTCCCCCCAACTACCATGATCCGAATTCTACCTTGCAGGGCTGGAGAGGACAGAGGCTGTACACTGGTACATAGGAGGGTTGGAGGTACAGGGAATCCAGGGTGGATGATACCTTCAGGACCAAGGGTGTGAGGGACGATGCTGGGAGAGTGGAGGGTGAGTGGGTTGGAAAGGGGGAACTGATTACAAGGATCCACATGTGACCTCTTCCCTGGGAGAGGGACAGCAGAGAAGGGGGGAAGGGAGACTCCAGATAGGGCAAGATATGACAAAATAACGATGTATAAATTACCAAGGGCATATGAGGGAGGGGGGAATAGGGAGGGGGGGGGGAAGAGGACCTGATGCAAGGGGCTTAAGTGGAGAGCAAATGCCTTGAGAATGATTTGGGCAGGGAATGTATGGATATGCTTTATACAATTGATGTATGTATATGTATGGATTGTGGTAAGAGTTGTATGGGTCCCTAATAAAATGTAAAAGAAGAAAAGAGAAAAAAATGATTAGGGCAAAGACTGTACAGGTGTGCTTTATACAATTGATGTATGTATATGTATGAACTGTGAAAAGAACTGTATGAGCCCCAATAAATTGTTAAAATTTTTTTAAAAATTTTTTTTTAAAAGATAAAAAAAATCATCAGAGAAGCTGAAGAAAACTTAAGAATTATGTCTGATGCTTTGAAGCAGAACATCAGTAGAGTTATGAATAGGCTTACTGTGTTTGTATATTATCTGGTTCTTGTGTCTATGGCAAGGTAACCTGTGTGTATGTAGGAGTAGGTCCTTTTGTCTGTGCGCAGGTTACTGTGTGTGTAAATCAGCATATATTCTGGTGTATGTGGTAAGGTGACCTGTGTGTGTATATGAGAAGGTTCTTGTGTCTGTGAGCTGGAAACGTATGTGTGTATAAGAGGAGGTAGTAGTGTCTGTGAGCAGGCAACCAAGTTGTATATGAGCAGGCCCTGTGTGTCTGGGAACTGATGCGTGTATCTGAGCAGTTCCTTTGTATCTGTAGAAGGCAGATACAAACGGTGTGTGTCCATTCGCAGGAACTTGTGCCTGGGCGCAGGGAACCTGTGTGTGTACATGAGCTGTTCACCAGTGTGTTTCTATGAGGAGGTCACCTTATTTATATGAGCAGTTCTTGTGTGTCTGTGAGTAGAAAGCCTGTGATTTTATAGTAGGGGGTTCTGTGTGTGTGAGATCAAGTAATACGCGTGTGTATAGGTTTTGTGTCTATGAGCGGATAACCAGTGTGTGTATATGAGCAGGTACTGCGTGCCTGCGAGAAAGTAACGTGTGTGTGTGTGTGTGTGTGTGTATGTGTGCGTGTGTGAGCAGGTCCTTCTTGTGTGAGCATGTACCCGTTGCGTATACGGGAGCAGGTCCTGTGTGCCTGTGAGCAGGTAACGTGTGTGTTTACGACAAGTTCCTGTGTGTCTGTGAGCATATCAACATGCTTGTGTTTTTAAGCCATTTGTTGGGTCTGTGAGGAGATAACCTGAATGTGTACATGCGTCGGTTCCTGTGTCTGTGAGCAGGGTACTGTGTGGGTATATTCGCACGTCCCTTTGTCTGTGGAATGTATCTTGTGGGTATATATGTCTATGGTTCTTGTGTCTGTGAACAGGTAATCTGTGTGTGCGCGTGATCAGGTTATGTTGTCTATGAGCAGGTAACCTGTGTAAGGGAGGACTTACTAGTGTCTGTGAGCAGGTAACCTGTGTTTGTGTTTCTGAGCAGCACCTTTCTGTCTGTGAGTAGGAAAGCTGTGTGTATAGGTGAGCAGGTTCTTGTCACTGTGAGCACGTCACCTGTGGGTGTAGATGAGGAGGTTCTTGTGTCTGTGAGAAGATCACCTGTGTGCGTATAGAAGCAGGCTTCTGTGTCTATGAGCAGGAAACCTGTGTGTGTGTGTGTACAAGAAGAGGTAATAGTGTTTGTGAGCAGGTAAGCTGCGTGTGTATAGGAGCATGTCTTGTATATCTGTGATCAGGTCCTCAATGAGTGTAGATGAACAGTTCCTGTGTGTCTGTGAGCAGGTAAGCTGTGTATATGTATGAGAAAGGTCTTGTTTCTGTGAGAAGGTACCCTGCGTGGCTATATGAGCAGGTACTGCGTGTCTGTGAGCAGGCAGCCAATGTGAACATGAGTAGGTCTTGTGTGTCTGCGAGCTGGTCACCTGGGCGTGTGTCTGAGCCGTTCCTGTGTATCTGCGAGCAGGCAACAAGTGTGTCTCTATCAGCAGGAACTGCGTGCCTGTGTGCAGGTAACCTTGGTGTGTGTCTAGGAGATGGTCATCTGTAGGCTTTTTCAGCAGGTCACCTTCGTGTATATGCCCAGGTCCTGTGTGCTTGTGAGTAAGAGCCTGTGTGTTTATATGAGGAGGTATTGTGTGTCTTTGAGAAGGTAACTTGCATGTGTGTATAAGCAGGTCCTTGTGTCTGTGAGCAGATAACCTGTAGGAGTCCATGGGCCGGTCTTGTGTGTTTGACAATGTACTGTGTGTGTGTGTCTGCATTAGCACATTTTTGTGTCTGTGGCAAGGAAACCCGTGTGTTGTATATGAGCAGGTAACCTGACTTCAGGAAAGATGCGGACAGAATAACATAAAACAGAGGATCTCTCTAGAATTCAACCCAGGAGCGTTGCTTAGAGGGATATCAACACTGCTGCAACCCATGTGGAACAGCATCACGATTAAGGAAGGAGAGACGCACTGGGCTTTGAGGGCCTGGGGGCTTTTGTCTATCCTCAGTGGAGGCCGGCTGGGGCTTGACCTTGGACCCGCCTGGTCTCTGCTGGTACCAGGACCATGTTTAGCCTGTGGAGTTGCTTGGCCCCAGAACAGCCACAGTTTGCCACCACCTGCTTCAGGACAGGGACTGGAATCTTACAGCTCCACAGGCAGGGATGCGTTTCAGCTACATTGTTGCTCTTGTTTCCATCTCCTCTCTGTCCCTCCCACCGACCCTTGGGGTCCTGGAGGGCTGCACTGGGGCCTTTAATCCACACAGCCACAGCTTGCTGATACTACCTGGGAGCAGGGAGTAAACCCTTGCAGCTCCACTGCCTGGATCGGGACTGAGATACATTGCGCGTTTCCTTCCATCCCTTCACTATATCCACCCGCCCCCAACTCCCACAGGCTCATCAGGCTAGCTTTTGAATGTTGTTTTCTTGCTCCTCTTAGTCTCTCTCCTCGTCTCCCACACACTACTGCTAACCTCCAGACCACTCCCCTGCTTGTAGGGCATTTATGCCTGTACCACGCGCAGCTAGGTGAGTTCCACACTGTGTAGGTGGCCCTAGTCTGGGGACAGCCCTCCTGATCTGCACCAGTGGATGTTCTGCTCGATTTCCTAGAGGGACATTCCTGCCTGTGTGCCTGGGGTCCTCATGTAACTCAGACAGCACCCCTCAACGTTCCCAGCTGCTGCAGGAACCTCTGCCCAACCTCCGCAACACCCAATCATGCAACCCAGCAGTCTCCTGGGTCACTCCCCTTGTCCGGAGCCATGAGGCCTGGCCATTACTTGGAATTTCTTAGCCTGAGCTCTGGGCATTCTTCTACCCAAGCCTACGTGACAGAGCACTGCAGCTGTAAAGTTTGAGCAAACAAGGGGTGATGCTCTTTAGATAAGCACCCGTGTCCTGCATCCCCTGGATTGGGCAAAGGATCGTCCTCACCTATGCTTGATTTGCGTGTACATGCCACTCCTCTGCGTACCTAATTGAAGACCGTAAGCCCTTACTGACTCACGGGCAAGGCACGCTCCCCTGAACTCTGATTGGCCTGTTGCCAAGATAGCCTAATCTGCATGTGCGGCCGAGGCCCCCACACCCCCTTGGCTGGCCGTTATAAGCTGTGACTCTTTGTTCATTAAAACGGGACTTGATCAGGATATTGTCTTGTCCTCATTCTCCGTGCCTCTTGTACCCACCCAATTCCCACTCTCTCCTCCAGGATCCACCGTGAATGACCCCGCGGGACGGGACATCCCCTGAGATGGAAGTACAGGAGCATCAAGTGGTAGGTTACTTCCGTTGTGAAATAAACTGTAGGCAGTGCAAAAAAGCATTCCTACAAGTCTCCCAGAGAGAGCCAGTGCTCTTCGACACACTGCAAAATGGGTCCTGGCTCCTCTAAAACAATGCAAGGCAAACTGCCTTCAGTCCCAACGAACTCAATGCAAAAATATAAAAAATACATGGGACAAACTAACAGCAATGAGAGAAGATGCCGTGAACAGAATAACATGTATAGAAGAAGCAGACATTGAGCGGGCATAGAGAGAAATTTTCAGAATGCTCCTTGGAGTCATACACAATAGGAGGGAAACAATAGAGAAAAAGGATGAAATGATCGAAGAGGTAAGAGCGATTAACCAAAGGGAAATTCAGGACCTTAGGGAGGTGATAAGGAAAACCAGTAGCTGACTCAGGGGCCTGGAGAATCGACTGGGGGAATCAGAGAACAGCAGGGACTTAGAAGACAACCAAGCTGACCTAAACCACATGAACAAAAATCTAATAAGATCATCAGAGAAGCTGAAGAAAACTTGAGAATTATGTCTGGGCAAATCTACATAAATTTAAGCACATTGAAATAATACAGACCTCTCTCTCTGACCACTGTGCCATAAGACTGGAAATCAACAAAAGGAAGACAAAGAAAATAAGAGCAAATAATTGGAGGATGAATAACTCTCTACTGCAAAAGGAGTGCATACTGGTGCAGATCCGAGACGAAATCAGGAAATTTCTCGAAACCAATGAAAATGAGCACACGACGTACCAAAACTTATGGGACACAGCAAAGGCAGTCATCAGAGGAAGGTTCATAGCAATACAAGCACACCTGAGAAAGGAAGAGAGACTCATGACGGATACGCTGACACAAAATTTACAAAAACTAGAGCTGAGTCAGCAGGACAACCCTACTAATAGTAAAAGAAAAGAAATTATAAAAATCAGGGCTGAGATTCAGGAGAGGGAAAATAAAAAAACTATGGAAAAAATTAATATCGCTAAAAGTTGGTTCTTTGAAAAGATAAACAGGATCGATAGACCATTGGCAAACCTAACCAAAGAAAGGAGGGAACAAATCTCAATAGCAAGAATAAGGGATGAAAGAGGGGTCATTACAACAGACCCTAATGAAATCAAAAGCATAGTTACACAATACTATGAAGGATTGTACTCCAATGAATACAACAATTTGGAAGACATGGACAAATTCCTGGAAAAACAATCCCTCCCTAGACTATCCTCGGTGCACATCAAGAATCTCAACAGACCCATCGCAATAGAAGAAATAGAAAAGGTTATCAAGGGATTACCAACAAAAAAAATCCCCTGGACCAGATGGATACACTGGAGAATTCTATCAAGCATTCAGGGAAGAACTAATACCAATCCTACACAAACTTTTCCAGAACATAGAAAAAGATGGCAAACTCCCAAACTCCTTCTATGAAGCTAGTATAACTCTGATACCCAAACCGGGCAAGGATCCCACAAGAATCGAGAACTACAGACCGATATCCCTAATGAACATTGATGCAAAATCCTTAACAAAATACTAGCCAACAGAATACAAAAGTATATAAAACAAATAATTAACCATGACCAAGTGGGATTCATACCAGGGATGCAGGGATGGTTCAACATACGAAAGACCATTAGTATTATTCGTCACATTGACATGAAAAAGTATAAGAATCACATGATAATATCAATAGACGCAGAAAAAGCATTCGACAACATCCAACACCAATTCCTGTTTAAGACACTAGCGAAGATAGGAATGGAAGGAAAGTTCCTCAAGACAATACAAGCTATATATGAAAAACCAACAGCCAAAGTCATAGTCAATGGAGAAAAGACTAACACAATCCCACTGAAAAAGGGAACCAGACAAGGATGCCCCTTGTCTCCACTCCTATTTAATATCGTGCTGGAGGTTTTAGCTAACAGCATAAGGCAAAGAAGTGACATCAAAGGTATTCGTCTGGGGAAGGAAGAGGTGAAACTATCGTTATTTGCAGATGATATGATTTTATATATGGAAAATCCCAAAAGTTCCACAAGGGGAGTACTGGAAGCAATAGAGGAGTTTGGCAGAGTGGCAGGATACAAGATCAACAAACAGAAGTCCATCGGACTGTTATACACATCAGATAAGACCACAGAAGAAGAGATCAAAAAGGTGGTACCCTTCACAATAGCCAAACACAAACTGAAATATCTAGGGATACACTTGACTGAAAAAACTAAAGATCTATATAGGGAAAACTATAGAACACTATTACAAGAAACCAAGAGCGACCTCAACAAATGGAAGAATATTCCATGCTCTTGGATTGGGAGACTTAATATAGTTAAGATGTCAGTTCTGCCAAAGGCACTATATAAGTTTAATGCTATCCCTATACAATTACCATCATCTTTCTTCAAAGAAATGGAAAAACTGATTACCAACTTCATATGGAGAGGGAAGAAGCCCAGAATTAGCAGAGAACTCCTCAAGAAGAAGGACACCGTGGGAGGGCTTGCTTTACCTGACTTTGGCACATACTATGCAGCCACAGTTCTCAAAACTGCATGGTATTGGTACAATGACAGATACTCAGACCAATGGAAAGGAACTGAAAACCCAGAAATAAAAGCATCAGCATACACACAGCTGATCTTTGACAAGGGCCCCAAAAATATCAAATGGGAAGCAGATGCCCTCTTTAACAAGTGGTGCTGGAAAAAATGGATATCAACATGCAGAAAAATGAAGCAAGACCCTTATCTCACTCCATGCACAAGAATAACCTCAAGGTGGATCACAGACCTTGAAGTTAAACCCCAAACTATTAGGGCCATCAATGAGGGAATTGGGACCAACTTGAGAACTTTGGCGCAGGCAATACACAGGCTATCAGAAATAGGGAAGGACACAAACACAGAGGAGGCACAAATCGACAAATGGGATATACTGAAGATAAAACACTTGTGTACATCTAAAGAATTCACCAAGAGAGTAATAAGAGAATCCACAGACTGGGAAAACATCTTTAGCAATGACACATCAGACAAAGGCCTTATTACTAAAATCTACAGTACTCTGCTAGCTTCCAAAAAGAAAAAAACCAATAGCCCACTTGAAAGGTGGGCAAAGGACTTGAACAGAAGTTTCAGAGGGGCAGAAATCCGAATGGCCAACAAACATATGAGAAAATGTTCCCGATCTTTAGCCATAAGAGAAATGCAAATTAAAACAACAATGAGGTACCACCTGACACCCTCAAAGGTAGCCCAATTCAAAAAATCAGAAAGCAACAAGTGTTGGAGGGGCTGTGGGGAGACAGGAACTCTCATCCACTGCTGGTGGGACTGTAAGTACGTACAGCCACTATGGAAATCAATCTGGCGATACCTAAAACAGATGGAAATAGAGTTACCATATGACCCAGCAATCCCCCTACTGGGCATATACCCAGAAGAGGCAAGAAACAAACCAAGACCAGACATCTGTGCTCCAATGTTCATTGCGGCACAGTTCACAATTGCAAGGAGTTGGAAGCAACCCAGATTTCCATCAACTGACGATTGGATTAAAAAACTGTGGTATATACATACAATGGAATACTACGCATCACTAAAAAGCAGTGATGAACGTACGAGGCACATAGCGGCATGGGAAGAACTGGAGGAAATCATGCTAAGCGAAGTAAGTCAGGCACAAAAGGACAAGTACAACATGAGCCCGCTGAGGTAAGAATTAAAAATTTTTTTTAAAAAGCAAAAGGGGCATAGGGGAAAAAGCTACTGTATACAAACATTTTAGGGGTGAAGACTGTGTAGTATGGAAGGGACCAGACCAAGACCAGGGATGTACATGGTAGACAATGGTGGAGGAGGTGGGGAAAGGAAAACAAAAGGATGAATACAAGGAAGAAAAGGGTAGTGGGGTCAGGGGGCATTAATCCACCCAATGGGAGGGTATTGTTTATATCTCCACAGGGAAAGGGGGACCAGACTTCAACCCAGTGTCGCAAGGTGTGAATGCAATATCCCGGCGTGGAGGAGGGAACCAGTGGAGAGGTCTGGGAGGCTGGCCCCAGCACCATAAATTAAGTGGATTCCTGCCCTTCCCCGAAAAGAATTTGTTCCAAAGGACGACATTGACTCTGCAGCTCCGGGAGATGGACATATCTGATCAGAGCACACAGGAGCAGATGAAGGGGCAGGAGGAGAGAGTGGAGCACAGCCTGGCCCACCAGGCCGTGATGATGATGTTACTGAGTAGAGCAGCCAGTCCACAGAGAGAACAACATGGCTGGCCCTACTATGAGACATGATGCCCCTCAGTGACTAAGGGCAATACAGGGGACAGCACCGGAGACACAGTGTGGGAATTGCACCTGACCTGATCCCACCACACCGAGGCAAATCACTGGGGGAGTGCAGCGGAACAGCAAGGGAATGGAGTGGCAAGGTCCCCAGGGAATGCTGAAAGTGGACTTTGGGGCCAGGGCGTGGTGCCCCAACAGACTGGACTGGAAAACGCTCCTAAGGGCCAGCAAACGATCCCTGAACTAACTACAAGCTTTTCTCTTGTGAACTGTTTTGTTCTGTTCTTTGTCAGTGGTTTGTTTTTGTTGTTTTGTTGTCTGGTTGTATACTGTTGCTTTGTTTTCCTCTGTCTTGTTTTTGTGCATGTTAGTGACTCCACAGGTCTGTCTGAATAGGACAGGCTGGATGAACTATCTGGAGGAAAAACAACGGGACCGACAGTTCCGGGGGGACTTGGGGTGGGGGGGTAGGGGGGGTAAGGAAGTGGTGTTAACAAACCCAGGGACAAGGGAAAAACATGGGACCCCAAATGGTAGAGAAGGGGGAGTGGCAGGCATGGTGGGAAATGATCAAGGGTAAGGTTGCTTAGAGAAAAGGTATACTCTAGCCCAGGTGGCGATGAAGCATGGTACTAGGGCAGGAGGAAAGTCAAGGGAGATGGATGAAAGAGCTAGGAGTCAAAGGGCATCCATGGAGGTCTAGACAAAGACATGTACATGCAAATATATATAGGAGGATAGGGAAATAGATCTATGTGTCTATATTTATAGGTCAAGTATTAAGGTGGCGGAAGGACCTTGGGCCTCTACTCAAACACTCCCTCAATGCATGAATACCTTCTTTTATTAAATTGGAACTCTATGATGCTCACTCTCCCGACACAACGGCTGGAGCCAAAGTGGGTGAACAAGTAAATGTGGTGAAGAAAGCTAATGGTGCCCGGCTATCAAAAGAGATAGTGACTGGGGTCTTAAAGGCTTGAAGATAAACAAGCGGCCATCTAGCTCAGAAGCAACAAAGTCCACATGGAAGAACACACCAGCCTGTGTGATCGAGTGGTCCCAAGGGGATCAGTTACCAGGCATCAAAGAACAAAAAATCATATCATTGACTGCACACCTCCATGATAGGATCGCTGAAGACAAATGGGTGCATAAGCAAATGTGGTGAAGAAAGCTGTTGGTGCCCGGCTATCAAAAGAGATAGTGTCTGGGGTCTTAAAGGCTTGAAGGTGAACAATCGGCCATCTAGCTCAGAAGCAAATAAGCCCACATGGAAGAAGCACACCGGCTAGTGCGACCACGAGGTGCCCAAGGGACCAGGTATAAGGCATCATACAAAAAAAAAAGATATAAGTGTGTGTATGTATGTGTATATGTATATATGTATATATATGTCATATTAATGAAGGGGGAAGTGCAGAGTGGAGACCCAAGGCCCAAGTGTCGGCCAATGAAGATCCCCTCATAGAGGGGTTTAGGAGAGGAGATGGGTTAATTAGGGTGTGAGGTAGTATCGATGAAGAACACAGCTTTCCCCCAGATCCTGGATGCTTCCTCCCCCCAACTACCATGATCCGAATTCTACCTTGCAGGGCTGGAGAGGACAGAGGCTGTACACTGGTACATATGAGGGTTGGAGGTACAGGGAATCCAGGGTGGATGATACCTTCAGGACCAAGGGTGTGAGGGACGATGCTGGGAGAGTGGAGGGTGAGTGGGTTGGAAAGGGGGAACTGATTACAAGGATCCACATGTGACCTCTTCCCTGGGAGAGGGACAGCAGAGAAGGGGGGAAGGGAGACTCCGGATAGGGCAAGATATGACAAAATAACGATGTATAAATTACCAAGGGCATATGAGGGAGGGGGGAATAGGGAGGGGGGGGGGAAAGAGGACCTGATGCAAGGGGCTTAAGTGGAGAGCAAATGCCTTGAGAATGATTGGGGCAGGGAATGTATGGATATGCTTTATACAATTGATGTATGTATATGTATGGATTGTGGTAAGAGTTGTATGGGTCCCTAATAAAATGTAAAAGAAGAAAAGAGAAAAAAATGATTAGGGCAAAGACTGTACAGGTGTGCTTTATACAATTGATGTATGTATATGTATGAACTGTGAAAAGAACTGTATGAGCCCCAATAAATTGTTAAAATTTTTTTAAAAATTTTTAAAAAAAGATAAAAAAAATCATCAGAGAAGCTGAAGAAAACTTAAGAATTATGTCTGATGCTTTGAAGCAGAACATCAGTAGAGTTATGAATAGGCTTACTGTGTTTGTATATTATCTGGTTCTTGTGTCTATGGCAAGGTAACCTGTGTGTATGTAGGAGTAGGTCCTTTTGTCTGTGCGCAGGTTACTGTGTGTGTAAATCAGCATATATTCTGGTGTATGTGGTAAGGTGACCTGTGTGTGTATATGAGAAGGTTCTTGTGTCTGTGAGCTGGAAACGTATGTGTGTATAAGAGGAGGTAGTAGTGTCTGTGAGCAGGCAACCAAGTTGTATATGAGCAGGCCCTGTGTGTCTGGGAACTGATGCGTGTATCTGAGCAGTTCCTTTGTATCTGTAGAAGGCAGATACAAACGGTGTGTGTCCATTCGCAGGAACTTGTGCCTGGGCGCAGGGAACCTGTGTGTGTACATGAGCTGTTCACCAGTGTGTTTCTATGAGGAGGTCACCTTATTTATATGAGCAGTTCTTGTGTGTCTGTGAGTAGAAAGCCTGTGATTTTATAGTAGGGGGTTCTGTGTGTGTGAGATCAAGTAATACGCGTGTGTATAGGTTTTGTGTCTATGAGCGGATAACCAGTGTGTGTATATGAGCAGGTACTGCGTGCCTGCGAGACAGTAACGTGTGTGTGTGTGTGTGTGTGTGTATGTGTGCGTGTGTGAGCAGGTCCTTCTTGTGTGAGCATGTACCCGTTGCGTATACGGGAGCAGGTCCTGTGTGCCTGTGAGCAGGTAACGTGTGTGTTTACGACAAGTTCCTGTGTGTCTGTGAGCATATCAACATGCTTGTGTTTTTAAGCCATTTGTTGGGTCTGTGAGGAGATAACCTGAATGTGTACATGCGTCGGTTCCTGTGTCTGTGAGCAGGGTACTGTGTGGGTATATTCGCACGTCCCTTTGTCTGTGGAATGTATCTTGTGGGTATATATGTCTATGGTTCTTGTGTCTGTGAACAGGTAATCTGTGTGTGCGCGTGATCAGGTTATGTTGTCTATGAGCAGGTAACCTGTGTAAGGGAGGACTTACTAGTGTCTGTGAGCAGGTAACCTGTGTTTGTGTTTCTGAGCAGCACCTTTCTGTCTGTGAGTAGGAAAGCTGTGTGTATAGGTGAGCAGGTTCTTGTCACTGTGAGCACGTCACCTGTGGGTGTAGATGAGGAGGTTCTTGTGTCTGTGAGAAGATCACCTGTGTGCGTATAGAAGCAGGCTTCTGTGTCTATGAGCAGGAAACCTGTGTGTGTGTGTGTACAAGAAGAGGTAATAGTGTTTGTGAGCAGGTAAGCTGCGTGTGTATAGGAGCATGTCTTGTATATCTGTGATCAGGTCCTCAATGAGTGTAGATGAACAGTTCCTGTGTGTCTGTGAGCAGGTAAGCTGTGTATATGTATGAGAAAGGTCTTGTTTCTGTGAGAAGGTACCCTGCGTGGCTATATGAGCAGGTACTGCGTGTCTGTGAGCAGGCAGCCAATGTGAACATGAGTAGGTCTTGTGTGTCTGCGAGCTGGTCACCTGGGCGTGTGTCTGAGCCGTTCCTGTGTATCTGCGAGCAGGCAACAAGTGTGTCTCTATCAGCAGGAACTGCGTGCCTGTGTGCAGGTAACCTTGGTGTGTGTCTAGGAGATGGTCAACTGTAGGCTTTTTCAGCAGGTCACCTTCGTGTATATGCCCAGGTCCTGTGTGCTTGTGAGTAAGAGCCTGTGTGTTTATATGAGGAGGTATTGTGTGTCTTTGAGAAGGTAACTTGCATGTGTGTATAAGCAGGTCCTTGTGTCTGTGAGCAGATAACCTGTAGGAGTCCATGGGCCGGTCTTGTGTGTTTGACAATGTACTGTGTGTGTGTGTCTGCATTAGCACATTTTTGTGTCTGTGGCAAGGAAACCCGTGTGTTGTATATGAGCAGGTAACCTGACTTCAGGAAAGATGCAGACGGAATAACATAAAACAGAGGATCTCTCTAGAATTCAACCCAGGAGCGTTGCTTAGAGGGATATCAACACTGCTGCAACCCATGTTGAACAGCATCACGATTAAGGAAGGAGAGACGCACTGGGCTTTGAGGGCCTGGGGGCTTTTGTCTATCCTCAGTGGAGGCCGGCTGGGGCTTGACCTTGGACCCGCCTGGTCTCTGCTGGTACCAGGACCATGTTTAGCCTGTGGAGTTGCTTGGCCCCAGAACAGCCACAGTTTGCCACCACCTGCTTCAGGACAGGGACTGGAATCTTACAGCTCCACAGGCAGGGATGCGTTTCAGCTACATTGTTGCTCTTGTTTCCATCTCCTCTCTGTCCCTCCCACCGACCCTTGGGGTCCTGGAGGGCTGCACTGGGGCCTTTAATCCACACAGCCACAGCTTGCTGATACTACCTGGGAGCAGGGAGTAAACCCTTGCAGCTCCACTGCCTGGATCGGGACTGAGATACATTGCGCGTTTCCTTCCATCCCTTCACTATATCCACCCGCCCCCAACTCCCACAGGCTCATCAGGCTAGCTTTTGAATGTTGTTTTCTTGCTCCTCTTAGTCTCTCTCCTCGTCTCCCACACACTACTGCTAACCTCCAGACCACTCCCCTGCTTGTAGGGCATTTATGCCTGTACCACGCGCAGCTAGGTGAGTTCCACACTGTGTAGGTGGCCCTAGTCTGGGGACAGCCCTCCTGATCTGCACCAGTGGATGTTCTGCTCGATTTCCTAGAGGGACATTCCTGCCTGTGTGCCTGGGGTCCTCATGTAACTCAGACAGCACCCCTCAACGTTCCCAGCTGCTGCAGGAACCTCTGCCCAACCTCCGCAACACCCAATCATGCAACCCAGCAGTCTCCTGGGTCACTCCCCTTGTCCGGAGCCATGAGGCCTGGCCATTACTTGGAATTTCTTAGCCTGAGCTCTGGGCATTCTTCTACCCAAGCCTACGTGACAGAGCACTGCAGCTGTAAAGTTTGAGCAAACAAGGGGTGATGCTCTTTAGATAAGCACCCGTGTCCTGCATCCCCTGGATTGGGCAAAGGATCGTCCTCACCTATGCTTGATTTGCGTGTACATGCCACTCCTCTGCGTACCTAATTGAAGACCGTAAGCCCTTACTGACTCACGGGCAAGGCACGCTCCCCTGAACTCCGATTGGCCTGTTGCCAAGATAGCCTAATCTGCATGTGCGGCCGAGGCCCCCACACCCCCTTGGCTGGCCGTTATAAGCTGTGACTCTTTGTTCATTAAAACGGGACTTGATCAGGATATTGTCTTGTCCTCATTCTCCGTGCCTCTTGTACCCACCCAATTCCCACTCTCTCCTCCAGGATCCACGGTGAATGACCCCGCGGGACGGGACATCCCCTGAGATGGAAGTACAGGAGCATCAAGTGGTAGGTTACTTCCGTTGTGAAATAAACTGTAGGCAGTGCAAAAAAGCATTCCTACAAGTCTCCCAGAGAGAGCCAGTGCTCTTCGACACACTGCAAAATGGGTCCTGGCTCCTCTAAAACAATGCAAGGCAAACCGCCTTCAGTCCCAACGAACTCAATGCAAAAATATAAAAAATACATGGGACAAACTAACAGCAATGAGAGAAGATGCCGTGAACAGAATAACATGTATAGAAGAAGCAGACATTGAGCGGGCATAGAGAGAAATTTTCAGAATGCTCCTTGGAGTCATACACAATAGGAGGGAAACAATAGAGAAAAAGGATGAAATGATCGAAGAGGTAAGAGCGATTAACCAAAGGGAAATTCAGGACCTTAGGGAGGTGATAAGGAAAACCAGTAGCTGACTCAGGGGCCTGGAGAATCGACTGGGGGAATCAGAGAACAGCAGGGACTTAGAAGACAACCAAGCTGACCTAAACCACATGAACAAAAATCTAATAAGATCATCAGAGAAGCTGAAGAAAACTTGAGAATTATGTCTGGGCAAATCTACATAAATTTAAGCACATTGAAATAATACAGACCTCTCTCTCTGACCACTGTGCCATAAGACTGGAAATCAACAAAAGGAAGACAAAGAAAATAAGAGCAAATAATTGGAGGATGAATAACTCTCTACTGCAAAAGGAGTGCATACTGGTGCAGATCCGAGACGAAATCAGGAAATTTCTCGAAACCAATGAAAATGAGCACACGACGTACCAAAACTTATGGGACACAGCAAAGGCAGTCATCAGAGGAAGGTTCATAGCAATACAAGCACACCTGAGAAAGGAAGAGAGACTCATGACGGATACGCTGACACAAAATTTACAAAAACTAGAGCTGAGTCAGCAGGACAACCCTACTAATAGTAAAAGAAAAGAAATTATAAAAATCAGGGCTGAGATTCAGGAGAGGGAAAATAAAAAAACTATGGAAAAAATTAATATCGCTAAAAGTTGGTTCTTTGAAAAGATAAACAGGATCGATAGACCATTGGCAAACCTAACCAAAGAAAGGAGGGAACAAATCTCAATAGCAAGAATAAGGGATGAAAGAGGGGTCATTACAACAGACCCTAATGAAATCAAAAGCATAGTTACACAATACTATGAAGGATTGTACTCCAATGAATACAACAATTTGGAAGACATGGACAAATTCCTGGAAAAACAATCCCTCCCTAGACTATCCTCGGTGCACATCAAGAATCTCAACAGACCCATCGCAATAGAAGAAATAGAAAAGGTTATCAAGGGATTACCAACAAAAAAAATCCCCTGGACCAGATGGATACACTGGAGAATTCTATCAAGCATTCAGGGAAGAACTAATACCAATCCTACACAAACTTTTCCAGAACATAGAAAAAGATGGCAAACTCCCAAACTCCTTCTATGAAGCTAGTATAACTCTGATACCCAAACCGGGCAAGGATCCCACAAGAATCGAGAACTACAGACCGATATCCCTAATGAACATTGATGCAAAATCCTTAACAAAATACTAGCCAACAGAATACAAAAGTATATAAAACAAATAATTAACCATGACCAAGTGGGATTCATACCAGGGATGCAGGGATGGTTCAACATACGAAAGACCATTAGTATTATTCGTCACATTGACATGAAAAAGTATAAGAATCACATGATAATATCAATAGACGCAGAAAAAGCATTCGACAACATCCAACACCAATTCCTGTTTAAGACACTAGCGAAGATAGGAATGGAAGGAAAGTTCCTCAAGACAATACAAGCTATATATGAAAAACCAACAGCCAAAGTCATAGTCAATGGAGAAAAGACTAACACAATCCCACTGAAAAAGGGAACCAGACAAGGATGCCCCTTGTCTCCACTCCTATTTAATATCGTGCTGGAGGTTTTAGCTAACAGCATAAGGCAAAGAAGTGACATCAAAGGTATTCGTCTGGGGAAGGAAGAGGTGAAACTATCGTTATTTGCAGATGATATGATTTTATATATGGAAAATCCCAAAAGTTCCACAAGGGGAGTACTGGAAGCAATAGAGGAGTTTGGCAGAGTGGCAGGATACAAGATCAACAAACAGAAGTCCATCGGACTGTTATACACATCAGATAAGACCACAGAAGAAGAGATCAAAAAGGTGGTACCCTTCACAATAGCCAAACACAAACTGAAATATCTAGGGATACACTTGACTGAAAAAACTAAAGATCTATATAGGGAAAACTATAGAACACTATTACAAGAAACCAAGAGCGACCTCAACAAATGGAAGAATATTCCATGCTCTTGGATTGGGAGACTTAATATAGTTAAGATGTCAGTTCTGCCAAAGGCACTATATAAGTTTAATGCTATCCCTATACAATTACCATCATCTTTCTTCAAAGAAATGGAAAAACTGATTACCAACTTCATATGGAGAGGGAAGAAGCCCAGAATTAGCAGAGAACTCCTCAAGAAGAAGGACACCGTGGGAGGGCTTGCTTTACCTGACTTTGGCACATACTATGCAGCCACAGTTCTCAAAACTGCATGGTATTGGTACAATGACAGATACTCAGACCAATGGAAAGGAACTGAAAACCCAGAAATAAAAGCATCAGCATACACACAGCTGATCTTTGACAAGGGCCCCAAAAATATCAAATGGGAAGCAGATGCCCTCTTTAACAAGTGGTGCTGGAAAAAATGGATATCAACATGCAGAAAAATGAAGCAAGACCCTTATCTCACTCCATGCACAAGAATAACCTCAAGGTGGATCACAGACCTTGAAGTTAAACCCCAAACTATTAGGGCCATCAATGAGGGAATTGGGACCAACTTGAGAACTTTGGCGCAGGCAATACACAGGCTATCAGAAATAGGGAAGGACACAAACACAGAGGAGGCACAAATCGACAAATGGGATATACTGAAGATAAAACACTTGTGTACATCTAAAGAATTCACCAAGAGAGTAATAAGAGAATCCACAGACTGGGAAAACATCTTTAGCAATGACACATCAGACAAAGGCCTTATTACTAAAATCTACAGTACTCTGCTAGCTTCCAAAAAGAAAAAAACCAATAGCCCACTTGAAAGGTGGGCAAAGGACTTGAACAGAAGTTTCAGAGGGGCAGAAATCCGAATGGCCAACAAACATATGAGAAAATGTTCCCGATCTTTAGCCATAAGAGAAATGCAAATTAAAACAACAATGAGGTACCACCTGACACCCTCAAAGGTAGCCCAATTCAAAAAATCAGAAAGCAACAAGTGTTGGAGGGGCTGTGGGGAGACAGGAACTCTCATCCACTGCTGGTGGGACTGTAAGTACGTACAGCCACTATGGAAATCAATCTGGCGATACCTAAAACAGATGGAAATAGAGTTACCATATGACCCAGCAATCCCCCTACTGGGCATATACCCAGAAGAGGCAAGAAACAAACCAAGACCAGACATCTGTGCTCCAATGTTCATTGCGGCACAGTTCACAATTGCAAGGAGTTGGAAGCAACCCAGATTTCCATCAACTGACGATTGGATTAAAAAACTGTGGTATATACATACAATGGAATACTACGCATCACTAAAAAGCAGTGATGAACATACGAGGCACATAGCGGCATGGGAAGAACTGGAGGAAATCATGCTAAGCGAAGTAAGTCAGGCACAAAAGGACAAGTACAACATGAGCCCGCTGAGGTAAGAATTAAAAATTTTTTTTAAAAAGCAAAAGGGGCATAGGGGAAAAAGCTACTGTATGCAAACATTTTAGGGGTGAAGACTGTGTAGTATGGAAGGGACCAGACCAAGACCAGGGATGTACATGGTAGACAATGGTGGAGGAGGTGGGGAAAGGAAAACAAAAGGATGAATACAAGGAAGAAAAGGGTAGTGGGGTCAGGGGGCATTAATCCACCCAATGGGAGGGTATTGTTTATATCTCCACTGGGAAAGGGGGACCAGACTTCAACCCAGTGTCGCAAGGTGTGAATGCAATATCCCGGCGTGGAGGAGGGAACCAGTGGAGAGGTCTGGGAGGCTGGCCCCAGCACCATAAATTAAGTGGATTCCTGCCCTTCCCCGAAAAAAATTTGTTCCAAAGGACGACATTGACTCTGCAGCTCCGGGAGATGGACATATCTGATCAGAGCACACAGGAGCAGATGAAGGGGCAGGAGGAGAGAGTGGAGCACAGCCTGGCCCACCAGGCCGTGATGATGATGTTACTGAGTAGAGCAGCCAGTCCACAGAGAGAACAACATGGCTGGCCCTACTATGAGACATGATGCCCCTCAGTGACTAAGGGCAATACAGGGGACAGCACCGGAGACACAGTGTGGGAATTGCACCTGACCTGATCCCACCACACCGAGGCAAATCACTGGGGGAGTGCAGCGGAACAGCAAGGGAATGGAGTGGCAAGGTCCCCAGGGAATGCTGAAAGTGGACTTTGGGGCCAGGGCGTGGTGCCCCAACAGACTGGACTGGAAAACGCTCCTAAGGGCCAGCAAACGATCCCTGAACTAACTACAAGCTTTTCTCTTGTGAACTGTTTTGTTCTGTTCTTTGTCAGTGGTTTGTTTTTGTTGTTTTGTTGTCTGGTTGTATACTGTTGCTTTGTTTTCCTCTGTCTTGTTTTCGTGCATGTTAGTGACTCCACAGGTCTGTCTGAATAGGACAGGCTGGATGAACTATCTGGAGGAAAAACAACGGGACCGACAGTTCCGGGGGGACTTGGGGTGGGGGGGTAGGGGGGGTAAGGAAGTGGTGTTAACAAACCCAGGGACAAGGGAAAAACATGGGACCCCAAATGGTAGAGAAGGGGGAGTGGCAGGCATGGTGGGAAATGATCAAGGGTAAGGTTGCTTAGAGAAAAGGTATACTCTAGCCCAGGTGGCGATGAAGCATGGTACTAGGGCAGGAGGAAAGTCAAGGGAGATGGATGAAAGAGCTAGGAGTCAAAGGGCATCCATGGAGGTCTAGACAAAGACATGTACATGCAAATATATATAGGAGGATAGGGAAATAGATCTATGTGTCTATATTTATAGGTCAAGTATTAAGGTGGCGGAAGGACCTTGGGCCTCTACTCAAACACTCCCTCAATGCATGAATACCTTCTTTTATTAAATTGGAACTCTATGATGCTCACTCTCCCGACACAACGGCTGGAGCCAAAGTGGGTGAACAAGTAAATGTGGTGAAGAAAGCTAATGGTGCCCGGCTATCAAAAGAGATAGTGACTGGGGTCTTAAAGGCTTGAAGATAAACAAGCGGCCATCTAGCTCAGAAGCAACAAAGTCCACATGGAAGAACACACCAGCCTGTGTGATCGAGTGGTCCCAAGGGGATCAGTTACCAGGCATCAAAGAACAAAAAATCATATCATTGACTGCACACCTCCATGATAGGATCGCTGAAGACAAATGGGTGCATAAGCAAATGTGGTGAAGAAAGCTGTTGGTGCCCGGCTATCAAAAGAGATAGTGTCTGGGGTCTTAAAGGCTTGAAGGTGAACAAGCGGCCATCTAGCTCAGAAGCAAATAAGCCCACATGGAAGAAGCACACCGGCTAGTGCGACCACGAGGTGCCCAAGGGACCAGGTATAAGGCATCATACAAAAAAAAAAAAAAGATATAAGTGTGTGTATGTATGTGTATATGTATATATGTATATATATGTCATATTAATGAAGGGGGAAGTGCAGAGTGGAGACCCAAGGCCCAAGTGTCGGCCAATGAAGATCCCCTCATAGAGGGGTTTAGGAGAGGAGATGGGTTAATTAGGGTGTGAGGTAGTATCGATGAAGAACACAGCTTTCCCCCAGATCCTGGATGCTTCCTCCCCCCAACTACCATGATCCGAATTCTACCTTGCAGGGCTGGAGAGGACAGAGGCTGTACACTGGTACATATGAGGGTTGGAGGTACAGGGAATCCAGGGTGGATGATACCTTCAGGACCAAGGGTGTGAGGGACGATGCTGGGAGAGTGGAGGGTGAGTGGGTTGGAAAGGGGGAACTGATTACAAGGATCCACATGTGACCTCTTCCCTGGGAGAGGGACAGCAGAGAAGGGGGGAAGGGAGACTCCGGATAGGGCAAGATATGACAAAATAACGATGTATAAATTACCAAGGGCATATGAGGGAGGGGGGAATAGGGAGGGGGGGGGAAAAAGAGGACCTGATGCAAGGGGCTTAAGTGGAGAGCAAATGCCTTGAGAATGATTGGGGCAGGGAATGTATGGATATGCTTTATACAATTGATGTATGTATATGTATGGATTGTGGTAAGAGTTGTATGGGTCCCTAATAAAATGTAAAAGAAGAAAAGAGAAAAAAATGATTAGGGCAAAGACTGTACAGGTGTGCTTTATACAATTGATGTATGTATATGTATGAACTGTGAAAAGAACTGTATGAGCCCCAATAAATTGTTAAAATTTAAAAAAAAATTTTTTTTAAAAGATAAAAAAAATCATCAGAGAAGCTGAAGAAAACTTAAGAATTATGTCTGATGCTTTGAAGCAGAACATCAGTAGAGTTATGAATAGGCTTACTGTGTTTGTATATTATCTGGTTCTTGTGTCTATGGCAAGGTAACCTGTGTGTATATAGGAGTAGGTCCTTTTGTCTGTGCGCAGGTTACTGTGTGTGTAAATCAGCATATATTCTGGTGTATGTGGTAAGGTGACCTGTGTGTGTATATGAGAAGGTTCTTGTGTCTGTGAGCTGGAAACGTATGTGTGTATAAGAGGAGGTAGTAGTGTCTGTGAGCAGGCAACCAAGTTGTATATGAGCAGGCCCTGTGTGTCTGGGAACTGATGCGTGTATCTGAGCAGTTCCTTTGTATCTGTAGAAGGCAGATACAAACGGTGTGTGTCCATTCGCAGGAACTTGTGCCTGGGCGCAGGGAACCTGTGTGTGTACATGAGCTGTTCACCAGTGTGTTTCTATGAGTAGGTCACCTTATTTATATGAGCAGTTCTTGGGTGTCTGTGAGTAGAAAGCCTGTGATTTTATAGTAGGGGGTTCTGTGTGTGTGAGATCAAGTAATACGCGTGTGTATAGGTTTTGTGTCTATGAGCGGATAACCAGTGTGTGTATAGCAGCAGGTACTGCGTGCCTGCGAGAAAGTAACGTGTGTGTGTGTGTGTGTGTATGTGTGCGTGTGTGAGCAGGTCTTCTTGTGTGAGCATGTACCCGTTGCGTATACGGGAGCAGGTCCTGTGTGCCTGTGAGCAGGTAACGTGTGTGTTTACGACAAGTTCCTGTGTGTCTGTGAGCATATCAACATGCTTGTGTTTTTAAGCCATTTGTTGGGTCTGTGAGCAGATAACCTGAATGCGTACATGCGTCGGTTCCTGTGTCTGTGAGCAGGGTACTGTGTGGGTATATTCGCACGTCCCTTTGTCTGTGGAAGGTATCTTGTGGGTATATATGTCTATGGTTCTTGTGTCTGTGAACAGGTAATCTGTGTGTGCGCGTGATCAGGTTATGTTGTCTATGAGCAGGTAACCTGTGTAAGGGAGGACTTACTAGTGTCTGTGAGCAGGTAACCTGTGTTTGTGTTTATGAGCAGCACCTTTCTGTCTGTGAGTAGGAAAGCTGTGTGTATAGGTGAGCAGGTTCTTGTCACTGTGAGCACATCACCTGTGGGTGTAGATGAGGAGGTTCTTGTGTCTGTGAGAAGATCACCTGTGTGCGTATAGAAGCAGGCTTCTGTGTCTATGAGCAGGAAACCTGTGTGTGTGTGTGTACAAGAAGAGGTAATAGTGTTTGTGAGCAGGTAAGCTGCGTGTGTATAGGAGCATGTCTTGTATATCTGTGATCAGGTCCTCAATGAGTGTAGATGAACAGTTCCTGTGTGTCTGTGAGCAGGTAAGCTGTGTATATGTATGAGAAAGGTCTTGTTTCTGTGAGAAGGTACCCTGCGTGGCTATATGAGCAGGTACTGCGTGTCTGTGAGCAGGCAGCCAATGTGAACATGAGTAGGTCTTGTGTGTCTGCGAGCTGGTCACCTGGGCGTGTGTCTGAGCCGTTCCTGTGTATCTGCGAGCAGGCAACAAGTGTGTCTCTATCAGCAGGAACTGCGTGCCTGTGTGCAGGTAACCTTGGTGTGTGTCTAGGAGATGGTCATCTGTAGGCTTTTTCAGCAGGTCACCTTCGTGTATATGCCCAGGTCCTGTGTGCTTGTGAGTAAGAGCCTGTGTGTTTATATGAGGAGGTATTGTGTGTCTTTGAGAAGGTAACTTGCATGTGTGTATAAGCAGGTCCTTGTGTCTGTGAGCAGATAACCTGTAGGAGTCCATGGGCCGGTCTTGTGTGTTTGACAATGTACTGTGTGTGTGTGTCTGCATTAGCACATTTTTGTGTCTGTGGCAAGGAAACCCGTGTGTTGTATATGAGCAGGTAACCTGACTTCAGGAAAGATGCAGACAGAATAACATAAAACAGAGGATCTCTCTAGAATTCAACCCAGGAGCGTTGCTTAGAGGGATATCAACACTGCTGCAACCCATGTTGAACAGCATCACGATTAAGGAAGGAGAGACGCACTGGGCTTTGAGGGCCTGGGGGCTTTTGTCTATCCTCAGTGGAGGCCGGCTGGGGCTTGACCTTGGACCCGCCTGGTCTCTGCTGGTACCAGGACCATGTTTAGCCTGTGGAGTTGCTTGGCCCCAGAACAGCCACAGTTTGCCACCACCTGCTTCAGGACAGGGACTGGAATCTTACAGCTCCACAGGCAGGGATGCGTTTCAGCTACATTGTTGCTCTTGTTTCCATCTCCTCTCTGTCCCTCCCACCGACCCTTGGGGTCCTGGAGGGCTGCACTGGGGCCTTTAATCCACACAGCCACAGCTTGCTGATACTACCTGGGAGCAGGGAGTAAACCCTTGCAGCTCCACTGCCTGGATCGGGACTGAGATACATTGCGCGTTTCCTTCCATCCCTTCACTATATCCACCCGCCCCCAACTCCCACAGGCTCATCAGGCTAGCTTTTGAATGTTGTTTTCTTGCTCCTCTTAGTCTCTCTCCTCGTCTCCCACACACTACTGCTAACCTCCAGACCACTCCCCTGCTTGTAGGGCATTATACCTGTACCACGCGCAGCTAGGTGAGTTCCACACTGTATAGGTGGCCCTAGTCTGGGGACAGCCCTCCTGATCTGCACCAGTGGATGTTCTGCTCGATTTCCTAGAGGGACATTCCTGCCTGTGTGCCTGGGGTCCTCATGTAACTCAGACAGCACCCCTCAACGTTCCCAGCTGCTGCAGGAACCTCTGCCCAACCTCCGCAACACCCAATCATGCAACCCAGCAGTCTCCTGGGTCACTCCCCTTGTCCGGAGCCATGAGGCCTGGCCATTACTTGGAATTTCTTAGCCTGAGCTCTGGGCATTCTTCTACCCAAGCCTACGTGACAGAGCACTGCAGCTGTAAAGTTTGAGCAAACAAGGGGTGATGCTCTTTAGATAAGCACCCGTGTCCTGCATCCCCTGGATTGGGCAAAGGATCGTCCTCACCTATGCTTGATTTGCGTGTACATGCCACTCCTCTGCGTACCTAATTGAAGACTGTAAGCCCTTACTGACTCACGGGCAAGGCACGCTCCCCTGAACTCCGATTGGCCTGTTGCCAAGATAGCCTAATCTTCATGTGCGGCCGATGCCCCCACACCCCCTTGGCTGGCATTTATAAGCTGTGACTCTTTGTTCATTAAAACGGGACTTGATCAGGATATTGTCTTGTCCTCATTCTCCATGCCTCTTGTACCCACCCAATTCCCACTCTCTCCTCCAGGATCCACTGTGAATGACCTCGCGGGACAGGACATCCCCTGAGATGGAAGTACAGGAACATCAAGAGGTAGGTTACTTCTGTTGTGAAATAAACTGTAGGAAGTGCAAAAAAGCATTCCTACAAGTCTCCCAGAGAGAGCCAGTGCTCTTCGACACACTGCAAAATGGGTCCTGGCTCCTCTAAAACAATGCAAGGCAAACCGCCTTCAGTCCCAACGAACTCAATGCAAAAATATAAAAAATACATGGGACAAACTAACAGCAATGAGAGAAGATGCCGTGAACAGAATAACATGTATAGAAGAAGCAGACATTGAGCGGGCATAGAGAGAAATTTTCAGAATGCTCCTTGGAGTCATACACAATAGGAGGGAAACAATAGAGAAAAAGGATGAAATGATCGAAGAGGTAAGAGCGATAAACCAAAGGGAAATTCAGGACCTTAGGGAGGTGATAAGGAAAACCAGTAGCAGACTCAGGGACTTGGAGAATCGACTGGGGGAATCAGAGAACAGCATCAGGGACTTAGAAGACAACCAAGCTGACCTAAACCACATGAACAAAAATCTAATAAGATCATCAGAGAAGCTGAAGAAAACTTAAGAATTATGTCTGATGCTTTGAAGCAGAACATCATTAGAGTTATGAATAGGCTTACTGTGTTTGTATATTATCTGGTTCTTGTGTCTATGGCAAGGTAACCTGCGTGTATATAGGAGTAGGTCCTTTTGTCTGTGCGCAGGTTACTGTGTGTGTAAATCAGCATATATTCTGGTGTATGTGGTAAGGTGACCTGTGTGTGTATATGAGAAGGTTCTTGTGTCTGTGAGCTGGAAACGTATGTGTGTATAAGAGGAGGTAGTAGTGTCTGTGAGCAGGCAACCAAGTTGTATATGAGCAGGCCCTGTGTGTCTGGGAACTGATGCGTGTATCTGAGCAGTTCCTTTGTATCTGTAGAAGGCAGATACAAACGGTGTGTGTCCATTCGCAGGAACTTGTGCCTGGGCGCAGGGAACCTGTGTGTGTACATGAGCTGTTCACCAGTGTGTTTCTATGAGTAGGTCACCTTATTTATATGAGCAGTTCTTGTGTGTCTGTGAGTAGAAAGCCTGTGATTTTATAGTAGGGGGTTCTGTGTGTGTGAGATCAAGTAATACGCGTGTGTATAGGTTTTGTGTCTATGAGCGGATAACCAGTGTGTGTATATGAGCAGGTACTGCGTGCCTGCGAGAAAGTAACGTGTGTGTGTGTGTGTGTGTGTGTGCGTGTGTGAGCAGGTCCTTCTTGTGTGAGCATGTACCCGTTGCGTATACGGGAGCAGGTCCTGTGTGCCTGTGAGCAGGTAACGTGTGTGTTTACGACAAGTTCCTGTGTGTCTGTGAGCATATCAACATGCTTGTGTTTTTAAGCCATTTGTTGGGTCTGTGAGCAGATAACCTGAATGCGTACATGCGTCGGTTCCTGTGTCTGTGAGCAGGGTACTGTGTGGGTATATTCGCACGTCCCTTTGTCTGTGGAAGGTATCTTGTGGGTATATATGTCTATGGTTCTTGTGTCTGTGAACAGGTAATCTGTGTGTGTGATCAGGTTATGTTGTCTATGAGCAGGAAACCTGTGTGTCTAAGGGAGGACGTACTAGTGTCTGTGAGCAGGTAACCTGTGTTTGTGTTTATGAGCAGCACCTTTCTGTCTGTGAGTAGGAAAGCTGTGTGTATAGGTGAGCAGGTTCTTGTCACTGTGAGCACATCACCTGTGGGTGTAGATGAGGAGGTTCTTGTGTCTGTGAGAAGATCACCTGTGTGCGTATAGAAGCAGGCTTCTGTGTCTATGTTTGTGTGTGTGTGTGTGTGTGTGTGTGCCTGCGTGTGTGAGCAGGTCCTTCTTGTGTGAGCATGTACCCGTTGTGTATACGGGAGCAGGTCCGGTGTGCCTGTGAGCATATCAACATGCTTGTGTTTTTTAGCCATTTGTTGGGTCTGTGAGCAGATAACCTGAATGCGTACATGCGTCGGTTCCTGTGTCTGTGAGCAGGGTACTGTGTGGGTATATTCGCACGTCCCTTTGTCTGTGGAAGGTATCTTGTGGGTATATATGTCTATGGTTCTTGTGTCTGTGAACAGGTAATCTGTGTGTGTGATCAGGTTATGTTGTCTATGAGCAGGAAACCTGTGTGTCTAAGGGAGGACGTACTAGTGTGTTGTATATGAGCAGGTAACCTGACTTCAGGAAAGATGCAGACGGAATAACATAAAACAGAGGATCTCTCTAGAATTCAACCCAGGAGCGTTGCTTAGAGGGATATCAACACTGCGGCAACCCATGTGGAACAGCATCACGATTAAGGAAGGAGAGACGCACTGGGTTTTGAGGGAGTAGGTCCTTTTGTCTGTGCGCAGGTTACTGTGTGTGTAAATCAGCATATATTCTGGTGTATGTGGTAAGGTGACCTGTGTGTGTATATGAGAAGGTTCTTGTGTCTGTGAGCTGGAAACGTATGTGTGTATAAGAGGAGGTAGTAGTGTCTGTGAGCAGGCAACCAAGTTGTATATGAGCAGGCCCTGTGTGTCTGGGAACTGATGCGTGTATCTGAGCAGTTCCTTTGTATCTGTAGAAGGCAGATACAAACGGTGTGTGTCCATTCGCAGGAACTTGTGCCTGGGCACAGGGAACCTGTGTGTGTACATGAGCTGTTCACCAGTGTGTTTCTATGACGAGGTCACCTTATTTATAGGAGCAGTTCTTGGGTGTCTGTGAGTAGAAAGCCTGTGATTTTTAGTAGGGGGTTCTGTGTGTGTGAGATCAATAATACGCGTGTGCATAGGTTTTGTGTCTATGAGCAGGTAACCAGTGTGTGTATATGAGCAGGTACTGCGTGCCTGCGAGAAAGTAACGTGTGTGTTTGTGTGTGTGTGTGTGTGTGTGTGTGCCTGCGTGTGTGAGCAGGTCCTTCTTGTGTGAGCATGTACCCGTTGTGTATACGGGAGCAGGTCCGGTGTGCCTGTGAGCATATCAACATGCTTGTGTTTTTTAGCCATTTGTTGGGTCTGTGAGCAGATAACCTGAATGCGTACATGCGTCGGTTCCTGTGTCTGTGAGCAGGGTACTGTGTGGGTATATTCGCACGTCCCTTTGTCTGTGGAAGGTATCTTGTGGGTATATATGTCTATGGTTCTTGTGTCTGTGAACAGGTAATCTGTGTGTGTGATCAGGTTATGTTGTCTATGAGCAGGAAACCTGTGTGTCTAAGGGAGGACGTACTAGTGTCTGTGAGCAGGTAACCTGTGTTTGTGTTTATGAGCAGCACCTTTCTGTCTGTGAGTAGGAAAGCTGTGTGTATAGGTGAGCAGGTTCTTGTCACTGTGAGCACATCACCTGTGGGTGTAGATGAGGAGGTTCTTGTGTCTGTGAGAAGATCACCTGTGTGCGTATAGAAGCAGGCTTCTGTGTCTATGAGCAGGAAACCTGTGTGTGTGTGTGTGTGTGTGTGTGTACAAGAAGAGGTAATAGTGTTTGTGAGCAGGTAACCTGCGTGTGTATAGGAGCATGTCTTGTATATCTGTGATCAGGTCCTCAAGGAGTGTAGATGAACAGTTCCTGTGTGTCTGTGAGCAGGTAAGCTGTGCGTGTGTGTGAGCAGGCACTTTTGTCTGTGTGCAGGTAACCTGTGTATATGTATGAGAAAGGTCTTGTTTCTGTGAGAAGGTACCCTGCGTGGCTATATGAGCAGGTACTGCGTGTCTGTGAGCAGGCAGCCAATGTGAACATGAGTAGGTCTTGTGTGTCTGCGAGCTGGTCACCTGGGCGTGTGTCTGAGCCGTTCCTGTGTATCTGCGAGCAGGCAACAAGTGTGTCTCTATCAGCAGGAACTGCGTGCCTGTGTGCAGGTAACCTTGGTGTGTGTCTAGGAGATGGTCATCTGTAGGCTTTTTCAGCAGGTCACCTTCGTGTATATGCCCAGGTCCTGTGTGCTTGTGAGTAAGAGCCTGTGTGTTTATATGAGGAGGTATTGTGTGTCTTTGAGAAGGTAACTTGCATGTGTGTATAAGCAGGTCCTTGTGTCTGTGAGCAGATAACCTGTAGGAGTCCATGGGCCGGTCTTGTGTGTTTGACAATGTACTGTGTGTGTGTGTGTGTGTGTCTGCATTAGCACATTTTTGTGTCTGTGGCAAGGAAACCCGTGTGTTGTATATGAGCAGGTAACCTGACTTCAGGAAAGATGCAGACGGAATAACATAAAACAGAGGATCTCTCTAGAATTCAACCCAGGAGCGTTGCTTAGAGGGATATCAACACTGCTGCAACCCATGTGGAACAGCATCACGATTAAGGAAGGAGAGACGCAATGGGTTTTGAGGGCCTGGGGGCTTTTGTCTATCCTCAGTGGAGGCCGGCTGGGGCTTGACCTTGGACCCGCCTGGTCTCTGCTGGTACCAGGACCATGTTTAGCCTGTGGAGTGGCTTGGCCTCAGCACAGCCACAGTTTGCCACCACCTGCTTCAGGACAGGGACTGGAATCTTGCAGCTCCACAGGCAGGGATGCGTTTCAGCTACATTGTTGCTCTTGTTTCCATCTCCTCTCTGTCCCTCCCACCCACCCTTGGGGTCCTGGAGGGCTGCACTGGGGCCTTTAATCCACACAGCCACAGCTTGCTGATACTACCTGGGAGCAGGGAGTAAACCCTTGCAGCTCCACTGCCTGGATCGGGACTGAGATACATTGCGCGTTTCCTTCCATCCCTTCACTATATCCACCCGCCCCCAACTCCCACAGGCTCATCAGGCTAGCTTTTGAATGTTGTTTTCTTGCTCCTCTTAGTCTCTCTCCTCGTCTCCCACACACTACTGCTAACCTCCAGACCACTCCCCTGCTTGTAGGGCATTTATGCCTGTACCACGCGCAGCTAGGTGAGTTCCACACTGTGTAGGTGGCCCTAGTCTGGGGACAGCCCTCCTGATCTGCACCAGTGGATGTTCTGCTCGATTTCCTAGAGGGACATTCCTGCCTGTGTGCCTGGGGTCCTCATGTAACTCAGACAGCACCCCTCAACGTTCCCAGCTGCTGCAGGAACCTCTGCCCAACCTCCGCAACACCCAATCATGCAACCCAGCAGTCTCCTGGGTCACTCCCCTTGTCCGGAGCCATGAGGCCTGGCCATTACTTGGAATTTCTTAGCCTGAGCTCTGGGCATTCTTCTACCCAAGCCTACGTGACAGAGCACTGCAGCTGTAAAGTTTGAGCAAACAAGGGGTGATGCTCTTTAGATAAGCACCCGTGTCCTGCATCCCCTGGATTGGGCAAAGGATCGTCCTCACCTATGCTTGATTTGCGTGTACATGCCACTCCTCTGCGTACCTAATTGAAGACCGTAAGCCCTTACTGACTCACGGGCAAGGCACGCTCCCCTGAACTCCGATTGGCCTGTTGCCAAGATAGCCTAATCTGCATGTGCGGCCGAGGCCCCCACACCCCCTTGGCTGGCCGTTATAAGCTGTGACTCTTTGTTCATTAAAACGGGACTTGATCAGGATATTGTCTTGTCCTCATTCTCCGTGCCTCTTGTACCCACCCAATTCCCACTCTCTCCTCCAGGATCCACGGTGAATGACCCCGCGGGACGGGACATCCCCTGAGATGGAAGTACAGGAGCATCAAGTGGTAGGTTACTTCCGTTGTGAAATAAACTGTAGGAAGTGCAAAAAAGCATTCCTACAAGTCTCCCAGAGAGAGCCAGTGCTCTTCGACACACTGCAAAATGGGTCCTGGCTCCTCTAAAACAATGCAAGGCAAACTGCCTTCAGTCCCAACGAGCTCAATGCAAAAATATAAAAAATACATGGGACAAACTAACAGCAATGAGAGAAGATGCCGTGAACAGAATAACATGTATAGAAGAAGCAGACATTGAGCGGGCATAGAGAGAAATTTTCAGAATGCTCCTTGGAGTCATACACAATAGGAACGAAACAATAGAGAAAAAGGATGAAATGATCGAAGAGGTAAGAGCGATTAACCAAAGGGAAATTCAGGACCTTAGGGAGGTGATAAGGAAAACCAGTAGCTGACTCAGGGACCTGGAGAATCGACTGGGGGAATCAGAGAACAGCCGGGACTTAGAAGACAACCAAGCTGACCTAAACCACATGAACAAAAATCTAATAAGATCATCAGAGAAGCTGAAGAAAACTTGAGAATTATGTCTGGGCAAATCTACATAAATTTAAGCACATTGAAATAATACAGACCTCTCTCTCTGACCACTGTGCCATAAGACTGGAAATCAACAAAAGGAAGACAAAGAAAATAAGAGCAAATAATTGGAGGATGAATAACTCTCTACTGCAAAAGGAGTGCATACTGGTGCAGATCCGAGACGAAATCAGGAAATTTCTCGAAACCAATGAAAATGAGCACACGACGTACCAAAACTTATGGGACACAGCAAAGGCAGTCATCAGAGGAAGGTTCATAGCAATACAAGCACACCTGAGAAAGGAAGAGAGACTCATGACGGATACGCTGACACAAAATTTACAAAAACTAGAGCTGAGTCAGCAGGACAACCCTACTAATAGTAAAAGAAAAGAAATTATAAAAATCAGGGCTGAGATTCAGGAGAGGGAAAATAAAAAAACTATGGAAAAAATTAATATCGCTAAAAGTTGGTTCTTTGAAAAGATAAACAGGATCGATAGACCATTGGCAAACCTAACCAAAGAAAGGAGGGAACAAATCTCAATAGCAAGAATAAGGGATGAAAGAGGGGTCATTACAACAGACCCTAATGAAATCAAAAGCATAGTTACACAATACTATGAAGGATTGTACTCCAATGAATACAACAATTTGGAAGACATGGACAAATTCCTGGAAAAACAATCCCTCCCTAGACTATCCTCTGTGCACATCAAGAATCTCAACAGACCCATCGCAATAGAAGAAATAGAAAAGGTTATCAAGGGATTACCAACAAAAAAATCCCCTGGACCAGATGGATACACTGGAGAATTCTATCAAGCATTCAGGGAAGAACTAATACCAATCCTACACAAACTTTTCCAGAACATAGAAAAAGATGGCAAACTCCCAAACTCCTTCTATGAAGCTAGTATAACTCTGATACCCAAACCGGGCAAGGATCCCACAAGAATCGAGAACTACAGACCGATATCCCTAATGAACATTGATGCAAAATCCTTAACAAAATACTAGCCAACAGAATACAAAAGTATATAAAACAAATAATTAACCATGACCAAGTGGGATTCATACCAGGGATGCAGGGATGGTTCAACATACGAAAGACCATTAGTATTATTCGTCACATTGACATGAAAAAGTATAAGAATCACATGATAATATCAATAGACGCAGAAAAAGCATTCGACAACATCCAACACCAATTCCTGTTTAAGACACTAGTGAAGATAGGAATGGAAGGAAAGTTCCTCAAGACAATACAAGCTATATATGAAAAACCAACAGCCAAAGTCATAGTCAATGGAGAAAAGACTAACACAATCCCACTGAAAAAGGGAACCAGACAAGGATGCCCCTTGTCTCCACTCCTATTTAATATCGTGCTGGAGGTTTTAGCTAACAGCATAAGGCAAAGAAGTGACATCAAAGGTATTCGTCTGGGGAAGGAAGAGGTGAAACTATCGTTATTTGCAGATGATATGATTTTATATATGGAAAATCCCAAAAGTTCCACAAGGGGAGTACTGGAAGCAATAGAGGAGTTTGGCAGAGTGGCAGGATACAAGATCAACAAACAGAAGTCCATCGGACTGTTATACACATCAGATAAGACCACAGAAGAAGAGATCAAAAAGGTGGTACCCTTCACAATAGCCAAACACAAACTGAAATATCTAGGGATACACTTGACTGAAAAAACTAAAGATCTATATAGGGAAAACTATAGAACACTATTACAAGAAACCAAGAGCGACCTCAACAAATGGAAGAATATTCCATGCTCTTGGATTGGGAGACTTAATATAGTTAAGATGTCAGTTCTGCCAAAGGCACTATATAAGTTTAATGCTATCCCTATACAATTACCATCATCTTTCTTCAAAGAAATGGAAAAACTGATTACCAACTTCATATGGAGAGGGAAGAAGCCCAGAATTAGCAGAGAACTCCTCAAGAAGAAGGACACCGTGGGAGGGCTTGCTTTACCTGACTTTGGCACATACTATGCAGCCACAGTTCTCAAAACTGCATGGTATTGGTACAATGACAGATACTCAGACCAATGGAAAAGAACTGAAAACCCAGAAATAAAAGCATCAGCATACACACAGCTGATCTTTGACAAGGGCCCCAAAAATATCAAATGGGAAGCAGATGCCCTCTTTAACAAGTGGTGCTGGAAAAAATGGATATCAACATGCAGAAAAATGAAGCAAGACCCTTATCTCACTCCATGCACAAGAATAACCTCAAGGTGGATCACAGACCTTGAAGTTAAACCCCAAACTATTAGGGCCATCAATGAGGGAATTGGGACCAACTTGAGAACTTTGGCGCAGGCAATACACAGGCTATCAGAAATAGGGAAGGACACAAACACAGAGGAGGCACAAATCGACAAATGGGATATACTGAAGATAAAACACTTGTGTACATCTAAAGAATTCACCAAGAGAGTAATAAGAGAATCCACAGACTGGGAAAACATCTTTAGCAATGACACATCAGACAAAGGCCTTATTACTAAAATCTACAGTACTCTGCTAGCTTCCAAAAAGAAAAAAACCAATAGCCCACTTGAAAGGTGGGCAAAGGACTTGAACAGAAGTTTCAGAGGGGCAGAAATCCGAATGGCCAACAAACATATGAGAAAATGTTCCCGATCTTTAGCCATAAGAGAAATGCAAATTAAAACAACAATGAGGTACCACCTGACACCCTCAAAGGTAGCCCAATTCAAAAAATCAGAAAGCAACAAGTGTTGGAGGGGCTGTGGGGAGACAGGAACTCTCATCCACTGCTGGTGGGACTGTAAGTATGTACAGCCACTATGGAAATCAATCTGGCGATACCTAAAACAGATGGAAATAGAGTTACCATATGACCCAGCAATCCCCCTACTGGGCATATACCCAGAAGAAGCAAGAAACAAACCAAGACCAGACATCTGTGCTCCAATGTTCATTGCGGCACAGTTCACAATTGCAAGGAGTTGGAAGCAACCCAGATTTCCATCAACTGACGATTGGATTAAAAAACTGTGGTATATACATACAATGGAATACTACGCATCACTAAAAAGCAGTGATGAACGTACGAGGCACATAGCGGCATGGGAAGAACTGGAGGAAATCATGCTAAGCGAAGTAAGTCAGGCACAAAAGGACAAGTACAACATGAGCCCGCTGAGGTAAGAATTAAAAATTTTTTTAAAAAAGCAAAAGGGGCATAGGGGAAAAAGCTACTGTATACAAACATTTTAGGGGTGAAGACTGTGTAGTATGGAAGGGACCAGACCAAGACCAGGGATGTACATGGTAGACAATGGTGGAGGAGGTGGGGAAAGGAAAACAAAAGGATGAATACAAGGAAGAAAAGGGTAGTGGGGTCAGGGGGCATTAATCCACCCAATGGGAGGGTATTGTTTATATCTCCACAGGGAAAGGGGGACCAGACTTCAACCCAGTGTCGCAAGGTGTGAATGCAATATCCCGGCGTGGAGGAGGGAACCAGTGGAGAGGTCTGGGAGGCTGGCCCCAGCACCATAAATTAAGTGGATTCCTGCCCTTCCCCGAAAAGAATTTGTTCCAAAGGACGACATTGACTCTGCAGCTCCGGGAGATGGACATATCTGATCAGAGCACACAGGAGCAGATGAAGGGGCAGGAGGAGAGAGTGGAGCACAGCCTGGCCCACCAGGCCGTGATGATGATGTTACTGAGTAGAGCAGCCAGTCCACAGAGAGAACAACATGGCTGGCCCTACTATGAGACATGATGCCCCTCAGTGACTAAGGGCAATACAGGGGACAGCACCGGAGACACAGTGTGGGAATTGCACCTGACCTGATCCCACCACACCGAGGCAAATCACTGGGGGAGTGCAGCGGAACAGCAAGGGAATGGAGTGGCAAGGTCCCCAGGGAATGCTGAAAGTGGACTTTGGGGCCAGGGCGTGGTGCCCCAACAGACTGGACTGGAAAACGCTCCTAAGGGCCAGCAAATGATCCCTGAACTAACTACAAGCTTTTCTCTTGTGAACTGTTTTGTTCTGTTCTTTGTCAGTGGTTTGTTTTTGTTGTTTTGTTGTCTGGTTGTATACTGTTGCTTTGTTTTCCTCTGTCTTGTTTTCGTGCATGTTAGTGACTCCACAGGTCTGTCTGAATAGGACAGGCTGGATGAACTATCTGGAGGAAAAACAACGGGACCGACAGTTCCGGGGGGACTTGGGGTGGGGGGGTAGGGGGGGTAAGGAAGTGGTGTTAACAAACCCAGGGACAAGGGAAAAACATGGGACCCCAAATGGTAGAGAAGGGGGAGTGGCAGGCATGGTGGGAAATGATCAAGGGTAAGGTTGCTTAGAGAAAAGGTATACTCTAGCCCAGGTGGCGATGAAGCATGGTACTAGGGCAGGAGGAAAGTCAAGGGAGATGGATGAAAGAGCTAGGAGTCAAAGGGCATCCATGGAGGTCTAGACAAAGACATGTACATGCAAATATATATAGGAGGATAGGGAAATAGATCTATGTGTCTATATTTATAGGTCAAGTATTAAGGTGGCGGAAGGACCTTGGGCCTCTACTCAAACACTCCCTCAATGCATGAATACCTTCTTTTCTTAAATTGGAACTCTATGATGCTCACTCTCCCGACACAACGGCTGGAGCCAAAGTGGGTGAACAAGTAAATGTGGTGAAGAAAGCTAATGGTGCCCGGCTATCAAAAGAGATAGTGACTGGGGTCTTAAAGGCTTGAAGATAAACAAGCGGCCATCTAGCTCAGAAGCAACAAAGTCCACATGGAAGAACACACCAGCCTGTGTGATCGAGTGGTCCCAAGGGGATCAGTTACCAGGCATCAAAGAACAAAAAATCATATCATTGACTGCACACCTCCATGATAGGATCGCTGAAGACAAATGGGTGCATAAGCAAATGTGGTGAAGAAAGCTGTTGGTGCCCGGCTATCAAAAGAGATAGTGTCTGGGGTCTTAAAGGCTTGAAGGTGAACAAGCGGCCATCTAGCTCAGAAGCAAATAAGCCCACATGGAAGAAGCACACCGGCTAGTGCGACCACGAGGTGCCCAAGGGACCAGGTATAAGGCATCATACAAAAAAAAAAGATATAAGTGTGTGTATGTATGTGTATATGTATATATGTATATATATGTCATTTTAATGAAGGGGGAAGTGCAGAGTGGAGACCCAAGGCCCAAGTGTCGGCCAATGAAGATCCCCTCATAGAGGGGTTTAGGAGAGGAGATGGGTTAATTAGGGTGTGAGGTAGTATCGATGAAGAACACAGCTTTCCCCCAGATCCTGGATGCTTCCTCCCCCCAACTACCATGATCCGAATTCTACCTTGCAGGGCTGGAGAGGACAGAGGCTGTACACTGGTACATATGAGGGTTGGAGGTACAGGGAATCCAGGGTGGATGATACCTTCAGGACCAAGGGTGTGAGGGACGATGCTGGGAGAGTGGAGGGTGAGTGGGTTGGAAAGGGGGAACTGATTACAAGGATCCACATGTGACCTCTTCCCTGGGAGAGGGACAGCAGAGAAGGGGGGAAGGGAGACTCCGGATAGGGCAAGATATGACAAAATAACGATGTATAAATTACCAAGGGCATATGAGGGAGGGGGAAATAGGGAGGGGAGGGAAAGAGGAACTGATGCAAGGGGCTTAAGTGGAGAGCAAATGCCTTGAGAATGATTGGGGCAGGGAATGTATGGATATGCTTTATACAATTGATGTATGTATATGTAGGGATTGTGGTAAGAGTTGTATGGGTCCCTAATAAAATGTAAAAGAAGAAAAGAGAAAAAAATGATTAGGGCAAAGACTGTACAGGTGTGCTTTATACAATTGATGTATGTATATGTATGAACTGTGAAAAGAACTGTATGAGCCCCAATAAATTGTTAAAATTTTAAAAAAATTTTTTAAAAAAATCATCAGAGAAGCTGAAGAAAACTTAAGAATTATGTCTGATGCTTTGAAGCAGAACATCAGTAGAGTTATGAATAGGCTTACTGTGTTTGTATATTATCTGGTTCTTGTGTCTATGGCAAGGTAACCTGTGTGTATGTAGGAGTAGGTCCTTTTGTCTGTGCGCAGGTTACTGTGTGTGTAAATCAGCATATATTCTGGTGTATGTGGTAAGGTGACCTGTGTGTGTATATGAGAAGGTTCTTGTGTCTGTGAGCTGGAAACGTATGTGTGTATAAGAGGAGGTAGTAGTGTCTGTGAGCAGGCAACCAAGTTGTATATGAGCAGGCCCTGTGTGTCTGGGAACTGATGCGTGTATCTGAGCAGTTCCTTTGTATCTGTAGAAGGCAGATACAAACGGTGTGTGTCCATTCGCAGGAACTTGTGCCTGGGCGCAGGGAACCTGTGTGTGTACATGAGCTGTTCACCAGTGTGTTTCTATGAGGAGGTCACCTTATTTATATGAGCAGTTCTTGTGTGTCTGTGAGTAGAAAGCCTGTGATTTTATAGTAGGGGGTTCTGTGTGTGTGAGATCAAGTAATACGCGTGTGTATAGGTTTTGTGTCTATGAGCGGATAACCAGTGTGTGTATATGAGCAGGTACTGCGTGCCTGCGAGAAAGTAACGTGTGTGTGTGTGTGTGTGTATGTGTGCGTGTGTGAGCAGGTCCTTCTTGTGTGAGCATGTACCCGTTGCGTATACGGGAGCAGGTCCTGTGTGCCTGTGAGCAGGTAACGTGTGTGTTTACGACAAGTTCCTGTGTGTCTGTGAGCATATCAACATGCTTGTGTTTTTAAGCCATTTGTTGGGTCTGTGAGGAGATAACCTGAATGTGTACATGCGTCGGTTCCTGTGTCTGTGAGCAGGGTACTGTGTGGGTATATTCGCACGTCCCTTTGTCTGTGGAATGTATCTTGTGGGTATATATGTCTATGGTTCTTGTGTCTGTGAACAGGTAATCTGTGTGTGCGCGTGATCAGGTTATGTTGTCTATGAGCAGGTAACCTGTGTAAGGGAGGACTTACTAGTGTCTGTGAGCAGGTAACCTGTGTTTGTGTTTCTGAGCAGCACCTTTCTGTCTGTGAGTAGGAAAGCTGTGTGTATAGGTGAGCAGGTTCTTGTCACTGTGAGCACGTCACCTGTGGGTGTAGATGAGGAGGTTCTTGTGTCTGTGAGAAGATCACCTGTGTGCGTATAGAAGCAGGCTTCTGTGTCTATGAGCAGGAAACCTGTGTGTGTGTGTGTACAAGAAGAGGTAATAGTGTTTGTGAGCAGGTAACCTGCGTGTGTATAGGAGCATGTCTTGTATATCTGTGATCAGGTCCTCAATGAGTGTAGATGAACAGTTCCTGTGTGTCTGTGAGCAGGTAAGCTGTGTATATGTATGAGAAAGGTCTTGTTTCTGTGAGAAGGTACCCTGCGTGGCTATATGAGCAGGTACTGCGTGTCTGTGAGCAGGCAGCCAATGTGAACATGAGTAGGTCTTGTGTGTCTGCGAGCTGGTCACCTGGGCGTGTGTCTGAGCCGTTCCTGTGTATCTGCGAGCAGGCAACAAGTGTGTCTCTATCAGCAGGAACTGCGTGCCTGTGTGCAGGTAACCTTGGTGTGTGTCTAGGAGATGGTCATCTGTAGGCTTTTTCAGCAGGTCACCTTCGTGTATATGCCCAGGTCCTGTGTGCTTGTGAGTAAGAGCCTGTGTGTTTATATGAGGAGGTATTGTGTGTCTTTGAGAAGGTAACTTGCATGTGTGTATAAGCAGGTCCTTGTGTCTGTGAGCAGATAACCTGTAGGAGTCCATGGGCCGGTCTTGTGTGTTTGACAATGTACTGTGTGTGTGTGTCTGCATTAGCACATTTTTGTGTCTGTGGCAAGGAAACCCGTGTGTTGTATATGAGCAGGTAACCTGACTGCAGGAAAGATGCAGACAGAATAACATAAAACAGAGGATCTCTCTAGAATTCAACCCAGGAGCGTTGCTTAGAGGGATATCAACACTGCTGCAACCCATGTTGAACAGCATCACGATTAAGGAAGGAGAGACGCACTGGGCTTTGAGGGCCTGGGGGCTTTTGTCTATCCTCAGTGGAGGCCGGCTGGGGCTTGACCTTGGACCCGCCTGGTCTCTGCTGGTACCAGGACCATGTTTAGCCTGTGGAGTTGCTTGGCCCCAGAACAGCCACAGTTTGCCACCACCTGCTTCAGGACAGGGACTGGAATCTTACAGCTCCACAGGCAGGGATGCGTTTCAGCTACATTGTTGCTCTTGTTTCCATCTCCTCTCTGTCCCTCCCACCGACCCTTGGGGTCCTGGAGGGCTGCACTGGGGCCTTTAATCCACACAGCCACAGCTTGCTGATACTGCCTGGGAGCAGGGAGTAAACCCTTGCAGCTCCACTGCCTGGATCGGGACTGAGATACATTGCGCGTTTCCTTCCATCCCTTCACTATATCCACCCGCCCCCAACTCCCACAGGCTCATCAGGCTAGCTTTTGAATGTTGTTTTCTTGCTCCTCTTAGTCTCTCTCCTCGTCTCCCACACACTACTGCTAACCTCCAGACCACTCCCCTGCTTGTAGGGCATTTATGCCTGTACCACGCGCAGCTAGGTGAGTTCCACACTGTGTAGGTGGCCCTAGTCTGGGGACAGCCCTCCTGATCTGCACCAGTGGATGTTCTGCTCGATTTCCTAGAGGGACATTCCTGCCTGTGTGCCTGGGGTCCTCATGTAACTCAGACAGCACCCCTCAACGTGCCCAGCTGCTGCAGGAACCTCTGCCCAACCTCCGCAACACCCAATCATGCAACCCAGCAGTCTCCTGGGTCACTCCCCTTGTCCGGAGCCATGAGGCCTGGCCATTACTTGGAATTTCTTAGCCTGAGCTCTGGGCATTCTTCTACCCAAGCCTACGTGACAGAGCACTGCAGCTGTAAAGTTTGAGCAAACAAGGGGTGATGCTCTTTAGATAAGCACCCGTGTCCTGCATCCCCTGGATTGGGCAAAGGATCGTCCTCACCTATGCTTGATTTGCGTGTACATGCCACTCCTCTGCATACCTAATTGAAGACCATAAGCCCTTACTGACTCACGGGCAAGGCACGCTCCCCTGAACTCCGATTGGCCTGTTGCCAAGATAGCCTAATCTGCATGTGCGGCCGAGGCCCCCACACCCCCTTGGCTGGCCGTTATAAGCTGTGACTCTTTGTTCATTAAAACGGGACTTGATCAGGATATTGTCTTGTCCTCATTCTCCGTGCCTCTTGTACCCACCCAATTCCCACTCTCTCCTCCAGGATCCACCGTGAATGACCCCGCGGGACGGGACATCCCCTGAGATGGAAGTACAGGAGCATCAAGTGGTAGGTTACTTCCGTTGTGAAATAAACTGTAGGCAGTGCAAAAAAGCATTCCTACAAGTCTCCCAGAGAGAGCCAGTGCTCTTCGACACACTGCAAAATGGGTCCTGGCTCCTCTAAAACAATGCAAGGCAAACTGCCTTCAGTCCCAACGAACTCAATGCAAAAATATAAAAAATACATGGGACAAACTAACAGCAATGAGAGAAGATGCCGTGAACAGAATAACATGTATAGAAGAAGCAGACATTGAGCGGGCATAGAGAGAAATTTTCAGAATGCTCCTTGGAGTCATACACAATAGGAGGGAAACAATAGAGAAAAAGGATGAAATGATCGAAGAGGTAAGAGCGATTAACCAAAGGGAAATTCAGGACCTTAGGGAGGTGATAAGGAAAACCAGTAGCTGACTCAGGGGCCTGGAGAATCGACTGGGGGAATCAGAGAACAGCAGGGACTTAGAAGACAACCAAGCTGACCTAAACCACATGAACAAAAATCTAATAAGATCATCAGAGAAGCTGAAGAAAACTTGAGAATTATGTCTGGGCAAATCTACATAAATTTAAGCACATTGAAATAATACAGACCTCTCTCTCTGACCACTGTGCCATAAGACTGGAAATCAACAAAAGGAAGACAAAGAAAATAAGAGCAAATAATTGGAGGATGAATAACTCTCTACTGCAAAAGGAGTGCATACTGGTGCAGATCCGAGACGAAATCAGGAAATTTCTCGAAACCAATGAAAATGAGCACACGACGTACCAAAACTTATGGGACACAGCAAAGGCAGTCATCAGAGGAAGGTTCATAGCAATACAAGCACACCTGAGAAAGGAAGAGAGACTCATGACGGATACGCTGACACAAAATTTACAAAAACTAGAGCTGAGTCAGCAGGACAACCCTACTAATAGTAAAAGAAAAGAAATTATAAAAATCAGGGCTGAGATTCAGGAGAGGGAAAATAAAAAAACTATGGAAAAAATTAATATCGCTAAAAGTTGGTTCTTTGAAAAGATAAACAGGATCGATAGACCATTGGCAAACCTAACCAAAGAAAGGAGGGAACAAATCTCAATAGCAAGAATAAGGGATGAAAGAGGGGTCATTACAACAGACCCTAATGAAATCAAAAGCATAGTTACACAATACTATGAAGGATTGTACTCCAATGAATACAACAATTTGGAAGACATGGACAAATTCCTGGAAAAACAATCCCTCCCTAGACTATCCTCGGTGCACATCAAGAATCTCAACAGACCCATCGCAATAGAAGAAATAGAAAAGGTTATCAAGGGATTACCAACAAAAAAAATCCCCTGGACCAGATGGATACACTGGAGAATTCTATCAAGCATTCAGGGAAGAACTAATACCAATCCTACACAAACTTTTCCAGAACATAGAAAAAGATGGCAAACTCCCAAACTCCTTCTATGAAGCTAGTATAACTCTGATACCCAAACCGGGCAAGGATCCCACAAGAATTGAGAACTACAGACCGATATCCCTAATGAACATTGATGCAAAATCCTTAACAAAATACTAGCCAACAGAATACAAAAGTATATAAAACAAATAATTAACCATGACCAAGTGGGATTCATACCAGGGATGCAGGGATGGTTCAACATACGAAAGACCATTAGTATTATTCGTCACATTGACATGAAAAAGTATAAGAATCACATGATAATATCAATAGACGCAGAAAAAGCATTCGACAACATCCAACACCAATTCCTGTTTAAGACACTAGCGAAGATAGGAATGGAAGGAAAGTTCCTCAAGACAATACAAGCTATATATGAAAAACCAACAGCCAAAGTCATAGTCAATGGAGAAAAGACTAACACAATCCCACTGAAAAAGGGAACCAGACAAGGATGCCCCTTGTCTCCACTCCTATTTAATATCGTGCTGGAGGTTTTAGCTAACAGCATAAGGCAAAGAAGTGACATCAAAGGTATTCGTCTGGGGAAGGAAGAGGTGAAACTATCGTTATTTGCAGATGATATGATTTTATATATGGAAAATCCCAAAAGTTCCACAAGGGGAGTACTGGAAGCAATAGAGGAGTTTGGCAGAGTGGCAGGATACAAGATCAACAAACAGAAGTCCATCGGACTGTTATACACATCAGATAAGACCACAGAAGAAGAGATCAAAAAGGTGGTACCCTTCACAATAGCCAAACACAAACTGAAATATCTAGGGATACACTTGACTGAAAAAACTAAAGATCTATATAGGGAAAACTATAGAACACTATTACAAGAAACCAAGAGCGACCTCAACAAATGGAAGAATATTCCATGCTCTTGGATTGGGAGACTTAATATAGTTAAGATGTCAGTTCTGCCAAAGGCACTATATAAGTTTAATGCTATCCCTATACAATTACCATCATCTTTCTTCAAAGAAATGGAAAAACTGATTACCAACTTCATATGGAGAGGGAAGAAGCCCAGAATTAGCAGAGAACTCCTCAAGAAGAAGGACACCGTGGGAGGGCTTGCTTTACCTGACTTTGGCACATACTATGCAGCCACAGTTCTCAAAACTGCATGGTATTGGTACAATGACAGATACTCAGACCAATGGAAAGGAACTGAAAACCCAGAAATAAAAGCATCAGCATACACACAGCTGATCTTTGACAAGGGCCCCAAAAATATCAAATGGGAAGCAGATGCCCTCTTTAACAAGTGGTGCTGGAAAAAATGGATATCAACATGCAGAAAAATGAAGCAAGACCCTTATCTCACTCCATGCACAAGAATAACCTCAAGGTGGATCACAGACCTTGAAGTTAAACCCCAAACTATTAGGGCCATCAATGAGGGAATTGGGACCAACTTGAGAACTTTGGCGCAGGCAATACACAGGCTATCAGAAATAGGGAAGGACACAAACACAGAGGAGGCACAAATCGACAAATGGGATATACTGAAGATAAAACACTTGTGTACATCTAAAGAATTCACCAAGAGAGTAATAAGAGAATCCACAGACTGGGAAAACATCTTTAGCAATGACACATCAGACAAAGGCCTTATTACTAAAATCTACAGTACTCTGCTAGCTTCCAAAAAGAAAAAAACCAATAGCCCACTTGAAAGGTGGGCAAAGGACTTGAACAGAAGTTTCAGAGGGGCAGAAATCCGAATGGCCAACAAACATATGAGAAAATGTTCCCGATCTTTAGCCATAAGAGAAATGCAAATTAAAACAACAATGAGGTACCACCTGACACCCTCAAAGGTAGCCCAATTCAAAAAATCAGAAAGCAACAAGTGTTGGAGGGGCTGTGGGGAGACAGGAACTCTCATCCACTGCTGGTGGGACTGTAAGTACGTACAGCCACTATGGAAATCAATCTGGCGATACCTAAAACAGATGGAAATAGAGTTACCATATGACCCAGCAATCCCCCTACTGGGCATATACCCAGAAGAGGCAAGAAACAAACCAAGACCAGACATCTGTGCTCCAATGTTCATTGCGGCACAGTTCACAATTGCAAGGAGTTGGAAGCAACCCAGATTTCCATCAACTGACGATTGGATTAAAAAACTGTGGTATATACATACAATGGAATACTACGCATCACTAAAAAGCAGTGATGAACGTACGAGGCACATAGCGGCATGGGAAGAACTGGAGGAAATCATGCTAAGCGAAGTAAGTCAGGCACAAAAGGACAAGTACAACATGAGCCCGCTGAGGTAAGAATTAAAAATTTTTTTTAAAAAGCAAAAGGGGCATAGGGGAAAAAGCTACTGTATACAAACATTTTAGGGGTGAAGACTGTGTAGTATGGAAGGGACCAGACCAAGACCAGGGATGTACATGGTAGACAATGGTGGAGGAGGTGGGGAAAGGAAAACAAAAGGATGAATACAAGGAAGAAAAGGGTAGTGGGGTCAGGGGGCATTAATCCACCCAATGGGAGGGTATTGTTTATATCTCCACAGGGAAAGGGGGACCAGACTTCAACCCAGTGTCGCAAGGTGTGAATGCAATATCCCGGCGTGGAGGAGGGAACCAGTGGAGAGGTCTGGGAGGCTGGCCCCAGCACCATAAATTAAGTGGATTCCTGCCCTTCCCCGAAAAGAATTTGTTCCAAAGGACGACATTGACTCTGCAGCTCCGGGAGATGGACATATCTGATCAGAGCACACAGGAGCAGATGAAGGGGCAGGAGGAGAGAGTGGAGCACAGCCTGGCCCACCAGGCCGTGATGATGATGTTACTGAGTAGAGCAGCCAGTCCACAGAGAGAACAACATGGCTGGCCCTACTATGAGACATGATGCCCCTCAGTGACTAAGGGCAATACAGGGGACAGCACCGGAGACACAGTGTGGGAATTGCACCTGACCTGATCCCACCACACCGAGGTAAATCACTGGGGGAGTGCAGCGGAACAGCAAGGGAATGGAGTGGCAAGGTCCCCAGGGAATGCTGAAAGTGGACTTTGGGGCCAGGGCGTGGTGCCCCAACAGACTGGACTGGAAAACGCTCCTAAGGGCCAGCAAACGATCCCTGAACCTAACTACAAGCTTTTCTCTTATGAACTGTTTTGTTCTGTTCTTTGTCAGTGGTTTGTTTTTGTTGTTTTGTTGTCTGGCTGTATACTGTTGCTTTGTTTTCCTCTGTCTTGTTTTCGTGCATGTTAGTGACTCCACAGGTCTGTCTGAATAGGACAGGCTGGATGAACTATCTGGAGGAAAAACAACGGGACCGACAGTTCCGGGGGGACTTGGGGTGGGGGGGTAGGGGGGGTAAGGAAGTGGTGTTAACAAACCCAGGGACAAGGGAAAAACATGGGACCCCAAATGGTAGAGAAGGGGGAGTGGCAGGCATGGTGGGAAATGATCAAGGGTAAGGTTGCTTAGAGAAAAGGTATACTCTAGCCCAGGTGGCGATGAAGCATGGTACTAGGGCAGGAGGAAAGTCAAGGGAGATGGATGAAAGAGCTAGGAGTCAAAGGGCATCCATGGAGGTCTAGACAAAGACATGTACATGCAAATATATATAGGAGGATAGGGAAATAGATCTATGTGTCTATATTTATAGGTCAAGTATTAAGGTGGCGGAAGGACCTTGGGCCTCTACTCAAACACTCCCTCAATGCATGAATACCTTCTTTTCTTAAATTGGAACTCTATGATGCTCACTCTCCCGACACAACGGCTGGAGCCAAAGTGGGTGAACAAGTAAATGTGGTGAAGAAAGCTAATGGTGCCCGGCTATCAAAAGAGATAGTGACTGGGGTCTTAAAGGCTTGAAGATAAACAAGCGGCCATCTAGCTCAGAAGCAACAAAGTCCACATGGAAGAACACACCAGCCTGTGTGATCGAGTGGTCCCAAGGGGATCAGTTACCAGGCATCAAAGAACAAAAAATCATATCATTGACTGCACACCTCCATGATAGGATCGCTGAAGACAAATGGGTGCATAAGCAAATGTGGTGAAGAAAGCTGTTGGTGCCCGGCTATCAAAAGAGATAGTGTCTGGGGTCTTAAAGGCTTGAAGGTGAACAAGCGGCCATCTAGCTCAGAAGCAAATAAGCCCACATGGAAGAAGCACACCGGCTAGTGCGACCACGAGGTGCCCAAGGGACCAGGTATAAGGCATCATACAAAAAAAAAAGATATAAGTGTGTGTATGTATGTGTATATGTATATATGTATATATATGTCATATTAATGAAGGGGGAAGTGCAGAGTGGAGACCCAAGGCCCAAGTGTCGGCCAATGAAGATCCCCTCATAGAGGGGTTTAGGAGAGGAGATGGGTTAATTAGGGTGTGAGGTAGTATCGATGAAGAACACAGCTTTCCCCCAGATCCTGGATGCTTCCTCCCCCCAACTACCATGATCCGAATTCTACCTTGCAGGGCTGGAGAGGACAGAGGCTGTACACTGGTACATAGGAGGGTTGGAGGTACAGGGAATCCAGGGTGGATGATACCTTCAGGACCAAGGGTGTGAGGGACGATGCTGGGAGAGTGGAGGGTGAGTGGGTTGGAAAGGGGGAACTGATTACAAGGATCCACATGTGACCTCTTCCCTGGGAGAGGGACAGCAGAGAAGGGGGGAAGGGAGACTCCAGATAGGGCAAGATATGACAAAATAACGATGTATAAATTACCAAGGGCATATGAGGGAGGGGGGAATAGGGAGGGGGGGGGGAAGAGGACCTGATGCAAGGGGCTTAAGTGGAGAGCAAATGCCTTGAGAATGATTTGGGCAGGGAATGTATGGATATGCTTTATACAATTGATGTATGTATATGTATGGATTGTGGTAAGAGTTGTATGGGTCCCTAATAAAATGTAAAAGAAGAAAAGAGAAAAAAATGATTAGGGCAAAGACTGTACAGGTGTGCTTTATACAATTGATGTATGTATATGTATGAACTGTGAAAAGAACTGTATGAGCCCCAATAAATTGTTAAAATTTTAAAAAAAAATTTTTTAAAAAGATAAAAAAAATCATCAGAGAAGCTGAAGAAAACTTAAGAATTATGTCTGATGCTTTGAAGCAGAACATCAGTAGAGTTATGAATAGGCTTACTGTGTTTGTATATTATCTGGTTCTTGTGTCTATGGCAAGGTAACCTGTGTGTATGTAGGAGTAGGTCCTTTTGTCTGTGCGCAGGTTACTGTGTGTGTAAATCAGCATATATTCTGGTGTATGTGGTAAGGTGACCTGTGTGTGTATATGAGAAGGTTCTTGTGTCTGTGAGCTGGAAACGTATGTGTGTATAAGAGGAGGTAGTAGTGTCTGTGAGCAGGCAACCAAGTTGTATATGAGCAGGCCCTGTGTGTCTGGGAACTGATGCGTGTATCTGAGCAGTTCCTTTGTATCTGTAGAAGGCAGATACAAACGGTGTGTGTCCATTCGCAGGAACTTGTGCCTGGGCGCAGGGAACCTGTGTGTGTACATGAGCTGTTCACCAGTGTGTTTCTATGAGGAGGTCACCTTATTTATATGAGCAGTTCTTGTGTGTCTGTGAGTAGAAAGCCTGTGATTTTATAGTAGGGGGTTCTGTGTGTGTGAGATCAAGTAATACGCGTGTGTATAGGTTTTGTGTCTATGAGCGGATAACCAGTGTGTGTATATGAGCAGGTACTGCGTGCCTGCGAGAAAGTAACGTGTGTGTGTGTGTGTGTGTGTATGTGTGCGTGTGTGAGCAGGTCCTTCTTGTGTGAGCATGTACCCGTTGCGTATATGGGAGCAGGTCCTGTGTGCCTGTGAGCAGGTAACGTGTGTGTTTACGACAAGTTCCTGTGTGTCTGTGAGCATATCAACATGCTTGTGTTTTTAAGCCATTTGTTGGGTCTGTGAGGAGATAACCTGAATGTGTACATGCGTCGGTTCCTGTGTCTGTGAGCAGGGTACTGTGTGGGTATATTCGCACGTCCCTTTGTCTGTGGAATGTATCTTGTGGGTATATATGTCTATGGTTCTTGTGTCTGTGAACAGGTAATCTGTGTGTGCGCGTGATCAGGTTATGTTGTCTATGAGCAGGTAACCTGTGTAAGGGAGGACTTACTAGTGTCTGTGAGCAGGTAACCTGTGTTTGTGTTTCTGAGCAGCACCTTTCTGTCTGTGAGTAGGAAAGCTGTGTGTATAGGTGAGCAGGTTCTTGTCACTGTGAGCACGTCACCTGTGGGTGTAGATGAGGAGGTTCTTGTGTCTGTGAGAAGATCACCTGTGTGCGTATAGAAGCAGGCTTCTGTGTCTATGAGCAGGAAACCTGTGTGTGTGTGTGTACAAGAAGAGGTAATAGTGTTTGTGAGCAGGTAACCTGCGTGTGTATAGGAGCATGTCTTGTATATCTGTGATCAGGTCCTCAATGAGTGTAGATGAACAGTTCCTGTGTGTCTGTGAGCAGGTAAGCTGTGTATATGTATGAGAAAGGTCTTGTTTCTGTGAGAAGGTACCCTGCGTGGCTATATGAGCAGGTACTGCGTGTCTGTGAGCAGGCAGCCAATGTGAACATGAGTAGGTCTTGTGTGTCTGCGAGCTGGTCACCTGGGCGTGTGTCTGAGCCGTTCCTGTGTATCTGCGAGCAGGCAACAAGTGTGTCTCTATCAGCAGGAACTGCGTGCCTGTGTGCAGGTAACCTTGGTGTGTGTCTAGGAGATGGTCATCTGTAGGCTTTTTCAGCAGGTCACCTTCGTGTATATGCCCAGGTCCTGTGTGCTTGTGAGTAAGAGCCTGTGTGTTTATATGAGGAGGTATTGTGTGTCTTTGAGAAGGTAACTTGCATGTGTGTATAAGCAGGTCCTTGTGTCTGTGAGCAGATAACCTGTAGGAGTCCATGGGCCGGTCTTGTGTGTTTGACAATGTACTGTGTGTGTGTGTCTGCATTAGCACATTTTTGTGTCTGTGGCAAGGAAACCCGTGTGTTGTATATGAGCAGGTAACCTGACTTCAGGAAAGATGCAGACAGAATAACATAAAACAGAGGATCTCTCTAGAATTCAACCCAGGAGCGTTGCTTAGAGGGATATCAACACTGCTGCAACCCATGTGGAACAGCATCACGATTAAGGAAGGAGAGACGCACTGGGCTTTGAGGGCCTGGGGGCATTTGTCTATCCTCAGTGGAGGCCGGCTGGGGCTTGACCTTGGACCCGCCTGGTCTCTGCTGGTACCAGGACCATGTTTAGCCTGTGGAGTTGCTTGGCCCCAGAACAGCCACAGTTTGCCACCACCTGCTTCAGGACAGGGACTGGAATCTTACAGCTCCACAGGCAGGGATGCGTTTCAGCTACATTGTTGCTCTTGTTTCCATCTCCTCTCTGTCCCTCCCACCGACCCTTGGGGTCCTGGAGGGCTGCACTGGGGCCTTTAATCCACACAGCCACAGCTTGCTGATACTGCCTGGGAGCAGGGAGTAAACCCTTGCAGCTCCACTGCCTGGATCGGGACTGAGATACATTGCGCGTTTCCTTCCATCCCTTCACTATATCCACCCGCCCCCAACTCCCACAGGCTCATCAGGCTAGCTTTTGAATGTTGTTTTCTTGCTCCTCTTAGTCTCTCTCCTCGTCTCCCACACACTACTGCTAACCTCCAGACCACTCCCCTGCTTGTAGGGCATTTATGCCTGTACCACGCGCAGCTAGGTGAGTTCCACACTGTGTAGGTGGCCCTAGTCTGGGGACAGCCCTCCTGATCTGCACCAGTGGATGTTCTGCTCGATTTCCTAGAGGGACATTCCTGCCTGTGTGCCTGGGGTCCTCATGTAACTCAGACAGCACCCCTCAACGTTCCCAGCTGCTGCAGGAACCTCTGCCCAACCTCCGCAACACCCAATCATGCAACCCAGCAGTCTCCTGGGTCACTCCCCTTGTCCGGAGCCATGAGGCCTGGCCATTACTTGGAATTTCTTAGCCTGAGCTCTGGGCATTCTTCTACCCAAGCCTACGTGACAGAGCACTGCAGCTGTAAAGTTTGAGCAAACAAGGGGTGATGCTCTTTAGATAAGCACCCGTGTCCTGCATCCCCTGGATTGGGCAAAGGATCGTCCTCACCTATGCTTGATTTGCGTGTACATGCCACTCCTCTGCGTACCTAATTGAAGACCGTAAGCCCTTACTGACTCACGGGCAAGGCACGCTCCCCTGAACTCCGATTGGCCTGTTGCCAAGATAGCCTAATCTGCATGTGCGGCCGAGGCCCCCACACCCCCTTGGCTGGCCGTTATAAGCTGTGACTCTTTGTTCATTAAAACGGGACTTGATCAGGATATTGTCTTGTCCTCATTCTCCGTGCCTCTTGTACCCACCCAATTCCCACTCTCTCCTCCAGGATCCACGGTGAATGACCCCGCGGGACGGGACATCCCCTGAGATGGAAGTACAGGAGCATCAAGTGGTAGGTTACTTCCGTTGTGAAATAAACTGTAGGCAGTGCAAAAAAGCATTCCTACAAGTCTCCCAGAGAGAGCCAGTGCTCTTCGACACACTGCAAAATGGGTCCTGGCTCCTCTAAAACAATGCAAGGCAAACTGCCTTCAGTCCCAACGAACTCAATGCAAAAATATAAAAAATACATGGGACAAACTAACAGCAATGAGAGAAGATGCCGTGAACAGAATAACATGTATAGAAGAAGCAGACATTGAGCGGGCATAGAGAGAAATTTTCAGAATGCTCCTTGGAGTCATACACAATAGGAGGGAAACAATAGAGAAAAAGGATGAAATGATCGAAGAGGTAAGAGCGATTAACCAAAGGGAAATTCAGGACCTTAGGGAGGTGATAAGGAAAACCAGTAGCTGACTCAGGGGCCTGGAGAATCGACTGGGGGAATCAGAGAACAGCAGGGACTTAGAAGACAACCAAGCTGACCTAAACCACATGAACAAAAATCTAATAAGATCATCAGAGAAGCTGAAGAAAACTTGAGAATTATGTCTGGGCAAATCTACATAAATTTAAGCACATTGAAATAATACAGACCTCTCTCTCTGACCACTGTGCCATAAGACTGGAAATCAACAAAAGGAAGACAAAGAAAATAAGAGCAAATAATTGGAGGATGAATAACTCTCTACTGCAAAAGGAGTGCATACTGGTGCAGATCCGAGACGAAATCAGGAAATTTCTCGAAACCAATGAAAATGAGCACACGACGTACCAAAACTTATGGGACACAGCAAAGGCAGTCATCAGAGGAAGGTTCATAGCAATACAAGCACACCTGAGAAAGGAAGAGAGACTCATGACGGATACGCTGACACAAAATTTACAAAAACTAGAGCTGAGTCAGCAGGACAACCCTACTAATAGTAAAAGAAAAGAAATTATAAAAATCAGGGCTGAGATTCAGGAGAGGGAAAATAAAAAAACTATGGAAAAAATTAATATCGCTAAAAGTTGGTTCTTTGAAAAGATAAACAGGATCGATAGACCATTGGCAAACCTAACCAAAGAAAGGAGGGAACAAATCTCAATAGCAAGAATAAGGGATGGAAGAGGGGTCATTACAACAGACCCTAATGAAATCAAAAGCATAGTTACACAATACTATGAAGGATTGTACTCCAATGAATACAACAATTTGGAAGACATGGACAAATTCCTGGAAAAACAATCCCTCCCTAGACTATCCTCGGTGCACATCAAGAATCTCAACAGACCCATCGCAATAGAAGAAATAGAAAAGGTTATCAAGGGATTACCAACAAAAAAAATCCCCTGGACCAGATGGATACACTGGAGAATTCTATCAAGCATTCAGGGAAGAACTAATACCAATCCTACACAAACTTTTCCAGAACATAGAAAAAGATGGCAAACTCCCAAACTCCTTCTATGAAGCTAGTATAACTCTGATACCCAAACCGGGCAAGGATCCCACAAGAATCGAGAACTACAGACCGATATCCCTAATGAACATTGATGCAAAATCCTTAACAAAATACTAGCCAACAGAATACAAAAGTATATAAAACAAATAATTAACCATGACCAAGTGGGATTCATACCAGGGATGCAGGGATGGTTCAACATACGAAAGACCATTAGTATTATTCGTCACATTGACATGAAAAAGTATAAGAATCACATGATAATATCAATAGACGCAGAAAAAGCATTCGACAACATCCAACACCAATTCCTGTTTAAGACACTAGCGAAGATAGGAATGGAAGGAAAGTTCCTCAAGACAATACAAGCTATATATGAAAAACCAACAGCCAAAGTCATAGTCAATGGAGAAAAGACTGACACAATCCCACTGAAAAAGGGAACCAGACAAGGATGCCCCTTGTCTCCACTCCTATTTAATATCGTGCTGGAGGTTTTAGCTAACAGCATAAGGCAAAGAAGTGACATCAAAGGTATTCGTCTGGGGAAGGAAGAGGTGAAACTATCGTTATTTGCAGATGATATGATTTTATATATGGAAAATCCCAAAAGTTCCACAAGGGGAGTACTGGAAGCAATAGAGGAGTTTGGCAGAGTGGCAGGATACAAGATCAACAAACAGAAGTCCATCGGACTGTTATACACATCAGATAAGACCACAGAAGAAGAGATCAAAAAGGTGGTACCCTTCACAATAGCCAAACACAAACTGAAATATCTAGGGATACACTTGACTGAAAAAACTAAAGATCTATATAGGGAAAACTATAGAACACTATTACAAGAAACCAAGAGCGACCTCAACAAATGGAAGAATATTCCATGCTCTTGGATTGGGAGACTTAATATAGTTAAGATGTCAGTTCTGCCAAAGGCACTATATAAGTTTAATGCTATCCCTATACAATTACCATCATCTTTCTTCAAAGAAATGGAAAAACTGATTACCAACTTCATATGGAGAGGGAAGAAGCCCAGAATTAGCAGAGAACTCCTCAAGAAGAAGGACACCGTGGGAGGGCTTGCTTTACCTGACTTTGGCACATACTATGCAGCCACAGTTCTCAAAACTGCATGGTATTGGTACAATGACAGATACTCAGACCAATGGAAAGGAACTGAAAACCCAGAAATAAAAGCATCAGCATACACACAGCTGATCTTTGACAAGGGCCCCAAAAATATCAAATGGGAAGCAGATGCCCTCTTTAACAAGTGGTGCTGGAAAAAATGGATATCAACATGCAGAAAAATGAAGCAAGACCCTTATCTCACTCCATGCACAAGAATAACCTCAAGGTGGATCACAGACCTTGAAGTTAAACCCCAAACTATTAGGGCCATCAATGAGGGAATTGGGACCAACATGAGAACTTTGGCGCAGGCAATACACAGGCTATCAGAAATAGGGAAGGACACAAACACAGAGGAGGCACAAATCGACAAATGGGATATACTGAAGATAAAACACTTGTGTACATCTAAAGAATTCACCAAGAGAGTAATAAGAGAATCCACAGACTGGGAAAACATCTTTAGCAATGACACATCAGACAAAGGCCTTATTACTAAAATCTACAGTACTCTGCTAGCTTCCAAAAAGAAAAAAACAAATAGCCCACTTGAAAGGTGGGCAAAGGACTTGAACAGAAGTTTCAGAGGGGCAGAAATCCGAATGGCCAACAAACATATGAGAAAATGTTCCCGATCTTTAGCCATAAGAGAAATGCAAATTAAAACAACAATGAGGTACCACCTGACACCCTCAAAGGTAGCCCAATTCAAAAAATCAGAAAGCAACAAGTGTTGGAGGGGCTGTGGGGAGACAGGAACTCTCATCCACTGCTGGTGGGACTGTAAGTACGTACAGCCACTATGGAAATCAATCTGGCGATACCTAAAACAGATGGAAATAGAGTTACCATATGACCCAGCAATCCCCCTACTGGGCATATACCCAGAAGAGGCAAGAAACAAACCAAGACCAGACATCTGTGCTCCAATGTTCATTGCGGCACAGTTCACAATTGCAAGGAGTTGGAAGCAACCCAGATTTCCATCAACTGACGACTGGATTAAAAAACTGTGGTATATACATACAATGGAATACTACGCATCACTAAAAAGCAGTGATGAACGTACGAGGCACATAGCGGCATGGGAAGAACTGGAGGAAATCATGCTAAGCGAAGTAAGTCAGGCACAAAAGGACAAGTACAACATGAGCCCGCTGAGGTAAGAATTAAAATTTTTTTTAAAAAGGCAAAAGGGGCATAGGGGAAAAAGCTACTGTATACAAACATGTTAGGGGTGAAGACTGTGTAGTATGGAAGGGACCAGACCAAGACCAGGGATGTACATGGTAGACAATGGTGGAGGAGGTGGGGAAAGGAAAACAAAAGGATGAATACAAGGAAGAAAAGGGTAGTGGGGTCAGGGGGCATTAATCCACCCAATGGGAGGGTATTGTTTATATCTCCACAGGGAAAGGGGGACCAGACTTCAACCCAGTGTCGCAAGGTGTGAATGCAATATCCCGGCGTGGAGGAGGGAACCAGTGGAGAGGTCTGGGAGGCTGGCCCCAGCACCATAAATTAAGTGGATTCCTGCCCTTCCCCGAAAAGAATTTGTTCCAAAGGACGACATTGACTCTGCAGCTCCGGGAGATGGACATATCTGATCAGAGCACACAGGAGCAGATGAAGGGGCAGGAGGAGAGAGTGGAGCACAGCCTGGCCCACCAGGCCGTGATGATGATGTTACTGAGTAGAGCAGCCAGTCCACAGAGAGAACAACATGGCTGGCCCTACTATGAGACATGATGCCCCTCAGTGACTAAGGGCAATACAGGGGACAGCACCGGAGACACAGTGTGGGAATTGCACCTGACCTGATCCCACCACACCGAGGCAAATCACTGGGGGAGTGCAGCGGAACAGCAAGGGAATGGAGTGGCAAGGTCCCCAGGGAATGCTGAAAGTGGACTTTGGGGCCAGGGCGTGGTGCCCCAACAGACTGGACTGGAAAACGCTCCTAAGGGCCAGCAAACGATCCCTGAACTAACTACAAGCTTTTCTCTTGTGAACTGTTTTGTTCTGTTCTTTGTCAGTGGTTTGTTTTTGTTGTTTTGTTGTCTGGTTGTATACTGTTGCTTTGTTTTCCTCTGTCTTGTTTTCGTGCATGTTAGTGACTCCACAGGTCTGTCTGAATAGGACAGGCTGGATGAACTATCTGGAGGAAAAACAACGGGACCGACAGTTCCGGGGGGACTTGGGGTGGGGGGGTAGGGGGGGTAAGGAAGTGGTGTTAACAAACCCAGGGACAAGGGAAAAACATGGGACCCCAAATGGTAGAGAAGGGGGAGTGGCAGGCATGGTGGGAAATGATCAAGGGTAAGGTTGCTTAGAGAAAAGGTATACTCTAGCCCAGGTGGCGATGAAGCATGGTACTAGGGCAGGAGGAAAGTCAAGGGAGATGGATGAAAGAGCTAGGAGTCAAAGGGCATCCATGGAGGTCTAGACAAAGACATGTACATGCAAATATATATAGGAGGATAGGGAAATAGATCTATGTGTCTATATTTATAGGTCAAGTATTAAGGTGGCGGAAGGACCTTGGGCCTCTACTCAAACACTCCCTCAATGCATGAATACCTTCTTTTATTAAATTGGAACTCTATGATGCTCACTCTCCCGACACAACGGCTGGAGCCAAAGTGGGTGAACAAGTAAATGTGGTGAAGAAAGCTGATGGTGCCCGGCTATCAAAAGAGATAGTGACTGGGGTCTTAAAGGCTTGAAGATAAACAAGCGGCCATCTAGCTCAGAAGCAACAAAGTCCACATGGAAGAACACACCAGCCTGTGTGATCGAGTGGTCCCAAGGGGATCAGTTACCAGGCATCAAAGAACAAAAAATCATATCATTGACTGCACACCTCCATGATAGGATCACTGAAGACAAATGGGTGCATAAGCAAATGTGGTGAAGAAAGCTGTTGGTGCCCGGCTATCAAAAGAGATAGTGTCTGGGGTCTTAAAGGCTTGAAGGTGAACAAGCGGCCATCTAGCTCAGAAGCAAATAAGCCCACATGGAAGAAGCACACCGGCTAGTGCGACCACGAGGTGCCCAAGGGACCAGGTATAAGGCATCATACAAAAAAAAAAAGAGATATAAGTGTGTGTATGTATGTGTATATGTATATATGTATATATATGTCATATTAATGAAGGGGGAAGTGCAGAGTGGAGACCCAAGGCCCAAGTGTCGGCCAATGAAGATCCCCTCATAGAGGGGTTTAGGAGAGGAGATGGGTTAATTAGGGTGTGAGGTAGTATCGATGAAGAACACAGCTTTCCCCCAGATCCTGGATGCTTCCTCCCCCCAACTACCATGATCCGAATTCTACCTTGCAGGGCTGGAGAGGACAGAGGCTGTACACTGGTACATATGAGGGTTGGAGGTACAGGGAATCCAGGGTGGATGATACCTTCAGGACCAAGGGTGTGAGGGACGATGCTGGGAGAGTGGAGGGTGAGTGGGTTGGAAAGGGGGAACTGATTACAAGGATCCACATGTGACCTCTTCCCTGGGAGAGGGACAGCAGAGAAGGGGGGAAGGGAGACTCCGGATAGGGCAAGATATGACAAAATAACGATGTATAAATTACCAAGGGCATATGAGGGAGGGGGGAATAGGGAGGGGGGGGGAAAAGAGGACCTGATGCAAGGGGCTTAAGTGGAGAGCAAATGCCTTGAGAATGATTGGGGCAGGGAATGTATGGATATGCTTTATACAATTGATGTATGTATATGTAGGGATTGTGGTAAGAGTTGTATGGGTCCCTAATAAAATGTAAAAGAAGAAAAGAGAAAAAAATGATTAGGGCAAAGACTGTACAGGTGTGCTTTATACAATTGATGTATGTATATGTATGAACTGTGAAAAGAACTGTATGAGCCCCAATAAATTGTTAAAATTTTAAAAAAAATTTTTTTAAAAAGATAAAAAAAATCATCAGAGAAGCTGAAGAAAACTTAAGAATTATGTCTGATGCTTTGAAGCAGAACATCAGTAGAGTTATGAATAGGCTTACTGAGTTTGTATATTATCTGGTTCTTGTGTCTATGGCAAGGTAACCTGTGTGTATGTAGGAGTAGGTCCTTTTGTCTGTGCGCAGGTTACTGTGTGTGTAAATCAGCATATATTCTGGTGTATGTGGTAAGGTGACCTGTGTGTGTATATGAGAAGGTTCTTGTGTCTGTGAGCTGGAAACGTATGTGTGTATAAGAGGAGGTAGTAGTGTCTGTGAGCAGGCAACCAAGTTGTATATGAGCAGGCCCTGTGTGTCTGGGAACTGATGCGTGTATCTGAGCAGTTCCTTTGTATCTGTAGAAGGCAGATACAAACGGTGTGTGTCCATTCGCAGGAACTTGTGCCTGGGCGCAGGGAACCTGTGTGTGTACATGAGCTGTTCACCAGTGTGTTTCTATGAGGAGGTCACCTTATTTATATGAGCAGTTCTTGTGTGTCTGTGAGTAGAAAGCCTGTGATTTTATAGTAGGGGGTTCTGTGTGTGTGAGATCAAGTAATACGCGTGTGTATAGGTTTTGTGTCTATGAGCGGATAACCAGTGTGTGTATATGAGCAGGTACTGCGTGCCTGCGAGACAGTAACGTGTGTGTGTGTGTGTGTATGTGTGCGTGTGTGAGCAGGTCCTTCTTGTGTGAGCATGTACCCGTTGCGTATACGGGAGCAGGTCCTGTGTGCCTGTGAGCAGGTAACGTGTGTGTTTACGACAAGTTCCTGTGTGTCTGTGAGCATATCAACATGCTTGTGTTTTTAAGCCATTTGTTGGGTCTGTGAGGAGATAACCTGAATGTGTACATGCGTCGGTTCCTGTGTCTGTGAGCAGGGTACTGTGTGGGTATATTCGCACGTCCCTTTGTCTGTGGAATGTATCTTGTGGGTATATATGTCTATGGTTCTTGTGTCTGTGAACAGGTAATCTGTGTGTGCGCGTGATCAGGTTATGTTGTCTATGAGCAGGTAACCTGTGTAAGGGAGGACTTACTAGTGTCTGTGAGCAGGTAACCTGTGTTTGTGTTTATGAGCAGCACCTTTCTGTCTGTGAGTAGGAAAGCTGTGTGTATAGGTGAGCAGGTTCTTGTCACTGTGAGCACGTCACCTGTGGGTGTAGATGAGGAGGTTCTTGTGTCTGTGAGAAGATCACCTGTGTGCGTATAGAAGCAGGCTTCTGTGTCTATGAGCAGGAAACCTGTGTGTGTGTGTGTACAAGAAGAGGTAATAGTGTTTGTGAGCAGGTAACCTGCGTGTGTATAGGAGCATGTCTTGTATATCTGTGATCAGGTCCTCAATGAGTGTAGATGAACAGTTCCTGTGTGTCTGTGAGCAGGTAAGCTGTGTATATGTATGAGAAAGGTCTTGTTTCTGTGAGAAGGTAACCTGCGTGGCTATATGAGCAGGTACTGCGTGTCTGTGAGCAGGCAGCCAATGTGAACATGAGTAGGTCTTGTGTGTCTGCGAGCTGGTCACCTGGACGAGTGTCTGAGCCGTTCCTGTGTATCTGCGAGCAGGCAACAAGTGTGTCTTATCAGCAGGAACTGCGTGCCTGTGTGCAGGTAACCTTGGTGTGTGTCTAGGAGATGGTCATCTGTAGGCTTTTTCAGCAGGTCACCTTCGTGTATATGCCCAGGTCCTGTGTGCTTGTGAGTAAGAGCCTGTGTGTTTATATGAGGAGGTATTGTGTGTCTTTGAGAAGGTAACTTGCATGTGTGTATAAGCAGGTCCTTGTGTCTGTGAGCAGATAACCTGTAGGAGTCCATGGGCCGGTCTTGTGTGTTTGACAATGTACTGTGTGTGTGTGTGTCTGCATTAGCACATTTTTGTGTCTGTGGCAAGGAAACCCGTGTGTTGTATATGAGCAGGTAACCTGACTTCAGGAAAGATGCAGACGGAATAACATAAAACAGAGGATCTCTCTAGAATTCAACCCAGGAGCGTTGCTTAGAGGGATATCAACACTGCTGCAACCCATGTTGAACAGTATCACGATTAAGGAAGGAGAGATGCACTGGGCTTTGAGGGCCTGGGGGCTTTTGTCTATCCTCAGTGGAGGCCGGCTGGGGCTTGACCTTGGACCCGCCTGGTCTCTGCTGGTACCAGGACCATGTTTAGCCTGTGGAGTTGCTTGGCCCCAGAACAGCCACAGTTTGCCACCACCTGCTTCAGGGCAGGGACTGGAATCTTACAGCTCCACAGGCAGGGATGCGTTTCAGCTACATTGTTGCTCTTGTTTCCATCTCCTCTCTGTCCCTTCCACCGACCCTTGGGGTCCTGGAGGGCTGCACTGGGGCCTTTAATCCACACAGCCACAGCTTGCTGATACTACCTGGGAGCAGGGAGTAAACCCTTGCAGCTCCACTGCCTGGATCGGGACTGAGATACATTGCGCGTTTCCTTCCATCCCTTCACTATATCCACCCGCCCCCAACTCCCACAGGCTCATCAGGCTAGCTTTTGAATGTTGTTTTCTTGCTCCTCTTAGTCTCTCTCCTCGTCTCCCACACACTACTGCTAACCTCCAGACCACTCCCCTGCTTGTAGGGCATTTATGCCTGTACCACGCGCAGCTAGGTGAGTTCCACACTGTGTAGGTGGCCCTAGTCTGGGGACAGCCCTCCTGATCTGCACCAGTGGATGTTCTGCTCGATTTCCTAGAGGGACATTCCTGCCTGTGTGCCTGGGGTCCTCATGTAACTCAGACAGCACCCCTCAACGTGCCCAGCTGCTGCAGGAACCTCTGCCCAACCTCCGCAACACCCAATCATGCAACCCAGCAGTCTCCTGGGTCACTCCCCTTGTCCGGAGCCATGAGGCCTGGCCATTACTTGGAATTTCTTAGCCTGAGCTCTGGGCATTCTTCTACCCAAGCCTACGTGACAGAGCACTGCAGCTGTAAAGTTTGAGCAAACAAGGGGTGATGCTCTTTAGATAAGCACCCGTGTCCTGCATCCCCTGGATTGGGCAAAGGATCGTCCTCACCTATGCTTGATTTGCGTGTACATGCCACTCCTCTGCGTACCTAATTGAAGACCGTAAGCCCTTACTGACTCACGGGCAAGGCACGCTCCCCTGAACTCTGATTGGCCTGTTGCCAAGATAGCCTAATCTGCATGTGCGGCCGATGCCCCCACACCCCCTTGGCTGGCATTTATAAGCTGTGACTCTTTGTTCATTAAAACGGGACTTGATCAGGATATTGTCTTGTCCTCATTCTCCATGCCTCTTGTACCCACCCAATTCCCACTCTCTCCTCCAGGATCCACGGTGAATGATCTCGCGGGACAGGACATCCCCTGAGATGGAAGTACAGGAACATCAAGAGGTAGGTTACTTCTGTTGTGAAATAAACTGTAGGAAGTGCAAAAAAGCATTCCTACAAGTCTCCCAGAGAGAGCCAGTGCTCTTCGACACACTGCAAAATGGGTCCTGGCTCCTCTAAAACAATGCAAGGCAAACCGCCTACAGTCCCAACGAACTCAATGCAAAAATATAAAAAATACATGGGATAAACTAACAGCAATGAGAGAAGATTCCGTGAACAGAATAACATGTATAGAAGAAGCAGACATTGAGCGGGCATAGAGAGAAAATTTCAGAATGCTCCTTGGAGTCATACACAGTAGGAGGGAAACAATAGAGAAAAAGGATGAAATGATCGAAGAGGTAAGAGCGATAAACCAAAGGGAAATTCAGGACCTTAGGGAGGTGATAAGGAAAACCAGTAGCAGACTCAGGGACTTGGAGAATCGACTGGGGGAATCAGAGAACAGCATCAGGGACTTAGAAGACAACCAAGCTGACCTAAACCACATGAACAAAAATCTAATAAGATCATCAGAGAAGCTGAAGAAAACTTAAGAATTATGTCTGATGCTTTGAAGCAGAACATCAGTAGAGTTATGAATAGGCTTACTGTGTTTGTATATTATCTGGTTCTTGTGTCTATGGCAAGGTAACCTGTGTGTATGTAGGAGTAGGTCCTTTTGTCTGTGCGCAGGTTACTGTGTGTGTAAATCAGCATATATTCTGGTGTATGTGGTAAGGTGACCTGTGTGTGTATATGAGAAGGTTCTTGTGTCTGTGAACTGGAAACGTATGTGTGTATAAGAGGAGGTAGTAGTGTCTGTGAGCAGGCAACCAAGTTGTATATGAGCAGGCCCTGTGTGTCTGGGAACTGATGCGTGTATCTGAGCAGTTCCTTTGTATCTGTAGAAGGCAGATACAAACGGTGTGTGTCCATTCGCAGGAACTTGTGCCTGGGCGCAGGGAACCTGTGTGTGTACATGAGCTGTTCACCAGTGTGTTTCTATGAGGAGGTCACCTTATTTATAGGAGCAGTTCTTGTGTGTCTGTGAGTAGAAAGCCTGTGATTTTTAGTAGGGGGTTCTGTGTGTGTGAGATCAATAATACGCGTGTGTATAGGTTTTGTGTCTATGAGCAGGTAACCAGTGTGTGTATATGAGCAGGTACTGCGTGCCTGTGAGGAAGTAACGTGTGTTTGTGTGTGTGTGTGCATGCACGTCCGTGTGTAAGCAGGTCCTTCTTGTGTTAGCATGTACGCGTTGCGTATACGGGAGCATGTCCAGTATGCCTGTGAGCAGATAACGTGTGTGTTTATGACAAGGTCCTTTGTGTTTGTGAGCATATCAACATGCTTGGGTTTTTAAGCTATTTGTTGGGTCTGTGAGCAGATAACCTGAATGTGTACATGCGTCGGTTCCTGTGTCTGTGAGCAGGGTACTGTGTGGGTATATTCGCACGTCCCTTTGTCTGTGGAAGGTATCTTGTGGGTATATATGTCTATGGTTCTTGTGTCTGTGAACAGGTAATCTGTGTGTGTTATCAGGTAATGTTGTCTATGAGCAGGAAACCTGTCTGTGTAAGGGAGGACTTACTAGTGTCTGTGAGCAGGTAACCTGTGTTTGTGTACATGAGCAGCACCTTTCTGTCTGTGAGTCGGAAAGCTGTGTGTATATGTGAGCAGGTTCTTGTCACTGTGAGCACATCACCTGTGGGTGTAGATGAGGAGGTTCTTGTGTCTGTGAGAAGATCACCTGTGTGCGTATAGAAGCAGGCTTCTGTGTCTATGAGCAGGAAACCTGTGTGTGTGTGTGTGTGTGTACAAGAAGAGGTAATAGTGTTTGTGAGCAGGTAACCTGCGTGTGTATAGGAGCATGTCTTGTATATCTGTGATCAGGTCCTCAATGGGTGTAGATGAACAGGACCTGTGTGTCTGTGAGCAGGTAATCTGTGCGTGTGTGTGAGCAGGCACTTTTGTCTGTGTGCAGGTAACCTGTGTATATGTATGAGAAAGGTCTTGTTTCTGTGAGAAGCTAACCTGCGTGGCTATATGAGCAGGTACTGCGTGACTGTGAGCAGGTAGCCAATGTGAACATGAGTAGGTCTTGTGTGTCTGCAAACTGGTCACCTGGGCATGTGTCTGAGCCGTTCCTGTGTATCAGTGAGCAGGCAACAAGAGTGTGTCTATCAGCAGGAACTGTGTGCCTGTGTGTAGGTAACCTTGGTGTGTATAGGAGATGGTCATCTGTAGGCTTTTTCAGCAGGTGACCTTCGTGTATATGCCCAGGACCTGTGTGCTTGTGAGTAAGAGCCTGTGTGTTTATATGAGGAGGTACTGTGTGTCTTTGAGAAGGTAACTTGCATGTGTGTATAAGCAGGTCCTTTTGTCTGTGAGCAGATAACTTGTAGGAGTCCATGGGCCGGTCCTGTGTGTGTGACAAGTGTACTCTTTGTGTGTGTGTGTGTGTGTGTGTGTGTGTGTGTGTGTGTGTGTGTGTGTATTAGCACATTTTTGTGTCTGTGGCAAGGAAACCCGTGTGTTGTATATGAGCAGCTAACCTGACTTCAGGAAAGATGCAGACGGAATAACAAAACAGAGGATCTCTCTAGAATTCAACCCAGGAGCGTTGCTTAGAGGGAAATTCAACACTGCTGGAACCCATTTGGAACATCATCACGATTAAGGAAGCAGAGACCCACGGGGTTTTGAGGGCCTGTGGGCTTTTGTCTATCCTCAGTGGAGGCTGGCTGGGGCTTGACCTTGGACCCGCCAGGTCTCTGCTGGTACCAGGACCATGTTTAGCCTGTGGAGTGGCTTGGCCTCAGCACAGCCACAGTTTGCCACCACCTGCTTCAGGGCAGGGACTGGAATCTTGCAGCTCCACAGGCAGGGATGCGTTTCAACTACATTGTTGCTCTTGTTTCCATCTCCTCTCTGTCCCTCCCACCGACCCTTGGGATCCTGGAGGGCTGCACTGGGGCCTTTAATCCACACAGCCACAGCTTGCTGATACTACCTGGGAGCAGGGACTAAACCCTTGCAGCTCCACTCCCTGGATCGGGACTGAGATACATTGCGCGTTTCCTTCCATCCCTTCACTATATCCACCCACCCCCAACTCCCACAGGCTCATCAGGCTAGCTTTTGAATGTTGTTTTCTTGCTCCTCTTAGTCTCTCTCCTGGTCTCCCAAACACTACTAACCTCCAGACCACTCCCCTGCTTGTAGGGCACTTATGCCTGTACCACACGCAGCTAGGTGAGTTCCACATTGTGTAGGTGGCCCTAGTCTGGGGACAGCCCTCCTGTTCTGCACCAGTGGATGTTCTGCTCGATTTCCTAGAGATACCATCCAGCCTGTGTGCCTGGGGTCCTAATGTAACTCAGACAACACCCCTCAACGTTCCCAGCTGCTGTAGGAACCTCTGCGCAACCTCCGCAACACCCAATCATGCAACCCTGCAGACTTCTTGGTCAATCCCCTGAGATGGAAGTCACAGGAACATCAAGTGGTAGGTTACTTCTGTTGGGTAATAAGCTGTTGGCAGTGCAAAAAAGCATTCCTACAAGAGTCCCAGAGATAGCCAATGCTGTGTGTGTGAGCAGGTCCTTTTTGCATGAGCATGTACCCGTTGTGTATATGTGAGCAGGTCTGGTGTGTCTGTGAGCAGGTAACGTGTGTGTTAATGAGAAGGTTCTGTGTGTCTGTGAGCAGGTAACCTTGCGTTTGTTTATGAGCCGTTTGTTGTGTCTGTGAGCAGATAATCTGTAGGTGTACATAACGTTGGTTCTTGGTTCCTGTGTCTTTAGCAGGGTACTCTGTGGGTATATTCACACGTCCCTTTGTCTGTTGCAAGGTAACCTGGGTGTATATATGTCTAGGTTCTTGGGTCTGGGAACAGGTAAACTGTGTGTGTATGATCAGGTTATTTTGTCGTGAGCAAAAACCTGTGTGTGTAAGAGAGGAGGTACTAATGTCTGTGAGCAGGTAACCTGGGTGTGTGTGTATGAGCAGCTCCATACTGTCAGTGAGTAGGAAAGCTGTGTGTATCTATGAGCAAATTCTAGTGTCTGTGAGAAGATCACTTGTGTGTGTATAGAAGCAGGTTCTTGTGTCTGTGAGCAGGTAATGTGTGTGTTTATGAGAAGTTCCTATGTGTCTGTGAGCGTTTCTGAGCCGTTTGTTGTGTCTGTGAACAGAAAACCTCTATGTGTACATACGCAGGTTCTTGTGTCTGTGAGCAGGGTACAGTGTGCGTACATTAGCACATTCTTGTGTCTGTTACAAGGTAACTTGTAGGCATGTATAAGCAGGTTCTTGTGTCTGTGTGCAGGCAACTAATGTGTGTAAGAGTAGGTCCTGTGTGTCTGTGAGCAGGCAACCCGTGTGTGTATGAGCAGGAACCGCGTGCCTGTGTGCAGGTAACCTTGGTGTGTATATGAGCTGGTAAACTGTGGGTATGTGACCAGGCGCCCCCTGTGAATATGAGCAGGTCCTGTGTGTCTGTGAGTAGGAAGCCTGTGTTTGTATAAGAGGAGGTACTCTGTGTCTGTCAGCAGGTAGCCTGTGTGTTTATAAGGGCAGGTTCTTGTATCTGTGGGCAGGAAACCTGTGTGTGTATATGAGCAGGTTCTTGTGTCTGAGAGAAGGGAACCTGTGTCCATATGAGCAGGTTCTTTTGTCTGTGAGCAAGTAACCTGTGTGTGTATATGGGCAGGTCCTCTGTGTCTGTGAGCAGGTAACCTGTGTGTTTATAACGGCAGGTTCTTGTGTCTCTGGGTGGGAAACCTGTGTGTGTATATGAGTAAGTTTTCTGTTTGTGAGCAGGTAACCTGGATTTTTATAAGCGCAGGTTATTGTGTGTGTGAGCAATTAATCTGTACGTATATGAGCAGGTTCGTGTGTCTGTGCGCAGGAAACCTGTGTGTGCATATGAGCAGGTTATTGTGTCTGTGAGCACGTAACCTGGGTGTGTTTAAGAGGTCATTCTGGTGTCTGTGAGCAAGTAACCTGTGTGTGTATATGAGCAGGTCCTGCATTTCTGTGAGCAGATAACCAGTGTGTGCCTGTGAGCAGTTCCTCTGTGTCTGTGAAGAGGTAACATGTGTGTATATGAGCTGATTTTAGTATCCGTGACTGTTCTCCTCGGTGTACATATCAACAGGATCTTGTGTCTGTGAGCATGTAACCTGTGTGTATATATGAGCAGGGACTGTGTGTGTGAGCAGGTAACCTGTGTGTTTCTAAGGACAGGTTCTTGTGTCTCTGGGTGGGAAACCTTTGTGTGTATATGAGCAGGTTCTTGTGTTTGTGAGCAGGTAACCTTGATGTTTGTAAGAGTGGGTTATTGTGTCTGGGAACAGATAACCTGGTGTGTGTAAGAGCCAGTTTTATTATCTGTGAACATGTAACTAACTGTGTATGTATATCAACAGGTTCTTGTGTTTGAGAGCAGGTAACCTGTGTTTATATAAGCAGGTACTACGTGTCTGTGTGCAGGTATCCTGGTGTGTATGTGAGCCGGTTCATGTGTTCGTGAGCAGGTAACATGTATGTGTATATGAGCAGGTCCTGTGTGTCTATGAGCAGGTTACCTAGTATGTATATGACCAGGTTATTTTGTCTGTAAGCAGATAACCTTTGTTTGTATATGAGCAGGTTCTTGTGTCTGTGGGCAGGTACTCTATTTGTGTATATGAGGAGGTACTGCGTGTCTGTGAGTAGGCAACCAATGTATATATGAGCAGGACCACTGTCTGTGAGCCAGTAACTTGTGTATCTGAGCAGTTCCTGTGTGTCTATGAGTAGGTAACCAGTGTGTGTATAGGAGCAGGTCCTTTGTGCCTGTGAGCAGGTGACCTGTGTGCATACGAGCAGGATCTTGTGTTTGTGAGCAGGTGGCCTGTGTGTGTGTATGAGTAGATAATGTGTAACTGTGAGCAGATAACTTGTATGCGTCTATGGGAAGGTACTGTGTGTTTGTAAGCAAGTAACCTGCGTGTATATATGAGCAGATTCTTGTGTCTGTGAGCAGGTAACATGTATGTGTAGATGAGCAGGTCCTGTGTGTCTGTGAGCAGGTAGCCTGGTGTGTACACGAGCAGGTTCTTGTGTCTGTGAGCAAGTGACTTGTGTGTGAATATGAGCCAGTTCTTGTATCTATGAGCAGGTAACCAGTGTGTGTATATGAGCAGCTCCTCTGTGTCTGTGAGCAGTTATCCTCTGTGTGTGTGTATATGAGCAAGTATTGTTTGTCTATGAGCAGGTAACCTGTGTGTATATAAGCTGGTACTCTGAGTATATGAGGATGTACTGTGTTTCCGTGGGCAGGTAACCTGTGTGTTTATATGAGCAGGTTCTTGTGTCTGTGAGCAGGTAACCTGTGTGTGTATTTGAGCAGATTCTTGTGTCTGTGAGCAGGTAACCTATGTGTGTATATTTGCAGGTTCTTCTGTTTGTGATCACGTCATTGGTGTGTTTGTATATGAGCAGATTCTTGTGTGTGTGAACAGGTAACCTGTATCCTTGAGCATGTGTCTGGGAGGGGTTATACTTTGTTTGTGACCAGGGGACATTTCTCTGTGAGGAGTTATCCTGTGTGTCTACAACAGATGCCTTGTGCCTCTCAGCAGGTGGTATATTATCAGTAAGCTGATACCGTGTGAATCTAAGCAAGCACCGTGTGCCTGTGCTGGTGACGTGTGTATCTGTGAGCAGGTGCCTTGGGTCTGTCGAACAATGCCCTGTACCACCAGAACTAGCAACCCAGCGTAATAACCTCTGAAGCACCTGGACAAGAAACCTGTTGAGCACATCCCTGAAACACCAGGGTTAGCAACGCAGAGTACTAACCACTGAACTAGCAGGACTAGCAACCCGTCGACCAACTCCCTGAACCATCAGGACTAGCAAGCCTGCACACTGACCACGGAACCACCAGAACTAGCATCCCAGGGAACAACACTCTGAACCACCAGAGCTAGCAACCCAGGGTACTAACCACTCAACTGCCCAGACAAGCCAGCCTGTGATGATCAACACTTCGAATCACCAGAACTAGAAATCCAGTGTACTAACCTCTCAACTGCCAGCAGTAGCAACCCGGGGTACAACTCCTGAACCACGTGTGTGTGAGCAGGTACCCTGCGTCTGGGAGAAAGTCCAGTGCATCTGGGAGCAGGGGCCCTTTGTCTGTGAAAGGCCCCGTATGTGAGGAGTCCAGTGTGCCTTTGTGCAGGTACCTGGTGTGTCTGGGAGCAGGTACCATGCTTTTGTGAGGAAGGGCAGTGTGTGTCTGTGAGCAGGTACCATGCTGTCTGCGCAAGTCCTGTGTGTCTCTGACCAGGTACTGTGTGTCCGAGAGCAGGCAACCTGTGTCTGTGAGCAGGTACCATCAGGGGAGCCAGCTCCTAAGAAATCAACACAGGCCCAGCAGGTGCAATCGTACAGCGATAATAAGTGAAGATTATAGGAAAGTCATAGAGAATAAGAGAGATGGGGGGGGGGAGAGAGTGAAATAAAATAAAGAAGTCAGACACATTTCATGGTAACATGCTCACTTCAGAGCCGCTTGTTGATCCACTTGAGGATGTGCAAGGTGGGAATTGCAGGAGTGAGAGAGTGAGACTTATTACTAACCGAGGCTTCTATACCTTTAGGGGGCGTGCAAAACCCCTAATTACAGGTAAAGACATATGTCACAGGAAGGAGTTGTACTATAGGTAATACAGTAATGAGAGGGGGACAATCTAGGAGTATACACGCAATAGGAAGGGGAGGAATTGGAGTATACATGTGACAAGATGGGCGGGTCCTAGATTCAGGATGGCAGCCTAACTTTGGATCTCCCTGAGCCGGTTTGACCACTTCTGTCTCTCCATGGAACCGATTACTGTCCTTATCAGTAGGGTGTGAGCCCCTCCTGCAGTGGAGCAGACAGTAGTCTGATGGCCGAATGCCTTCAGGGAGAACATCTGGACGCATCCGACTTCCCACCATGTGCTGGCAAACAGCCTCTAAGGTTTGGCATAGCTTTGGAGGAGACAAAGCTGGGGTAAGGTCTTTCTGTATCCCACAAGGTACCATATGTGTCTGTGGGCATGTGACCTTGTCTCTGAGCAGTTCCGTGTTGTCTGTTAGCAGTTACTGTGTGTCTGTGAGCAGGTACCATGGCTCTGTGAGCAAGGACATTGTGTCTGTGAGCAGGTACCCTGTGTATGTCTATGATCGGGTACCATGTGTGTGTCTGTGAGCAGGTGCCCTGTGACTGTGCGCAGGTACCATGTTGTCTGTGTGCAGGTACCATGAGTCTGTTAGGAGGTTCAAATTATGTTGCTGTGTTATCATTTTCACCTGTTTCTCTTATGCCTTTGTATAAACAGATATAGTTGATTTCATCTATGTTACAAACTGTGTGTCGCTTAGGCAACTCTTCCTCAGCAAGAGACCTGGCTCTTGCTCACATTGGTCCCTGCACAGCCCCAACCCACTCAGACCCCACGTCTCACCTCAGACATCGGGCAGCAGCCCGGAATCATAGTTCGCCAGCCCTGGACTCCTCAGCTCTCTGGACATCCTGCTGCAAACAGCCACCAAGATGCCTGAGCCTGCCCGCCTGCCGTGTTCACCACTCCTGGGGGATGGAGGGAAGGCTGACCACAGCTCGGCTCGGCAGCCCTGACCAATATCAGAGTCAGGAAGGGGGTCCTACGGGGAGCTGCAGGGATCGCCGACACCCCCGTGGGAGACTATGACCCCTTCATCCCCTTTACCATCATCTGTTACTGTCTGTGCTCTTACGGAGCAGGGTGGCCTCCTGCTTACAGGTCAGCAGTTTGAAACCACCCGCTGGCTCCAGGGGAGAGAGATCAGCTGCCCCCGCCCGTACAGAGTTACCACCCTGGAGCCTGCAGGGGCAGGTCTGCTGTCCCATAGGGTCCTTGAGTTCAAATCCAGAAGACGGCAGTGAGTTTGGGTCTGTCATGCAACTCTCTATCTACATCCCTCTCTGATGACCCTGTATGTGTGCTGCGGTTTCATTTTTATACATACACTATGTTAATATGTGTCTGCTCACCTGTATGTCTCTGTGTTATTACATGTCTCTTTCTATGCAGACTCTGTTAGGATGTATCTGTGTGCCTATAGCTGCTGCTCTCTCTGTCTCTACCCATGTGTGTGATTACCTAGGTATCTTTTCTGGGCATTATTTACGCCCCCTCCTTTTACTTTCCCTTCCACACTGATTTTCCACGAGCACTAGCATCTGCTTCTCTCTGTGGGAAAACCATTTTTCCTTGCGTTTATTTTCCTTTGGTAACAGTGGCCTCCGACAGTGACTGCCTTCAGGGACTGCCTGATTTTGCTCAGCACAATAGCTTCCAAACATGTCCGTGATGTGAGGAGCGTGACAGTGTCATGATCATTCTTTAGAAACACACAGGACTCCATTCCACACAAAACTCTCTTCATTCTTGAGATACAGAGTATTCCGTTCCCTGGGACCACGGGGGACCCCAGACTCCTGTACACGTGAGGTACAGGACAGGTCGGGACTTTCCGTGGTCAGGGACCGGTGAGAACAGAGAGGATGGGGGTGGGGTGTTGCCCTCCTGCCTGGGTCCCTGCATGATAGCTGACTGGGTCAACTCCACCTTCACTCATTCGTTCATTTGGAGTCCTTAGGGCCATCTGTCCCTAGTGGGCTCAGGCCCCGGTTTCGTCTGCGGGTCCTTAGCTACCAAAGCCCTGAAGCAGGAGCTAAACCCACAGCCGCTGACCCGCCCCCGCCCCACCCCCACCCTATGCACCCATAGTGGCAGCTGAACCGGTAAGGGTGTGTCTGTGGCTGCGCTCCGCCTCTCCCCTCTGGTCTCTGTGTTAATTCACATCCTGCATCCCCTGCCCGCATGGACTCCCCCCACTCCTCCCGGCTAACACGTCAAGAGCAGAAGAGAGCAATAACAATATTGCAAGTAGGGAATTCTGTGTTCACGAAAGCAAGTGAGGGAGTGGCAGAAAATGAAGGCTGACTTGGAACAGATTCCAAAAGCTAAAAACGCTCATCATGGTTTAACGTCTTTTTTATGGGGCTCTAGAGAGTGAATTGCATAAATGGATTATGGAGTGTCGTCAAAATGGTTACTGCATAACACGCATGGGAATCCACATACGTGCTCTACAAATGGCTAAGGATGACAACTATAAAGTATCAGGCATTGAAAAATTTGCTGTGTCAGCAGGATGGTGTACCGGCGGCTTCATGAATAGGTTTGGCCTACTCTGTTTGAGACAAAGAACAAAGATTTCCCAGAAATTACCACAAGACCTTGAAGGAAAAAATTATGTCATTCCAGTCATTTATAATAAAACAAAAAAGGATTTATAATTACGACCTGGCAGATATTGGGAATGTGGATGAAACTGCCATGACTGTTGACCTTCCAAGCAACAGAACTGTGGCAAGTTTAGGAGAAGAACACATTTTTCTCAAAACCACAGGAAATGAAAAAACAAAACACTTTAAAGTTGTTCTATCAAGTTTGGCTAATGGAACTAAGCTGCATCCTGTCATTATTTTTAAAAGAAAGACCTTGCCTAAAAAGATCAATTTCCCACCAAGAATTACTGTGCGTGCACATGTTAAAGGCTGGATGGATAAAGAAAGACCAAAAAAATGGCTGGAAGAAATTCGGAGCTGACGACCAGGAGCAGCCTTAAAAAAAAAAAAAAAAGCCATCGTTACTTGTTTGGGATTTGTTCAGTGCCCACCTATCAGATGACATAAAACAATTGACAAAATCTAGTGAAGTTACTTTAGCCGTTATTCTAGGTGAGCTTACATCTGTACTGCAACCTCTGGATGTATCTTTGAATAAGCCTTTTAAAGACCATGTGCGAAGAATGTGGCATGAATGGATGTCATCTGGTCAAGCTCCACTAACAAAAGGAGGAAATCTCATGAAGACTGACATAAAACTAATAGCAAAGTGGGTTCAAGATGCATGGGAAGACATTCCAGAAGACCTAGTGCCACGTGCCTTCCAGAAATGTAGTATTAGTAATGCTCTGGATGGCAGTGAAGACTGCGCTCTGTATGAAAATGACAGCAGTGACGGTGGTGGTGATGACGACGATCTCAGTGAGGACAGCGTCTATGATGACCTCACACCAGCTGAAGCGCTGCTTTGGGATACAGATGATGATGAGGGATCCAGTTTTGAAGGATTTTAACTCTTTACATTTAGCTTGGTTGTAGTACTCTTAAGGTATCATTGTTGATACCTTACTGTTTTTTTTTAACCTACTTTCCACTTACTGTGCTGGTTTACTAATGTTAAATGACTTGTCCTTTTACTTATGTTTTTATTTAAAATAAATATTTAAATATATTACCCCACTGATGTCTCAATTTTTAGTAATTTTATTTTCATTTGTTTTGATTATTGAAACTCACCAATAGCTTCTGCACTTTCCACCCTAGGCTTATACTAGAGTCAATCAGTTTTTCTGGTTTCCCAGGTAATAATTAGGTACATCGGCTTATACTCGGGCCGGCTTATATTCGAGTATATACGGTAGATGTGAAGCAGAGGTGCACGGCTGACGTTCCAGGGGCCTCCACATGTTCTGGCCATTGCACCGAGAAATATGCAGACTTCCAAAAGAGGGAAGGAAGATAACCTAGCAGCATTATTTTCTTCCTAAATGTACTGTATTCCAGCATGGCAAAACTCATGCAAAATGCCACATGCATATTCATAAATACCTTCACACGCAGATAAACCTCTGTAGGTTCTATTTATTAAAATGGAGCAAATATATATTTCATATAGATAGATAGATAGATAGATAGATAGATAGATAGATAAAAGGACTTGGTCCTTCAAAAACAGGCCCTCACAGAGATGACTTCTGTTCCATGAGGCTATCTTTGTCATGTAGATCAAATCTTGCACTGCAGCATGCTCTGACTCACAGTGAACCCACAGTGACCCAACAGGACAGCGTGAAACTGCTCTCTCGGGTTTCCAACGTTGTGAAATCTTTGCTAGAGCAGAAAACCAAATTTTTCTTCCACAGAGAGGCTTGTGCGTTTGAACTACTGACCTTGCAGTGAGCAACCTTGACACATAACTCATTACACAGCCGGGTCCTTTACACTAGAAACAAAAATGTAACCATTTTACGCCGAGACCACTTCCAACCACGGGCCTTGACAAAGTCCGCGCATGGAGGAGGAGCATTCAAAGAAGGCTCCACCCAAGGAAGTCTCTCCCGTGAACCTTTTGGAATTATTGGTCTGATATCACCATTGATAATTGTAGCTGCTCTCTGGTTCTTGATAATTTTGATCACTTCCCCTTTTAGGAAAAAACTGATGTCAACTGAGGAATATTCCCTAGAGGTTGAGCTTACTCCCCTTCCTATGGCTTTGATAGATCCATGTCCTGACTGTGTGCAAAGTGTACTGTATAATAAAACTAGAAACTGGAAGCCAGAAATCCCCCTTAAGGAATTTACATTAGATCTTGAGCAGGCTGAGCTATTGCAACCGAAACCCACGGAAATCTCAGAGGCTCGTTTGGAAGCTTTTGTGCAAGACTCTAAAAAAGTTTATCTTCTTCTTTCCCCCCTGCTTATATTGGTTACTGCATAGGGGGTAGAATATGCTAACCCCCTCCCAAAGAGAAATAGAGTTCCTGACCCTGATTTACCTTATATGAGGGCTCATAATAAAAATGGCATAAGAATAGTTAACAAAGAAGGTGTACAAGTTCCTTTTAGTAGTTTAAGTTTTATGGAAAGGTTAGCAAGAAGAGGGCCTCCATGATGTTTGAAGTCCGCTGAAGCAAAGCTACCCATTGGGAGGCAACTCATACCTTGTTACAGAGAGACTTTTGGGAGTTTAATTTATGTGAACTTAGTTGAACAAGAAATGAAAGCCCTAGAGGAACAGCCTAAGAAAGAACAGCTAAAGCCTGTCAAGTAATTTTTGATAATGAAATGTATTAATGCTCTATTGATTTCATAGTTAGAACAATGTGCCCTAGTTGGATGAAGTGTGCTCAGTTGTTGTTAGAAGGTTTATGTCTATCACCCTTGTAGTTGAGAAAGTTTGGGTTTCAAGATGTACTAATTTTTAACCCAGAATCGTGATGTGATTTATTTAACTTGTCATGGCCTTGTGGCCTGAGAATTTCCTGATGTAAGACCTCAGGCCATAAACTTTAAGCCAAGAAAAAGAACATATAAGTTGAAGCTTTGCATGAATAAAATTGGACCAGCCACCCGCAACCTTTGAGTCATGTGGTTTCTGTCTCCCACTCGCCGATGCCGTGACCCACCTTGAGGGACCCCAGACCTTGCTGCAGCTGGACTGCGGCAGGTGGCACCCGAACAGGGACCCTCGGGTAAGAACCCCCTGATAATTAAGTAGATTTCGGTCAGGCTAGACTCTCACCGATTGGGTGTTGCAGACCCCTTAGCAGAGGTAAGGCTAAGTACAAAAGGGTGAGTAGTAATGGGAAACTCAATCTCGTGAAAGAGAGTTATTTGTTGACATCATCCAGCAAACCATAAAAAAGAAGGGGGCTAGGGCCCATAAGACTTTAGCAAGTTTTCTCTCCTTTATCCAGGAGTGTTCTCCTTGGTTTCCTGAGCATGGAACTTTGGATTTAGACACCTGGCAGAAGGTGGGAGAAGACCTGAAAAAGTATTATGAAGAAAATGGTCCTGAACAAGTTCCTGTAAAAATGTTTTCTTTATAGAGTCTTTTAAGAGAGAGTTTAGATCCAAGTCCCACAAGCAAGAACCACTTATTACCAATAGAGGCTCGTGAAGAAATCCCTTTGGTAATGTGGGGCACAGGTGTGCAACTGCTAGAATCAGCAGAGTAAAAGTTCAAACAGGCGGTATGAAAATCAAAGTTTGGGGTAAGCCTAAGTTTCGGTTTCAGGTTCCTGGTCACTGATGCAACACATCGCCTGATCCGACCTAACCAATGGGATGCATCACCCGATGACGCCTTAGCCAATAGAGTTCGAGTGACAGCCCACCAGTGACCGACCAATCAGGAAAGCACATGCAAACCTACTCACCAATCACCGCTGGACAATGCTGGTGCCAGAAGTTTTCTCCAATAAGTTTAAAGAACAGCAAGCCTGGACTGCCCCTTGTCCCGCCTCTTGTCCCTGGCCCTATAAAAGCCCGGAGAACAAAGAACTCCGGGCTATTTCCCTTTTGGACACTGGATCCCTGTTGCGCTGGGCAGCGGCGGGAGGAAAGCCCTAGCTTGAGCTAGCAAATAAGCTCCTGTTGCCATTTTTGCATCTCAGCTGGTCGTGATTATTCTGTGCGCCCAAGGTGAGCTCGCCTTCCTTCCCTGAATCTAACAGTAAAGGATGCTAAACAAGGCAGCCAAATAGAACAACAAGGATTGGGATTTGTTTGTAAAACCTACTGCCCCTTGTTTGGAAGAAACTAAAAAGAAAAAGGCTGCTCCAAAAATGGTTCCCACTAAAGCAGGGTTTTTAGGAGCTGTCCAACAGGCTCCAAGAGAAGGGATGATTTCCTGAGGTGTTTCCCCATTACAGATGCTATAGATGAAGGGGAGCCTGAATGGGAACCATTGCCTTTAAAAGTACTTAAAGAACTTAAAAGTGCTGTTAAAGAAACTGGACCCACGTCCCCGCACACTATGCAGTTAGTGGGAAGTATAGGGAGTTTGGATGATTTCACAGAAGTGGATGGTTCCAGGGTACTCTTCTTTAGTGGCCACAATAACCCAGGAAAAAAAAGTGAAAAAAGCATTTTTGGAAAGGATGTTATTAATATTATCATTCCCTACACAGTTGAACAGTTAACCTATCTAATGGAAAATGATGATGATTGGCTAGTGGCCGTAACAGGGTATTTTATTTTTGAAATATATTACATCATCTTCCTAATAATCCCTCATTGCATTTTCTCAAACTCCACCCAGTCATTTTTCCAAAGCATACTTTAAAGCAGCCATTACCAGGACCAGCTATTCTAGTGCTTACTAATGGGTCTTCTAACGGCACAGTTGTGACTATTATAGACTCTGAGAAAATAGGTACTGAAACCACAGAAACATCTGCTCAAAAGGTAGAGTTGATGGCTGTTTTGGAGGCTTTTAACAGATTATCTGCATTTCCTTTTAATCTTTACACGGACTCATATTATATTGTAAAACTATTTCCTCGTATTGAAACTGCCCCGCTTCCAGGAGATAAGACCACAATTTTTTTCCCCTTTTGAGAAATTTACAGGCTTCAACTCATCAAAGAAAGCATCCATTTTTATTGGATATGTGAGAGCTCATTCCCAATTTCCTGGTCCTATACATGATGGTAATAGATTGGCAGATTTTTATACAAGGCCTCTCATTTTTTCTGCAGTTGAGGAAGCTAAAGAAAGCCATGCTATACACCACCAGAACTCTTCTGCACTTAGGTATCAGTTTCACCTTCCCCGAGAAACCGCCAGAGCTATAGTCAAAGATTGTCCAACGTATCCTCCGAATGCGGTTTCTTTACCTATGGGAGTGAACCCCCGAAGTGTAAGACCACTGATTTGTGGCACATGGATTTAACTCATGTCCCACAATTTGGAAAATTGGTTTATGTGCATGTATGTATAGACACATATTCTCATGTAATTATGGCCTCTGCAAGGCAGGGGAAGCATATAAGGACATAATTCAACATCTTTTCATGTATTTGCTTATCTTGGCATACCCAGAGCTCTTAAAACATATAATGCTCCTGCTTACACTGGCAAAGCAATTAAGATTTTTTTGTTCTACTTTTGACATTAATCATAATACGGGAATCCCCTATAATCCTCAAGGGCAAGCTATTGTGGAAAGAGCTCATCAAACTTTAAAAACTCAAATTGTGAAATTAATGGCTGGGGAATTCAAACATATTTCTCCTCATCATGTGCTAAATCATGCCCTTTTTGTGTTAAATTCTTTGAACTCTGATGAGAAAGGGCAAACTCCTATTTTAAGACATTGGGAAAAAGCCCTGGTCAAATGGAAAGACCCACTTATCGGTCAATGGAAAGGGCCCAACCTTTTAATAACAGCGGGGCAAGGGTATGCTTGTATATTTCCACAGGACGCAGCCCCCCTCCCCCCCCCCCCCCCCCGCAATTTGGGTTCCAGACCATCTCATCAGCCCAGCGAAGCAAAAAGAGGAAGGCACCTGCCTCCCTCTCTCGCTCATCTGTGGTGCTGGGTAACTTTCCGTTGGTAATCAGACCACCCGCGGAATGTAGGATTTATGGAGTCACTTCAAAAAGATGACAGGAAAAGCAAAGAAAATGCACAAGGGCCGCATGCAGGCTTTGATGTTTTTGCCTCTGGTACGTGACTGAGCTGTTGGTGGCCGGAAAGAACACTTTGACAGGAGTCCCTCTTCAGGGTCTGCGCTACCTTGTTCTCCCTGCTGCCAGCAAACTGTCCCGGGCCTTGCTCAACTTTCCCGTCTCCCATGAGCCCTCAGCCCTGCATGGCACTGAGCCTCTGTGGCTGGTGGAGACGCCTCCTTCTCCATGGCAGGCCTTTCAGTCTGTGTGTTCTCCCAAACAGAATGGTTTCTGGGCCTTGGGGAGACTGTAACCATCTCCCATCGGATGGAAGATGGTCGTCTCTTTAGTTTGAAATGCTCGTGTCATTTAGCTTGAATTAATCTTCACTCTTACCCCAGGTTTCTAATTATGAGCCAGTAAGGGAGCATCCAATTTTCCCTCCCAATCCTCCATCTTGATTCCTTGATAGCTTTTACTTAGTCTGGAACTAAGAACCTTGACTTGTCCTCCACGCCACATACCCGTCTATCACTCAATAGTAGCTATTGGCCAACTCATGGACTTCGCAGTGAGGATGGTCCAGGGTATAGCATCACTCTAGCCAAAAGGTCCCTAATCATCATGGAATCATTGGAGTCTACTTCTCAGAACTCCGGAGCCACGGACCATGGTTCACAGTGCTCTCATCATTCATAGGTGTCTTTTGTGCTGTGAGCCAATGGGGATTTCAGCAGTGGTGCAGTGATGTTAGACTACTTCATGGGAACATTAAACGTTTGACAGGTTAGTCTCTGGAAGTTAAAAACCTGTTATACATATGACGGTACGCATGTAAAACATGCGGCCATTTAGTGACTCCTTACTGTGGCCCAGGCGTTACGCCACATTCATAACACACATTGTCTCATTTAATTTTCACCCCAGCTAAGGAGTCGTTTACCATTACTAGCCCCAAATGACTGAGGAAGCTGGGCGTCCATGCGTCAGATCCTTGCCAAAGGCGGCACTGCCCGAATAGCAGACTCAGGTCCCCATTCTGAATGCCTCGCCCTCAGGGCTCCTGCATGCACTGCCCTTCAGCCCTCACCTGCGGCAGAGCTGGCGTAGCCACAGCCAGGACACACAGTTCCAGCACAGGAGACGGCCACCCTGGAGGTCATGCTGGGCTACACACTTTGATAAGCTGGATGAAATCATAAGACAAAATTGTTTAGATCCACCCCCAAGAAATCTTAGTAGAGAGGGCACTAGAAGTCAACCCGAACATTCATAGCTAAGCATGAAAGACTAATACTCTGCTGCTGACGGAGAGCTCCGGACAGAGAGAGCCATCTTTAAAGCCTGAACTAGACACTAGTTGGGTAAGATGTTTACGGTAATTATATGGTGCAAGTATCTGATGACACTTATTCTCAGGCAGTCAGTACTAATCAGATGCCTGATAGAAGCCCAGATGCCAATCCACTGTGACCAGCAACTCAAATTATTTTCCAACAGAAATGACAATATTACAGACCAGTTCAGTCAAAACGGACAAAACACAGGAGCAAACAACCCACCGTGAACGGAAGTGAACACACGGGGAAACACAGCTTGGCACCCCGAGACTCGAAGCCACTCGAGCAGTCTGAGGGCATCCCAGTCAGGGACAGTGGCCTCAGAGGAACAGGCTGCACGGAATTACGCACAGCTTTGCAAACAACGCTTACGTGGATTCGATGAAAAGGTCGGCAATACTAAAAATCTAATGGATTCTGTAAGCAGAAGGAAGTTAACTGAAATACACCTCGAAAGGAATGAATCAGGAGAAAAGTACATAAACTCATAAAAACAAACTTATTTCAAGAACACTTTAGGAAATTTGAGAACAATGAAGATACGGTGCATATTTCTAAAATGCCATCAGGAGGAAAAGTCAAGCTACTTACAAAGATGCAACGTCAAAGGCCAGAATGCAGTGGGACATTCTCCCCACAGGACAACCTCTGGGAGACCACGGAGTGAAACGGCCCATGCTGAGTACATATCAAATAAGACACTCTAGACCCGTGGTTCTCAAGCTTCCTCATGCCACGACCCTTCCATACAGTTCCTCGTGTGGTGGTGACCCCCCCAACCATCACATTATTTTCGTTCCTACTTCATCACTGTTATAAATCGGGACCCCTGTGAAAGGATTATTAGAGCCCCAAAGGGGTCGCGACCCACAGGCTGAGACCGTTGCTCTAGACGAAGGAGAAAATTTAACCACCGTTCCGGAAAGCACCCCTAAAGCACTCTACACTAAAAACAGTGGTGGCCAAATTGACAACGATAATAATTATTTAGTGGGGTGAAAACACAGTACAGCTATCAATAAACTGAAAAGGCAACTTACAGCTGATAACTATGTGGAAGCTGTATGTGTACGGGTTTAATTGCTAAAAATCAATCATCCTAGCCACTCAATAACATAAAGTGAAACAATTTATAAAATGGGCAAGGGACTTGAGTAGACTTTGTCCAAAGAAGGGCCCGGGAGTGCAGAGACATTGCTCAGCAAGATCAGGCATGTGCGAGTTCGGACTTCACCACGAGTTCAGCTGTTTCCTTTGGATGCGCGGGAGGGGTGCTGGTGACAATGTGGGGAAATTGGAGCCCTCTTCTGAAGTGATGGAATCTTAACATACTGCAACCACGTTAACAAAAACAGCCTTTTGAAACGTCGAACAACTGCATGGCCCAGCAATTCCGCTCCAAGGAGTATGCCCCGCAGACTGCGAAGCGGGGATTTGAGTTCCGGCAGTCCTCACCGTGGATTTGAATCTACGCAGAGGCGGCGGCGACACATCCGCAGAGAGCAGAGCCACAGTTCCTGCTCTCTCAGCAAACAAAGCAAAGGGGGAACAGGCCCAGGGCCAATTCCATGGACAAAGAGGGCTGCTCCACTGGGACAGAGCCCATGCTCCTACGTATGTACAAGATACATGGCAGTGCATCTTCAAAATATAAAATGCAAGATGAACTGCATGATATGACGAGCTAAATCAACCAACCATAATGCTGTTGAGGAACTGGCATATTAAGTAGCTCGACACCAACAGTGAATAGGAAGATTTGCCCCAGTGGATACATACCGATCCCAGGACTAGCTACTATAGAATGCAGCTTGTTTAAACACACACACACGGACACAGAAAACACAGCAAGTCTCCACAAAACTAAAAGGAGGTATTAAGCCGAATACAATGCTGCTTTAGAGATCAATAATAAAGAGATACGAGTTATGAGATTCTGAAGCACTCTTTTCAAAAATACAGATCAGAACATGATGATAATAGAAAAATGTGAGAAGTCAACAACAATGAAAACCCTTTATGGGGATAGACTGAAGCATACACATAGACATCTGCAGGCTAACTTTTTTTTTTTTGCAAAAAGTTAGCAAACAAAAAAGAGTAACCCCCAGACACATGGTAATCATACAGACAAGAAGCTGACAGTGTGAAGATGGGAGGGGGTGGGGAGCACAAGAGAGCAGGGGAAAGGGAGGGAGAGGGAATCCATGAGGACCACCAAGAATTTAAACAGGAACAAAGTACAGCTACAGTAGCAGCTTCTAATCCAGCGGTTTTCTCAACCTGTGAGTCTCAACCAAAGGACCCTTTCACAGGGGTCGCTCAATTCAAAACAGTAGCAAAATGACAGTGATGAAGCAGCAACAAAAATAATTTTATGGTTGGGGTCACCATCACATGGGGAACTGTATTAAAGTTCCCAAAATTAGGAAGGTTGAGAACCACTGTTTTAAAACCAAAATAGAATGTAATTAACACATGCACTCCAATAAACTTGAAAACTGAGATGGAAATGAGCAACTTTCTAAGAAATATCATAGCTAAAGCCATTTTCAAAAAGAAAGAGTCATTCAAATCATTAAAGAAATTAGTCTAGCTACATGCACAAAATCCCATCAATCATCGATAACTTTATAGGTAAGCTTTAGTAAACATATATGAAACAGATAATTCAATCGTATACAAAATATTACAGATAATAGAAAATGAGGAAAACTATCTAGGCTAATTTGGTACAATGAAGTAACCTTAAGAAGAAAACCAAATGACATTACACAATTTATATTTTCAACATAAATCAAAAGCCCATGGTATAATATGAGCAAAACAAATCTAAGGTACATATGGAGGGGTAGGAGGAGGGAGGGAGGGAGGGAGAAAGAGAGAGAATATGAATATGAGAATCCTGCTGCTAACTGCAAGACTGGTGGTTCAAAATCCACCACCACTCCCAAGGAGAAAGACGAGGCTGTCTGCTCATGTAAAGACTTTTTGTCTCAGAAACCGTATAGAGGGTAGCTAAGAGCTGGGGTGGTGGTGGTGGTGGTGGTGGTGGTGGTGGTGGTGGTGGTGGTGGTGGTGTGTGTCTCTCTTTCCCTGGTACCATTGAGATTCATCCTGGGAAAATAACTATTTTCAAGTTAAACACTGTATTTACTATTATAGGTATGTTTATTATACATGATCTAAACTGGAACTCCACCTGATGACACGCACACATCACTTCCAGAGGGATTAGAGTCCTGCACAGGAAAGGCAGTGCTTGAAAGCACTCAGAAGGACATTATAGGAGAATGTCTCTCTCATGACCCCAGTGCTGCTGCTCAATTCAGCCCAGACCGGAGCATGTACACAGGTCCAGATAAGAGATGGGAGCTCATGACACACGGAATCCAGGAACAGGAGTGGGGATAGAGATACCAGAAGGGTAAGGGGGAAGAGGGGAGAGGATGGGAGAAGGTGGTACCTATCACAATGATTGACACAAAACCATACACCCCTCGCCAGAGGGAATAACAACAGAAAACATGGGGGAAGGGAGACAGTTATTGGTGTGAGATGTGAAAATAAAAATAATTTATAATCTATCAAGGGGTCATGAGGTTGGGGGGGAGGCGGAGGCAAAAAAAGAGCAGATACCAAGGGCTCAATAGAAAGTAACTGTCCAGAAAAGAATGATGGCAACGTATGTACACACAGGCCTGATGCAATCGACGTACGGATTGTAAAAAGGGTTGTAAGAGCCTCCAATAAAATGATCATTTCCTATAAAGGGGAAAAAAAACACGACACCAAATCATGAAAGCAAAGAGGGATAAATTGGACTACATTAAAATAAGAGCACAGAAAACTCTCCTCAACAAAAGACGCCTCTAAAAGTTGAAGACACACCCCCAAAGACTAGGAAGACGCATGCACCATGTGTGTTACTTATAAACAAATGGAATCTAGAACACAAGGAATATCCAAACCAAAATATAGACCCAACCAACCAAGTCAGGAGTCTCATGGGACCAAAGAGGCAAGGAAGTCCAAGTAATCAATAAAACTGTTAAAATAGCATCGGCATCAGTAGTCATCGGTGAAATGCACATGGAGACACGGGAGACCAACACCGTTTTACCAGATTTGGGAAAACACAAAAGCCAGTTAGTTTTAAGGATGTGATCTGAGAATTCCTTGAGCCGGCTTTTAAATGATCAACCATCCATTTGTGAAAATATCCACTGGGACTTCTCCAATCAGTAAGCACCTGGACAGAGAAGTCTCCCCCGTTCCAGGAAATGTTCTTATGCAGTTGAATGGGGGCCACCCTTGGAAGGATCTCACAGACCCAGCGATGCTTCTTCCCAGCTACAGGAACACGTGCCCACACGACAGGGCAGCCATGCTTTCCATGTGTCTGCAAGCCAACTGCCTGTGTCCCACTTGCCCGTGGGGGGGATGTGTGTGTTGAGGGGTGGGGGGCCTTACTTGGAGCAGGCTTCACAGGCAATGTTCCTGGTGGTCTCCTTGATGGTGCGCTCCCAGACAAACGCGGGGTACTCCATGTGGCAAGGTTCCAGGGTGTGCTTCAACTTCTGGGCTGCGGGGATATGGGGGTGGGGGAGAACGGGATCAAGAACTCAGCATGCGCACTCCGGATTGTGAGCCCCACCCAGAGAGCTGAGGATGGAGTGAGGCTCCCGAGGCTCTGGGTTTGGTTCTAAACCCCGCCAGATCCCATGGAATTTTCTAACTGGCAGTTGCAGAAGTCTGTCAGCCTGATTCTCCTACAACCTGTGCTTAGAACCCCCCAAGCCAATCCTATTAAAAACCCGAGGTGCCTACAGTGCTTCATATCCACAAACAGGTGTTATGTTACTTTGTTGCAGGCATCACCATATTTCATTAGTATTGTTACTGTATTATTTGGCCAAAGGGGTCTTAGCCTGTCTATTTTAAAGTGTTTTTTTATGCACAGAAAGGTACACTGCAGATCATGATAGACACTTGACTGATGTTAGATAGGAACCATTCCAAAGTGTCTTGGGATTTTAAAAGACTTAGTAAAAAACCCAAAAAACTCATTTGTAATCTGGGGATGGCCAGTAGTCACGTCACAGTGCCTGCCAAGCTACGCTCTAACCTATAATTCCTCACGCAGTGGTCTTGCATTATCAGCTATCATTTATGCAGCAGAAGAATTCTACTTTCTGGGACAGCATCAGTCACCAGGGCTCTGACCTCAGCCTCGCTAGAGCTTAGCAACAATGAAGATGTATATCTTAATAAATATGTAAAATATAAGCTTGACCACATTATTTAGGGTGAGACAGAGGTCATGATACAATTGCATGGTTTTATGATAGAAGGAAAATAGTAAAATACATAATGCCTTTGAACCACAGCCACAGACCGACAGAATCTTACTACTATGAAGCTCTTTGTCCCATAGTGTACACACCTTGTCAGTTTTCACACAGTCAAAAACCTGGGGCCTGCTGGCCCAGGAGCTCAAACACTCTGCTGCTAACTCCAAGGTTAGTGGTGCAAACCCACAGCTGTGCTGTAGGAGGCCAACGGAGGCCGCGGGCAGCCTGCTTCCACGATGATCACAGACAGCCTCGGGGTGCATCGAGGCCCCACGGCGAAGTTCCTGCCTGTCCCACGGGGCTGTGGGGTTGGACTCCCCTGGGTGACTTGCTTTGTGGTTAGTTTGATGGAGGAACACATAGTAAGTAGGTGCTGGGCAAAATCTTTGTGACGAAATGATTGAAATAAATTACACCCAGGAAGGAAGTAACAAAACAAGTTGATTATTTTTAAACTGGGGATCATGAAAATCCATATATCAGAGGTTACGGAGGCCTGGCGGGGCCACAGGTGAAGCTCTGTCTGGGCTGGTGACCACGAAGGCCGAGAATTCAAAGCAGAAGCAGTTATTTCCCCAGGAGAAAGATGAGGCTGTCTGCTTCCATGATGATTGACTGTCTCAAACTACAATACAGTGCGGTGCAGTATAACTCGACAACACAGTACAGGACAATACAGATGTCGGGTCTCAAGGACCCCCAGGAACAGCTCCACTCTGCTGGGTGCAGTCACTACGAGTTGGACACCATTTCTGGACGGTGGCTTTGGCGAGGGTGGGGGTGCCCGTGAGCGACATGGACCCAGGCACGTCACAGTCATTAGTCCTGGGCCCAGACCTAATGAGCGCCGCGTGCACCTCAGCTAGGAAACACAAGCAACACCCGGAGCTCTCTACTAACGTCACGAACATTCAAGTGGGGAAGATACTGATCGCGGTGAGACAGGACAGCATGGTGGTAAGCAGGAAGGTTCTGAAGTGGGGAAGTTGATAGTACAAATCCCTCATCTGCCGCCTTCAGTTAATCCCCAGTATTCTCCCCTGGAAAATAGGAAGGCAGATAGCACCACAGAATGCATAAACATCAACCTTCTAGGACTTAGGGAGCTGAAATGGTATTTTGAATGACAAAATCAGATGGCTTACTAGGCTGGGAATGAAAGATTCAAGAGGAAAGGAACTGCATTCACCATCAAAAAGGATATTTCAAGATCTATCTTGAAGTACAGTGCTATCTGTGCAAGATAATAACTATCCCCATGCAAGGAAACGCCGTCAATACAACTATTACTCACACGTATGCACCAACTACTAGAAGTAGCAATGCAGAAAGTGAAGAAGTCTACCATCATCTTCAGTCTGAAATTTATCAAGCAATCAGGATGCATGGTTCAGTACTGGTGATTGGAACGCAAGCGTTAGAAACAAGGAGGAAGGGACAGTAGTTGGAAAATATGGCTTTGGTGATAGAAGTGAAGCTTGAGTTGGTGACAGGATTTTGCAAGAACCAATGACTTGCTCCTAGAAGATATACTTTTGACAATATATGAGGACTTCTCCAGAGGGAACAGAGAGATGTCCTATTGACCACGTCCGGGGGAAGAGACGATGGGGAAGCTCGCTATCAGCAGCCAACTAAGGTGGCCAGGCCTGACCGTGGATCAGTATAAGGTCAGGCTGAAGGAAACCAAGTCCACAGATCCAAACTATGCCCTTGAGAACACTTCAGAACAGGGGTGATGCCCTGAACACTAATGAGAGAAGACCTGAGGACTGAGGAGCGGTGGGATGATATATAGACCATCGGACCTCAATAAGTCAAAAGGCACTGCAAAGACAGTCAAGACTGAGGCATAAGCGGAGCAAAAGCAGGATTGACCAAGATTTCCTCTTGCTTGGATCCACAACCCATGTGCAAGGAAACAGCAGTGCAGAGCTCAAAGGACACACTGCGTTGCACTGAGCATCTGTGCCCTGAGGATCACAAGCTGTGCCATCCAGAGCCCGAGAGGGACTACGATCAGAGTTCCAACAACACTGAGATGCTGGTGTGCAGAAGGCTGCAGATGACAGTGGAAGCCCGAGATACATGTGAGATCTACACAGGGAATAAGCCGCCCCTAATGGAGGGACAGGAATAAACTGGGTACCAAGCAGAGTGTTGGAGGGAAAACTGTGGTAGATTAAAATGTCAAACCTGACTTGAAGGGTTAAAGCCTTGTCATTTGACCTCCCCTCTGAGACAACTGGCCTTGATTGGGCTCTCAATATTTTCTGGGTTTTTTTCATATTGGAGTTTATTTTTTATGTATTTTTTCATGTGGGTAGCCTTTTTGAATATTTTTAAAGCATTTTTCTGTGTTCTGGTATATGAAACCCAGGAATGAAGAATCTCTAGAGATAGTAATTATAATAAATGTTCCTTGGGATGGGGGTAAAAGGGTGCTGATAGCAAGGAGTTCAAGAAAGGAAAGACATGCTTTGAAACTTATTGGGGTAGCAATTGTACAATACTGCTCCTAATAAAATGGTTCGGGGGAGGAGGGCACACCTAACTTTTGTGCAACACCTCTTTAAAGTGTCGAGAAGCAGGGACGCCGGTGGTTTGAGGACTAAGGTGCACCTGACCTGAACAGTGGCCTTTTCAATCACCCCACACATTCAAAATTCGGACATTGAATAAGGAAGGCCAAAGAAGAACTGATGTCCGTCCCTGAATCACAGTGCTGGGAGGGAGTACTGAAAGGACTCCGTGCCCTCCCTGCTGTCCTTTGGGAAGACACATGAACTTTCAGATCAAGCTGTGGCCAGTCACCTCGCATCTACACAGCGTGGCTTCCCACAAAGCCCTTCCTTGGTCTGGAGCGCTGTGGGAAACGCGAGGTCGGTGCCGGCCGTGCCAGTGCATCTATGGGACTTGACGCCAACAACGAAGGCAGCCAGCAAGAGCGTGGGCACTGCTTCAACTCACGGCCGTGCCAGATCCACTGCCTGCCTCTCGACGAGCACAGATGCAGGGGGAATATGGGGTTCGGCTGGGCCGATTCCTGTTTTACCCTGGAGTGGAAATGGGGGCTGCGACAACAGACATACTCCTCCTGGAGTGGCTCAGAAGGTCCCTGTTGTGACCACCACGTCCATTTGTGCAGGAAGCACTTACAGCCAGGGGCCCTCAGGTTGGTTCTGCGTCCGGGGAACCAGATGCGAGCTCTGCTCCATCAGGTTTTCAGTGCCTGTTTTGAGGCCCGTGTTTCTGAGGCACCCCTGGACATACCCAAATCTCCCACATTTTGGCCAGCATCCTGATGTACCCCCATGGTCTCACTCCACGAAGCACCTACTGTGGACCAAATGCCTTTCATGGTCAGTCATCAGCATCACACACAGAGAAAGACCTAGCCAGGACCCCCACGCTACGGACGGAGACACTAAGGCTCAGAGAAATGAAGACACTGCCCCAGAGTTGCCTTGCGCTCTGAGTGGCAGTGTCTGCCATGGGCCTGGGCCATTCCAGCCCAGCACCTTCCTCACCACTGTGAAACCACCTGACTGACCACAGACAGCTGTTTGGGAGGCCTGGAGCGAGAGCCTTGGGAGGAGAACACTCAGGGGAGTGTCCACGCAACATTTCTTTTACTTTCCCTTAGCAACGATGTCCCAGAGCAGAAGCACCAACGGGGCTCGCTGTCATGCCGAGCAGACACTTGAGTGGATCGCTCCTAGCTGAACCCCCCCCCCTTCCGTCTCAGCAAAGGCACCCCCTTTCACAGGTAGGGGCCATCCAGCTCCTCTCTCCGTGCAGCTTCCCCCAGATGAAACCTTTGTGATCATCCAGCAGAAATGCGCCCCCACAGTGCCCTCATTAGGGAAATGTAGCAGATAAACAGTGTAATTATGGATTCCATTTTCAGCTAAAACAAAACTCGCATCCAGCTCAGGGGCTTTCTCCAGCCGGGGCATGGTACACTTAGAAGGAAACTTGCGGGTCAATGGCCTCACATTGGTTCAGACGGCCCCCTTCTGGCACTGGGTGGAGGAGGCCCCCTGCTCTACAAGACCTTCAGAGGGCAGCAGCCCACTGAGGGGGGAGGGGGAGAGCGGACTCGCTGGGTGGAGCAGGAGGCGTGGCTGTTCACCATCAGGAGGAAAGGCAAGCTCCACACTCAGCAGAGTGCTTGCTACAGACCTGGCTGGTGGGTAATTTTGGTCAAACAGTCGGCTTCGCTCAGGGACTCCAGGGAGGGCAGGCAGTGTGACCACCTGCACCCAGGCATCTGAGGGGACAGGTCTTGGCTGAGCACTGATGGCAGGTTCTACCAGTAGGCACACTTCTGTGTGCTCCGGGGATCTGAAGAGCGCCCATGAAAAGGGACCCCTCCTTGATGGACACCATGAACATGACAAGGCCTTGCCACAGTCCATGGGAAGTAGGTCCCTCGGTGTGGTGGTGGTGAGCTGTAAAAGCCTTAAAGAAAAACTTCTGAAGATGGAAAACAGGGAGACAAAATGCCACAGAGTCCTTTCTGGTTGTTTTTGCTACAGTTTTGGCCACCGCTTGCCCAGGTGTGTGGGCGTGTAGGTGCCGGACTACCTCCCAGAGAGGGCGTGTGAAGGCTGCCCTGCCCTTCCCATGGGGCCACCCACACCGTGTCTGGTGAGGGTTCCGCCCCTAGAGTGGGCACTGAGGATGTCTGCGGTGGATCACTCTGTGGCACGGCCTGTCCTGCAGGCCTGGGCCACTAAATGCCAGAAGCACTGTCCCCTAGTTGTGACCACAGCTATTTGTCTCCAGATAAGGCAAATGTTCACCGGTGTGGGGGGGGGGGCGGGTATACAGGGGGGGTTGAGAGAGGGGGAAGGAGGTGCAAAATGGCCAGGATGAAGCAAAGGGCACCCCAGCTGGCAACTGATTAACAGAAACTCACTGTCTAAAGGCTATGCGTGTGTGTTCCGGATAGAACTGTGTCCCCCATAGCAAGTGTTACCAAATCCTATGTAATCTGTGCCATGAGCCCGCTTGGAGAGTAGGGTTCCTTTATCATAGTAAGGAGGCAGGATTTTTTTCAGGTGTGGTTTAAAGCAATCTTGTGTAAGGTCCCGAGAACAGACGACAACAAGCAAGCAGATGGATACCACTCCAGGAGACAAAGCTGGGAAGGGGCAAGGACATTCCCTGAGAGCCAGCACCTTGGATCTGGACTTCTTGAAAGCCTGCACTGTGAGAAAATAACATGTGCCTGCGCTAGATCACAAAGCTGGGCAGGGGGACAGGGGTGTTTGCCTTGGGTCCCCACTGAAGCCCCTTGGCAGTGAGAAAAGGGAGTTAGGAAAAGTTGAACCATGGGAGATGACCAGCCCACTTCCCTCGGCACCTTGCATTCCCCTAAGAAACAGCCATATGTTTCGGTGATAGTTTGCCATGAGAATCACCAGGGGAAACCAAAGCACAGGCACCCTCTCCTCTGCCAGTCACGTAACGTGGTCGGCTGTTATGTGCATTGAAAATGAGGAATTCAGAGTCCACAGAGACCAGGTGCCTTGCGTGCGTCTTTGGAGCCGGCACAGGGCTACGCTGCGCCAAAGCACTTGGCTGCAGCTCCCCGTCCTTTGCTCTCCTCCTGCTTCAATCCTGCAGTCCCCTCAGTCCTCCTGATGAATGGATACAGCTCTATTTCCAATTAGAAGTCAACCTTCAACTATCTCCACCTGCAGGGCAGAACTCAGCTGACAAGACCTGCGGTCGGAGGGGAAGCTCACCTCTAAGCCAAAAGGACAATCAGAACCAGAAGGCTTATCACATGGGCCAGATTGCTCCTGAAGACCCCTTCGCCCAATGCCCTGACTGCCAAAGGCTCCAAATTCATCGCTCAGGGAGCCTTGGTGTCACAGTGGGTCTCACATTGAGCAGCTGACCACAGAGTTGCAGGTACGAACCCACCAGCTGCTCCTCGGGAGAAAGATGAGGCTGTCTGCTCCTGTCAAGCAGTTTAGCCTTGGAAACCCCGAGGGCCAGTTCTTCTAGGTCCCGTAGGGTCACTATGACTTAGGATCTGCTAGTTGGCTGTGGGTTTGATTTCCCTCGTAGCTGGAAGAAGCGGGTGGACACAGTCAGGTTGGTCTTCCTAGGTACTAGGAGTCCTGGTGGTGCAATGGTTACACCTGGGGCCACGAACTACAAGATCAGCAGTTTGAAAGCACCAGCCACTCTTCCCAAGAAAGATGGGGCTCTCTACTCCCATAAACAGTCACCGCCTCGGAGACCCACAGGGGCAGCTCTCCCCTGTCCTGTAATGTCATTGAGTCGGAATCAGCTCAGTGGCAGTGAGTTTTGTGATTCCTTCATAAATAGGCTCACTTTTCCTCAGTCCCGTCTTGTGAAGCGGCTTCCCTGTGACAGTCTGCCCACATCACCCACATAGTGAGGACCCCTTACCTCCCAGGACTCAAAGCCTGGTGTGGAGGCTACCACTTCCACGGACCCCCGTGCTGCAGCATCTGAGGGCTGATGTTCGGAGCGCTCGGTTTGTGGCGGGCCGCAGGTTAAGGGCGGAGGAGCCGGAAATCCATCGGTGTCTCCGCTAGGTTCCGGTTCCCTTAAGTTCTGACCCTTGACCTCTCAGGGCCACGGAGTTCATTCTAACAAGCAATGTAAAAACACTTCGCTCTCAGGCGCAGAGAGTTTGCTGTGCCACACGTGGCCGGCCACTCAGGGGCAGCCTCGCCTTCAGGAACGTGCCTGGTGTGCCCCTAATGGGAACTGGGCACTAAGAGTCATACTCCTCCGATCAGGGTGGGGGGTGGGTCTGACCCAATTATGTAAACTTTTCTAATCTGCAACAGTGAATCTCTCCTAAATCTCCGCCCTTCCTTCTGTAGTCCTGCCTGTGACAGGGAAGGGGACTTGCCGGCGTTTGTCCTTGATGAGACTGGGGATGACACGATTTCAGCGAAGTATGGTAACTGAACAGTCCGCAGTTCAGAAGCAGGACCTGCTCTTAGGGAGAAAGACGAGAGTTTCTTTCTGCTCCTGTTTAGATTTAGAGCCTCGGAAACCTGCAGGGCAGTCCTAGCTGTTCTATAAGGTCGCTAGATGGTGTTTCCTCCTCGATGGCAGCACGTTTGAGTGCCACATAGGCATGAGCCCCAGTCTACCTGCCTTAGGTGGAGGGTCCTGAACCAACCATGTACCATCCATCTTCATGGGTTTACTGTCCTCGTTCAGCCCCTTCCCTGCAAGCTTGCTCCTGCCCACAGCTGCAGTGTCTTCATCTGCCACCATCGTGACTGACGGACAGGTTTCTCCATGTCCTATTTAAGTAGCCGAGTTTCTGGGAATCTTGGCCACCATTTGGGCCTTGTGCTGTCTCCCTCGTCTGTATGATTTGTCTCTGTCCTGTTTAAGACTTAGTAAGTGTGTCTCCATAAGTTCTTTTTGAATGTGGGGTCCCTTTTATCCCCTACAACAGGTGTATAATTTTTCACCCCCAATTTAAAAATTGGGGGAAAGCTAGTAAAATAAATAGACAGCAGTCAGTACCCTATAGGCCGACTCTCAGGTTTCCTACATCTTGAGCATTGCATATTTTCAAACAAAAGTTCTGCAGCTGTGGGGGCAGTGGGGGGGGGGTTCTTCTGAGGACAGGAAAGTTTTGTCCTCCTATGTCCCCAGTTTGGTCTCTGCTCACTGGACACCTTTCGCCACATTGACTGCGGACTGTACTTAGTTCCACGTCCTGCCCCTCCCCCCAAGATAGATATTGTCCGGTCTTGGCACAACAGACTCCATTTTGAGTTCTGCACCTCCATCTTAGCTCTCAATACTGACCCCTAACTGACCTCCCCTCCCCTGCTCAACCCCAAATTCCTGGAACCAGCTCATCCCAAAGCCAGAATGTTTTCTGAAGATATAGTCACTCCACCCATGCCTGACATATAGATAAGATTAACAACCTTCTCCCTTCTGAAGCACCTGTGTGCATAGATCCTCCCCAGCTATGCCTGCCACCAGTGGGCATAAAAACGCCACCAGGATTTCTTCCCGGTGCGCAGCTTCAATAGCTCAATACCATGAGTTGCTGAACCCACCCACAAGCTTCATCTTGATTTGGCACAGGGCCTCTGCAGTGGAGCCGAAGGCTGGGTGTCTGGGGCTCTGGTCTGGATGGAAGAGGCTGCTGCCCTGTCTTTCTCCCACGGACAGGCTGGGGGTGCAAACTACAGATCGTGGAGTTAGTAACTGGGCTACCAGGCTTGCTTTTCTAAATAGAGAAAAATGGACAGATTTGTCAAAGCCACACACCTGTGATTGTAATGGCCATGCCTGGCCTAGGGAGAACTGCTGAGGTCTTTAGTTAGCACGGACAAACACCTGGTGTGCACCACATCACCAATGAGCTGCTGGCTCTTCACACTCGGTTTCTAGGACACATTCTTTTGACACATTCAGATTTTCTCAATGACAAAGACAGAAATGGTTGCCATTGACCTCCTACCACTGACTTCTATCCAGTTAATGAGATGGATACAAATCCAGATTTATTTTCTCCTAAGCCTTCGAAGCTCGAAATTCTTTGTGTGGTATAGCTAACTCTACAGATACATGTCAATTTGACATGAACATAACATGAGCGTTGACCTCAGTAAATTTGTTTCACTCATGAGAACATTACTTCAGTAATAACTATGTGCAGTCAAAAAGTTCTTGTAGAGCAAACATCAAATGCAAAGACAGACAATGCAGTGGAAACTGCCATACTGACACACCCAGAGGACGTTAGGATGTGTGGAACATAACACTTCAAATACCATATAATGCTACACAGTATAAATTGTATATAGAGCTAGAGCGTCACATCGTTTCCTTGATAAGTTAATGGTATAATTATGTGGTTTTTAAGTAAGTCTTTTTTAAAAAAGAAAATGTGTGGTTTCATTCATGTGTCAACTGCACACATGTCCTTTGAGATAGATAGGTCTATAAGAAATATCGATAAACCCAGCATTAAAAGAGCCACTGCCTTCAGTCAGTCCTAACTCACAGTGGCTCTACATAGGGTTTCTAAGATGATGAAACTTTACAGGCGCAAAGAGCCTCCACTTTCTCCCGAGTGCTGGCTGGTGGGTTTGAATCCTGACCTCCTGGCTAACGCGCAGGGCCTGACCATGGTTCAGACTCAGCTGTGCCATCAAGGAATTCCGGAGTCATTAGCAACAGACAGAGGCAGGGACCGTTGGGAAGAGCAACAGTTCAGCGTGCGTGCTGACTGGGCCTGACGCATAAAGATCCTTAGGGAGAGAAAAGCTAAAGAGTTCGCTTCCGTGGAGTCAGCGAGGACGTAAACTTAAGGAGAATGAATGGCTGTTACTGGGTCTTGTTCCAAGATCAACAATAGAATGGGAATCACTGAAAAGCAACAACAATAGGAAATAAAACGTTTTTGCCAGCAGACGGGGAAAACATCCAGAACCTTTATAGTGGTCCCACGGCTAAGGTGCTCGCTGCTACCTCAAGTTCAACTGTCAGAACCCATGAGTCACTCCCTGGGGGAAAGACATGGCTGTCCACTTCCACACAGACTCACAGTCTCAGAAAACCCATAGGTGGGCAGCTCTGCCCTGGAACTGACTTGCTAGCAATGGGTTTAAGGTTTGGGTTACTGTTGTTTTTGTTTTTCATTTACCGTGGAAAATAGCTTGGTGGTTTTGCTGCATGTTAAATGTACAACTACCATACGGCCTCAGCCATTCCAAATGCAGAGGCGCTACAGACCTGTGTCCGCCGTGCCGACTGTGCCATCCCTGACAGTCCAGAGGTGGAGTGACGGTCCTGTCCCCACGAGCGGACTTGAAGGAAAATGAAATGTATGGCACCTAGGAAATAATTCTCAGAGAATTCTAAGATGGAGAAATCCAAAAATCAGAGCGAGAACCCTCATAAAATTGTTGTTGCATATATATAAACATATTTTATTGATGGGTCATATTACACATCTTATTTGTATGATAGTATAATTACTTTATCATAAATTGCATATAATTCCGCTTGCCTAGAATAGCATATGTCATTTTCAAATAATCCCTTCCTGGGTCAAGTAATCATAAAATTCACAAAGAGCCTTGTAAAGAATGATTTTGGATAGACACATGGAGAGTGCACAGCTTAAATTTTTTTCCACTAAACAGATAAAGCAAAGTAGGGATATTGTTTTACAAATGTTTCCTTGAAAGAAGTATATCTTTTTGAGCCTGAAATACATTAAATTTATATATTTTGGGAATAACATATAAGATTAAACAGAATAAATATGAAAAGTTAAGTAGCTCTACAAAAAAGATGAAAGTGAGCGTGTTAGGCCAGGTTGACTAGAGAAACAAACCCAGTAACACTCATGTAGGTATAAGAAAGAGCTTGCTATCGAGAAGCACTATGTATCAAGAAAACATCCCAGCCAAGGCAAACTCAAGTTCCTAAGTCCTACACTAGTCCATAAGTTCCTCTTTAGACTCACAAAGCCACATGAAACAATGCCGAATGCAGGAATATCACAGGCCAGTGGGTGCAAAGTCATGTGGATCCGATGGCTGTGTACACATCACCGGAGCTCTTGCAGCCATCGGGGTCAGGCAGCAGGAGTGAAGGCAGAGAGATAAGAAGAGGCTCCCAGGGCCTTCCTGATGAGAAGGCCATGCCCACAAGGAGGTACCACCATGCTGTGACCCGATTGACAAGCTAGACTCTCCTCCTGTCCTTGAGAAATCTTCACATTGACACGAACTTATGTAACTAGCACAGACCACCCCTTATGAACTTAACACCTTTCCACAACTCTTTGACCATAGATAATTTTAAAACAAAACAATCATAAAATCATAGTTGTATCTAACAGCATCAAACTAAAGTGCATACTACTCAAAATGTGCCAGCCTCATTTAAATACTACAAGTAAATAAAACAATTTAAATACTATAAGTAGATCATTTAAATTCTATAAGTAAACAAAACAAAAATATGCTGTGTCTCACATTGCAATTATGGGAACACCTCCATCATCATTCTATGATCCTATCAACATTTTCCCCACCCATCCATGTTGGTAAGCCACCTTCTTCATCACTTTGTCTTCCACATTCCGCGTGTCCAATGTCTCTACTGCCCCGTCTATCAACCCACTATTCTGAGGATACAAGCATATTCATTGATGTGAAGAATCTCATTCTAGTTGGCACCTGCGTGTCTGCATCCATCGTTAAAGTCAAACCAGGACAGGCCATCCATCAAGTCAGAAGGAAGATGCACCAATTCACAAGCTCAAAAATCTTTTCTTCATTTGGTCAACTCATTGTGGGCCACCTCACTTGGTCTCACTCTGGTGCCCATGGGCTGTCTTGACTTTTGACCAAGAGTCCCTGTCACAAGTGATCACCCACCTTAGCCCCCTTGTGCTAAGTCATGTCATAGGCTCAGGTTCCCACAGCTCTTTAGACTTCAGACCAGGCAATCTGCTCTTGTTTGCAGCTCTAGTCCCTGTGAACTAGGTCCACAGGTGTCAGTGGCCAGATGCTCTATTCATATTTTTCACGAATCATTGCTAGTATGCGTTATAGCAATAAAAATAGATAGAAAAATCAATGTAATCCTAATACAGTCAGATACTAAACACATTCTGAAAACATTCCAATCGAATCCTTTCTGAGCTAAACTATCCCAGTCACATACATTATGGTCTTAGGCCTCTGGTGGCACCAAGCTAGGACCAGGCCTTTGGTCACCCAGTTTGACTAACCAGCATGGCCTCAGAAAAGTCCAAAAGGTATTTTTACCCATGAACTCAAAATTTACACCTGTCACATTCATTTTTACAATTTCAGACAGAAATAACCAAATACAACTTCTGGGCATCAGAACCTTCACTTCCCATGTCCTTCCCAGAAGAGAACAAGTAAAATTCAGGACTATATTTGACCTCCAACTAGTCAAAGAGAAGAGACTATCAGAAAGCAGAGGTCAGGCAAGTATCCTCTCTCCGCCTTCATGATTTGTTTCTCTAGTATTCCACTCCCTAGGTACCATATTGTGTAAGGCCAGGTTGACTAGAGAAACAAATCCAGTGACATTCATATAGGTGTAAGAAAAAGCTTTCTATCAAGAAGGAATTGTGAATCAGGAAAACATCCCAACCCAGTCCAACTGAAGTCTATAAGTCTAATACTAGTCCATAAGTTCTTCTCCAGACTCATGAAGCCACATGCACTGTTGCTGAAGGCAGGAATGTCGCAGGTGGGTTGGTGCAAAGTCTTGTGGATCTAATGGCTGTGCGCACATCTCCAGAGGTCTTGCAGTCATCAGGGTCAGGCAACAGGAAGCTGAAGCCAGAGCGAGAGGAGGCGGTTCCCAGAACTCTTCGTAGTAGGAGGCCACACACACAAGGAGATACCATTAGGCATAATTGCAAGGCTACGCTCCACCCTGTACTTTGATAAATCTCCAGTTGACATGAGATTATGTACATTTGTATTCGTACTGGGAAGTAAGATACTAATAAGATGATGTAGACATCTAAAGAAGACAGAGTAAGTTTCAAAAAAAACAGCTATGAAGTTATTAGTTTCTAGGCTTTGCTAAGTTAATTTCCCAGGTAATGTTCAGAAAAATATGAATAATAATATTGCTAACTAATCTATAGAATTATTTTATAGAGTGGCATGAACATACTGATAATGAAATTAATGTTATTACATAATATAATCTTAATTCTTTGAATAAGCATATCCTTTTATTGCTGCCTGATATAAAATTCCTTTTTCTATTTTGATTTATATTTCATATTGTTCACATTTACACGTTTTAATACACATGATGTACATTTAGTGATATTGTCACATATGATCAATGTGATTTGCTGAGTTTAAATAATATATGTTCAGAACAATATCAGGAAAATATCCTATATTTTCATTGAGTGCATAACATAGTCCAAACTACAGTTCTGTGTGTCTAAGTGTAAACTGGAAACATTTTATAGTGAGTCAAAGATAATCACATATTCTGTGTATTCTCGAAAGAAAACTAGAGGCATGTGAGCAATCAGTTAACTGACAGAATTCAGAAAACCATGGTAGGAATGTATCAGAGATGTGAAAAGAGGTTGCCAACTTAATTCCCAAATCAGTTTGTATTTAATTGCATTCCTTTCTGGTACAAAATATATAGCTCCTATGTTTATTACTCTTTTTTAGTAAATAACCTCACTAACTTGCTTTTCTTTATTTAAATATCATTTTCTTCATAAAATTCAAAGCTGAGTGAACTCTGATAGTGAAGAGATCTTTGCCTGAAATTTACTAAAGAAAACAGATTAAATGTATAGCATTTTTTAAAATGTTATGATCAAACATTCACACATTTTCTATGGCGTGCACTATGTCTCATGACATAGTAGTGCTTAATTCACATTGAAAATATAAGTCAGCAGATGGAACATGTCCTCTTTTGCCACGACTCAGCCCCCAATTTGGTGCATCTTTGTGCTCATTTTCTCCTCTCACCCTCTGATATTGGAGAAAGAAGTTCAACTCCCTTCAAAAGTGTTATCTCCCATTTGTTCTTTTCACCCTTAGAACTTCTCAAACTAGTCGGCATACGAAATACTTTGAGGACTCCTTAAGATAAAAATCTAAGATACTTGTCTTTACAGTCTAAATTTTTCAAAGGCCTCTCTCACAGATACACACAACAACCTCCCCCCCACACACACACACATGCCTACATATATAGGCATATGTACTACTCATATCCAAGCAACCATGCTCCATCCAATCATGTTGCTGTTGTGGATTCTGACCCATCTTGGCCTCCACACAACAGAAGGAAACTGCACAGTCCTGGGCTCTCCTCATAATTGTTCCTATGTCTCAACCCAGAGTTGCAGCCACTGGGCCAGCTCATCTCATTGAGGACTTGCTCTTTGTCTCTGCCTCTTTACTTTAGCACACATGATGGGCTTCTCCAGGGACGAATCTCTCCTGACAGGAAGACCAACAGACCGACGTATTTAAGATAAAGTCTTGTCATCCCTGATTCTAAGGAACTCTCTTGCTTACATCTGCCAAGACAAGTTAGTTTGAATTTTAGCAGTCCCTGGTACTTTCAATCTTCTTCTCCAGAACCACAATTACAATGCACCGATTCTTCTTAGCACTTCATTATTCAATGTCCAACTTTTACAGGCATATGAGGAAATTGGAAAATACCATGGCTTGAATCAGGTGCACCTAAGGATATTACTTTGAGGACTTCAGCAGTTTGAGCATTCTGTTGGGTCAATACACTCATGTCATATGAGTGTATGCTGGCAACACACATGTATGTGTGGCCGCCATACACTCATATGCGCATGTATCTATCCGAACACCTATTCTCTACATATCCACATATAAGAATTCATACACAGATTATCCACATATTTAATTATAAATATTTATACATAACTTAATTGCTCGCCCTTAAACACACATATACATAGACACACATACCCAAGGATGTTATTGAAGGCTTATAGTTTTGTTTTAACTTTTGGAAAAAAATATGTATATATATATATGTGTGTGTGTGTGTGTGTGTGTGTGTGTGTGTCAAACCCTTATTTTTCATAGAAGCATTAGATGCAAAGTGGGCTTTTTTCCCTGAGCATTCTTTTTTAATTCTTCTCCTGAATTGTTTATTTTCATCATTCAATTGTCATCTGAAACTTCACTTCCCTAATGAGTCTTAATCATCAAAGTTGCCTCACCTTTCTACATCAGTATTTATCTCTGTTCATTTTTGTTTTGATCAAATGATTTATTACAACTTGGTAATCATATTAATCATTTACCTCTCAAGTTTTGTTTTCCCTGTTTCACCGATAAGAAAATAAGTTCAATAACAGGGATCAATGCTGTTTTTAAAAAAGGTCAGAGAATTATTGCCTGCCATGTAGATACTCATACTTGTTAAATAAATGAATATAAAATATATCTGATTGAGATTTCTTTTGAATTGTGAGTCCGTGAAGATGAATGTGTTTGTGTGAAACGTGTTTGTGTGTGGTTTACTTATGTCTCAGGAGAGTGTGAGAAGGAAAGGGGAGTATTAATAATCTTCCTAAATAGCTTTCCTTCTGTTACTGTTTTCTGGAATCATTTTGTTTTCAGATATAATGGAGAATTAATGACACAGCTCACTAATTTCTCTAGCATTTGGTACATTATAGTTGTTGGCACATGTATTCAGATAGAGGTGATGGACAGGAGCTGTGACTGACGGTAGGACACTGGGGAGAGGAAAGGTACTTATTATTCATGGGTGCCCAAAGAGTGTCAGGAATACTGATGTCAGTAGCACCAGGGAAACATAGTCAGCTGGAGAACTGTTTGGGAGACCAGAGACTTTATAAAATTCAGCTTCAAATAGTTTATTTTAAATACTTTATTAGAGTATCCAAATTGAATGGGCCAGTATCTCTTCAAAATTTAGGTCTGAAACATGAGAAACTTTCAGTGTGATGGGTAAGTTAATAGTAAATATCTTGCTGTCCTCATTGAAATAATGAAAATCATTGTTATTTGTATTGACTGAAGAAGGGATGTCACTAAAATGTCGTGGTGCTTTGTAGATTACACTTTTTCATAAAGCGTTCATGGATTATGTTGCTAATTCCTCATAAATGGACAGCTATTCCTTCTTTGTAGTCTGTTCTTAGTCTGGAAGCTGTGCTGAAAACTGTCCATCTTGGGTAACTCTAATTGTATTTTAAATACCAGCTACATGGTTTTCAACATCACAGCAACATACACACCACTATAGTATGACAAACTGACAGGCAAGTGATAAGATGATATCGAAACAGATTTAAGGGAATCCAGTTAATACAAAGTGTATTCAAATTTATTTCAATAACCACTAAGGCTATTGATGAAGCAATATCAGAATTCTAGAATTTTACCATCTTCTTCAGTCTGAAATGGATCAAAAAGGGAATCAACATGCATTGATAATAGTTGCCGATTGGAACAAAAACATTCAAGCAAAGAGGAAGAAACAGTAGTTAGAAAATAAGACCATGGTGATAGAAACAAAGCTGAAGATCACGTAAAAAAAATTTTTACAAATATTTCACTGTAAATCCCTTTTTGCAAGAATATAAATTGAGACTGTACATGAGATTCACCAGATGGAATGCATAGAAACCAACTGACTAAAAAGACACCATGGAGAAGCTCAATATCAGCACCTTAAATGAAGGCAGGGGCTGAGTGTAATGCATCAATTGCTCATGATCATGTTCAAATTCAAGTTGAAGAAGAATAAAACAAACCCAGGAGAGTCCAAATACAACAGGTATATCTCACTTAAATTTCTCACAAAAATAAATTTGATTCATTGAACACTAATGACAGAAGACCAAATGATCTGTGGAATGATGCCAGATGAGAAAACTATTATGAAAGACAGAAAAAATATATCAAAATGGATGTCAAAAAGGATTCTTTAACCTAGTCTTGACTACACCATAGCTAAAACATGTGTAAGAAATGATGACACTCTAGCTCAAAAGCAATTATGCCTACAAGGAAGAAGCACACCAGCCTGTGCGATCACGCGGTAACAAAGGGACCATGTATAAGGCATCATGCAAAAAAAAAGAATATGTGTGTGTGCGTGTGTGTGTGTGTGTGTGTATACGTATATATATGCCATAGTGAATGAATGGGGAGGTGCAGAGTGGAGACCCAAGGCCCATGTGTCGGCCACAGGAGATCCCCTCATAGAGGGGTTTAGGAGAGGAGATGGGTCAGTCAGGGTGTGATGTCGTACCGATGAAGAACACAGATTTCCCCCAGATCCTGGATGCTTCCTCCTCCTAACTAACATGATCCAAATTCTACCTTGCAGGACTGGATGGGGTAAAGACAGTACACTGGTGCATATGGAAGCTGGAGGCACAGGGAATCCAGGATGGATGATACCTTCAGGACCAGGGGTGTGAGGGGCGATGTTGGGAGAGTGGAGGGTCAGTGGGTTGGAAAGAGGGAACTGATGACAGTGATCCACATGTGACCTCCTCCCCGGGAGAGGGACGGCAGGGAAGGGGAGGGGGGAAGGGAGACTCCGGATAGGGTAAGATATGACAAAATAACAATCGGTAAATTAACAAGGGCTCGTGATGGAGGGGGGAGCAGGGAGGGAGGGAGAAAATAAAAGAGGACCTGATGCAAAGGGCTTCAGCGGGGAGCAAAAGCATTGAAAATGATTAGGGCAAAGTATGTATGGATGTGGTTTATACAATTGATGTATGTATATGTATGCATTGTGATAAGAGTTGTATGAGGCCCTAATAAAATGTAATAAATAAATAAATAAATAAAGATTAAAAAAAGAAATGATGACACAAAAGAGGTGAACAGAAAATTTCAAAGGACAACATATGAAGACAAACTAAAGTACTAGAGTGAAATGTGCAAATAGCTGGAGTCGGAAAGGCCAACATGAAGAATATGCACACCATTTATCAACCTGAAAAAATGAAAAAAGTAGTGAAAGCCTCAAGTTTCAATATTGAAAGCTTTTCAGGGGCAAAATTCTACTGGCAAAGCCTTGGGATTTTATGGATCATTAAAAAAAAAAAACTACAGATAGCTTTGAGAAGAAAGATAATTCCACAACACTTCGTTCTTGTCATGCGGAAGCTTTCCATTAATTGACACAGCTGTGTGTTTCTGAACTGAACAAGAAAAGACTGCATGGTTAATTTTGTGTATTAAATTTTGAAAGGTATACATCATGGTTGAATCCTCTCACCATTGTCAATTAATCTGTATACTGAGCAAATCATCAGAGACGCTGGCTTATATGAGGAAAATGTGGCATCAGGACTGGAAGAAGGGTCATCAACAACCTTCCATATGCAGATGACAAAACTGACTTGCTGAAAGTAAGGAGGATCTGAAACACTTGCTGATGATAATCACGGATTTTGGGTTTCAATGTGGATTACTCCAGTAGTTTTGAAAATGTAGAAGAAATGGATTGATATCTTGAGATACACAATACACCCAAATTGATGCAGAAAATATGGAGAAATAACAGCTCAATAACAAAGTATTAAATAGAATAGGTTATGAAGAAAGTTCCAACCACGAAGAGCCCAGGACCAGATAGCTTCAAAGGGAGAATTCTACCAATTATTCAAGGAAGAGTTATCACCAAATCTACACATACTATCCCCGGATATAGAAAAGGGAAGCAAACTCTGAAAGACATTCTATGAATGGAGGGTAGCACTGATCCAGAAACTAGGCAAAGACCCCACAAATACAGAACACTGTAGACCAATATCCCTCATCAACATAGACTCTAAACTTCTCCGTAAAATGTTGGCAAATAAAATCCAAGAGCTTTTTTTTTAATGGAAAACACTCCACCATAGTCCGGTGGGATTCAGATCAGGGACAAAAAAATGTTGGTTCAACATTTGAAAAATAATTAATGTCATACACAAAAGAAAAAGACAATGTGTAAGAAGTCATGATAATGACAATAAATACAGAAAAAGCATTTGAAAATACACAATAGGCGTTTCTGTTATAAAAAACACTCTGGTCTGGGAAATAGGAATAGAGAGAAATTCATGAACATAATAAAGCCTAAAGCCATATATACTAAGAAATAAAGGTCAAAATCATGCGCAAAGAGAAAAATATTGAAAACATTTCCCCTCAGAACCAGAACCAAACAAGACTGTCCACATCACTACTCTTATGTAACACTACTCTTTTGGCTCGAAGTCTTAGCCAGAACAATTAAAAAAGAATTAAGCCATTAAAAAAATCAAGGGAAAAGAATTGGGCCAAAAAAAATGAAGTAAAACTCCTAACTATTTATAGATGATGTGATTTCATACGTAAAAAGAAACACGAATTCTCCAAAAAGATGGCTGGAATGAATGGAGGTATTTTGGAAAACCCACGAGATTAATAAGTAAAAATATATTGGATTTCTGCATCCTAGTCGGGAGAGCTCTGAAAAAGTTATTAAAAGGCAATACCACTTATCAAAGTTATACTAAGATGAATTACTTCGTGAGAAACCTAATTAAAGAAACAAATGACTATCCAAAGTAAACTAGGTGACTGTATTACAAGAAACCAAGAGACCTACACAAATGCAAAAGCATCCAATGTTCATGGATATGATGACTTATCGTTGTGAAAATATCAATGCTACCCAGAGATTTTTATAAATACAATGCAATTGCGATGCAAATCCCAATGTCATTCTTTGTGAAATGGAAAAAATAATTACCGACTTCATTGGGAGATATGAGAGACCTAGGATAAGCAAAGAACTCCTTAGACAGAACAACATATAGAGTCTTACGCTACCTACCTCAACACCTATGACAACCACATTAGTCAAAACAGGCTTGTAATGGTGTAATGATAGATGCATAGACTAATGTGCCAGGGAAAAAAATGCACACAGAAATAAACCCATCCAAATACAGGCAAGTGATCTTTGACAAAGGACCGAATCCATGAAATTGTTACGTGACAGCCTCTTCAACAAATGGGGCTGGAGAAATTGGATCTCCATCTCCATGTACCAGAGGACCCCTCCCTAATCCAAGGCACGCAAATGAACTCAAGATGATGGATTAAAGACATGAGTTCAAACCCCAGAGCTATAAGGATCATCAATGAGAACACTGGGAAAACCCTCACAGTTCTATTGCGGGGCATACACAGACTACCAAATATAATATAAAGGAAAGCGCACAAAGTGGGAGACCAAATAGATAACCGAGACCTACTGAAAATAAGTTGCACACATTAAGACTTTACCCAAAGAGTAAAATGAGAGCCCGATGTACTGGGAATAAATCTTGAGCAAAGACACAACAAACAAGGCCTGGATTACTAAAATCTATACCATTGTGTGACACCTCAATAAGGGGGAAAATCCAATTCAAAAGTGGGCAAAAGACATAGTACACCAAAGATGACACCCACGTGGCTCACAAACACATGTAAAAATGCTAACAGTGATCACTAATCATCTGAGAGATGTAGATTAAAATAAAGATGAGATCTCACCGTGAACCCATGATGATAGCCAAATAATGTTCAGTTTTGATAGTGTCCCAGGGTGTCCTTTAGACAGCGTCAGCCATGGAAGAAATATCTCAGCAGTCAGCAATTGCCATTCTCAGGAATCTGCCAGGTCTCCTTGACGTTTTGGATAACTTCCGTAACAGGACAGGGTCGCGTCACATATCAGCTTCTCTCCTTTCTTCTGGGCCTTGCTGGCAGAAGAGAAGTCCACCTATCTATCTCCGTTGCCTGTGAAAAATATAAACAAATAGCCCCTCTCTCTGGGGAGTCATGAACCTGAAAAAGGAATTATGATGAATAGCGGGTGGCTTCTCCATCTCTTCCCTGTCCATCTTTCTCCAAACATGGTTGCGTCCTTCTAAGGAGAGGCCCACAGCTTTCTTCTGTAAAAACATGATTGCATAGCCTCTTCTCCAGGTGAATGGACCTGGATCCCAAACGCGGTTTCCATCGTCTTCAGATTTCTTAGGATTAATTTTCTCTGTAGAATTGAAAACGTGCTTATCTGCCCTCATTTTGTCACGCACTTTTAGTAAGGAGAAAAAAAATTTGGTTAAAATCACTGAATGAAATTTGTCACACACGAGATTCCTCTTTCCCCCCTTCTGTTTTAACAATGTAAATATTAAAATACTGCTAGCAGTCTCAGTTACCTGGCTAGGTCTTGAACCAGTGAAACTACTTGTTAGATAGCCTCCATTGGTAAGTGAATCTTGGCTTTCGGCTCTCAGAGAATTAAGAGAGCTAAATTGAGAGAACTTCGTACCATACTTTGAAAGACTGAAAAATTTCTTAAGAAATGTTGTTCAGCTGTTCTTTAAGTAATTTACCAAACAGACATTTTTTTTTCTCTCTCCAAGTTTACCAATAAGGTTGTAGGCTCAATTAAGCTGCTTTGCCCTTCAGGCTTCTTACACTGTATGATTTTACAATCTTGCAATCGTCTCTCTTGGTTAACTTCACTCATTCCTTCCATGCTGGACGTAGAGGAAGTTCACGGGAGGGTCTTAGGCCCTCCTGAATGACCTAAAGAAATGACCCTGTATCCAAAGTTTAAAACCATTTCCCCTTCGATCTCTAATACCGTGGGGGGTGGGGGGTAAGCGCTCTCGTTTCCCCACAACAGCATTCCAAAAGACCCCTGGATTTAAAGGGTGGTCAGACTTCTCAAGTACTCTTTCCTGATAGGCATACAATTTTACTCTAGGACAGCAAGGAAGGCAAAATTGGCTTAAGCGATCTTCTTTTATAAACCATGATATATCAGAATTCATCACTGCCTTAACTTTTTCATAATCTCGTTCAATAATTCCAGCAACAGTCAGAACACCTTGAGGATTTACATTAGACTTTCCTAATCGACATCCTAGAGTTCTTTTAGGTAGCGAACCCCAATTACTGCTCTTAACAATTTCTGATATAATCACAGCTTTTGGCTTTCCTTCACAACTCTGATCGACTCCAGTATCAATTTGAATTTCTTGAGTACTCAGGTTAAAACTTCCTGACAAAAATGGTATTACTCTTTCAATAAGGGGCTCCTGTTCTTTAGCATCAGCAAACTGCTGTGGGGGCTCCTGAGCCTTCTCTTGGTTAATCAAGGTTATAGCAGCCAGAACAGGGGCTGGGGTTCTGCAAGTTTGGCTAGGTCTGGTCTCCTGCTGTGAGGTTGGGGGATGCCTGCAGTTTCTCTTTAGGATCTTTGCTCTGGTCGGCAGACACCTTGCCTCCCATGTTCTGCTGGGTGGGGTCTGTATCCAGCTCCTTCCTCTATTACCTGCGCTCCGGTTCAAAGGGGCTGGGAGCACGCCCCGCTGCCCGTTTCTTGGCTTGGCGTTACTTCCAGGTAAATGGCCTCAATTGCTACACTTTGAATGACCACCCTCTGCCCAGTGACTACCTCTCTCGCAGCAGGGGCAGAGTCCAGTTGCCTCGGACTCTCTCCCTGGATCTTCTCTGCTGTGAATCGTCCTGCTCTTTTGCAACATCCGCCTGCAGTCTCTCTGGTAACGTCCCTCGGCTCCAGGTGGGCGTGGTCGCATGCGGAGGTTGGCATGGTCACGTGCGCGTGTGTCCGTGGTCATGTACGCAGGTGGGCGTGGTCACAGTCGCAGGTATCTGTGGGTAGGGGCCCAGGCGAGCATGGTAAAGTGCGCAGGTGGGCGCGGTCACGTGCAGAAGTGGGCGCGGTCACGTGAGGAGGTGGGAGTGGTCCCTGTCGCTGGTGGGCGTGGCCTCGCACGGTTGGGCATGGTCATGTGCGCAGGTGGGCGTTGTCGTCCCTCCTTTACCCTGAACCCTTAATAGTTCATAAATAACTATTTTATCTTATCTTACACTGCCCAGAGTCTCCCCTCACCCACCTTCCCTTTGCCCATCTCCCAGAGAGGAGGTTCCCCATAGATCCCCAGATAGGTTCTCTCTTTCTACACCCCCATGCCTCCAGGTTTCGCCACTCTCACCGCTAGCCCTGAGGGGTTCATCCGTCGTAGGGAGAGACGAAGACCAAGGTAACCCTCCATATGCAGATGACAAAACTGACTTGCTGAAAGTACGGAGGATCTGAAACACTTGATGATAATCACAGATTTTCGGCTTCCATGTGGATTACTCCAGTAGTTTTGAAGATGTAGAAGAAATGGATTGATATCTTGAGATACACAATACACCCAAATTGATGCAGAAAATATGGAGAAATAACAGCTCAATAACAAAATATTAAATAGAATAGGTTATGAAGAAAGTTCCAACCACGAAGAGCCCAGGACCAGATGGCTTCAAAGGGAGAATTCTACCAATTATTCAGGGAAGAGTTATCACCAAATCTACACAGACTATCCCCGAATATAGAAAAGGGAAGCAAACTCTGAAAGACATTCTATGAATGGAGGGTAACACTGATCCGGAAACTAGGCAAAGACCCCAAAAATACAGAAAACTATAGACCAATATCCCTCATCAACATAGACTCTAAACTTCTCCGTAAAGTGTTGGCAAATAAAATTCAAGAGCTTTTTTTTTTTTTAATGGAAAAACTCCACCATAGTCTGGTGGGATTCAGATCAGGGACAAAAAAATGTTGGTTCAACATTTGAAAAATAATTCATGTAATACACCAAAGAAAAAGACAATGTGTAAGAACTCATGATATTAACGATAAATAACGAAAAAGCATTTGAAAATATGCAATAGGCATTTCTGTTATAAAAAACACTCTGGGAAATAGGAATAGAAAGAAATTCAGCCTCTACGACTGATGAAACCCTCAGGACCAGCGGTGGCAGTGCCAAAACCGGGAAGAAAGGGGGTGTAGAAAGAGAGAACCAGTCTTGGGGATGTATGGGGAACCTCCTCTCTGGAAGATGGGCAAAGAGAAGGTGGGTGAGGACAGACGCCGGGCAGTGTAAGGTAAGATAAAATAATTATTTATAAACTATTAAGGGTTCAGGGAAAAGGGGGGCGTGACCAAGCCCACCTGCTCACGTGACCACGCCCACGTGCTCACGTGACCACAGGTGCCTGCACACGTGACCAAGCCAACATCCGCACGTGACCCACATACGAGCACACGTGACACGCCTACCAGTGCACATGACCATGCCCACCTGTGCACGAGATCAAAACCACCCGGGCACTTGGCCGCCCAAGCAGTTGACCAAACTCACCCACGCACGTGACCCCTCGCACCACTCCACGTGACCAGCCTCACCAGCGCACGTGACCACGCCCACTTGCGCATGTGACCCGCCAACAGCGCACGTGACCACGCCCACCTGCGCACGTGACCACGCCAGACTGTGCACGTGACTGCGGGCACTTGCGCACGTGCCCACGCCACCTGTGCACGTGACCAGGCTGGCCTGCGCACGTGCCCACGCCCGCCTGCCCACGTGACCCGCCAACCAGCGCACGTGACCACGCCCACCTGTGCTCGTGACCACGGGCGCCTGCGCACGTGACTACCCCAAACTGTGCATGTGACTACGGGCACTTGCCCACGAGACCATGCCCACCTGCACACGGGACCATGCCAACATCCGCACGTGACCACGCCCACCTGCTCACGTGACAAGACCCACCTGCGCACGTGACCACACCTACCGGTGCGCGTGACCACGCCTTACCTACGCATGTGACCACGCCAACCTCCGCACCTGACCAAACTTACTCTGTCTTCTTTAGATGCCTACATCTTATTAGTATCTTACTTCCCAGTAAGAATACAAATGTACATAATCTCATGTCAACTTGAAGATTTATCAAAGTACAGGGTGCAGTGTAGCCTTCCAATTATGCCTAATGGTATCTCCTTGTGTGCGTGGCCTCCTGCTACTGCGAGTTCTGGGAACCTCCTCCTCTCTCTCTCTCTGGCTTCGGCTTCCTGTTGCCTGACCCTGGTGGCTGCAAGACCTCTGGAGATGTGCACACGGCCATTCGATGCACAAGACTTTGCACCAACCCACCTGCGACATTCCTGCCGTCAGCAACAGTGCATGTGGCTTCATGAGTCTGGAGAAGAACTTATGGGCTAGTATCAGACTTATGGACCTCAGTTGGACTGGGTTGGGATGTTTTCCTGATTCACAATTACTTCTTGATAGAAAGCTTTTTCTTACACCTATATGAATGTCACTGGATTTGTTTCTCTAGTCAACCTGGCCTTACACAATATGGTACCTAGGGAGTGGAATACTAGAGAAACAAATCATGAAGGCGGAGAGAGGATGTATGCCTGACTTCTGCTTTCTGAAAATCTTTTCTCTTTGACTAGTTGGAGGTCAAATATAGTCCTGTATTTTACTTGTTCTCTTCTGGGAAGGACATGGGAAGTGAAGGTTCTGATGCCCAGAAGTGGTATTTGGTTATTTCTGTCTGAAATTTTGTAAAAATGAATGTGACAGGTGTAACTATTGAGTTCAGGGGGCAAAAACACCCCTCGACCTTCTCTGAGGCCATGCTGGTTAGTCAAACTGGGTGACCAGAGGCCTGGTCCTAGCTTGGTGCCACCAAAGGCCTAAGACCATAATGCATGTGAATGGGATAGTTGAGATCAGAAAGGATTCAATTGGAATGTTTTCAGAATGTGTTTAGTATCTGACTGTATTACGATTACATCGGTCTTTTCTATCTATTTTTATTGCTATAACGCATACTAGCAATGATTCGTTGAAAATATGAATAGAGCATCTGGCCACTGACACCTGTGGACCTCGTTCACAGGGAGTAGAGTTGCAAACACGAGCAGATTGCCTGGTCTCAAGTTTAAAGAGCTGTGGGAAGCTGAGCCTATGACATGACTTAGCACCGGGGGCGGGGGGAGGGGCGAAGGTGGGTGAGTATTTGTGACAGGGACTCTTGGTCAAAAGTCAAGACAGCCCATGGGCACCTGAGTGAGGCCAAGTGAGGTGGCCCACAATGAGTTGACCAAATGAAGGAAAGATTTTTGAGCTTGTGAATTGGTGGGCATCTTCCTGCTGACTTGATGGATGGCCTGTCCTGGTTTGACTTTAACGATGGATGCAGACACGCAGGTGCCAACTAGAATGAGATTCTTCACATCAACGAAAATGCTTGTATCCTCGGAGTACTGGGTTGATAGAAGGGGCAGTGGAGACATTGGACACGCGGAATGTGGAAGACAAAGGCATGAAGAAGGTGGCTTAGCAACATGGATGGCTGGGGGAAATGTTGATAGGATTAGAGAATGATGATGGAGGTGTTCCCCTAATTGCAATGTTAGGCACAGGATATTTTTGTTTTCTTTACTTATAGAATTCAAATGGTCTACTTATAGTATTTCAATTGTTTTGTTTACTTAGAGTATTTAAATGAGGCTGGCACATTTTGAGTAGTGTGCATTTTAGTTTGATACTGTCAGATACAACTATGATTTTGTGATTGTTTTGTTTTAAAATTATCTATGGTCAAAAGTTGTGGAAAGGCGTTAAGTTCATAAGGGGTGGTCTGTGCTAGTTACCTAAGTTCGTGTCAACTTGAAGATTTATAAAAGGACAGGAGTGGAGTCTAGCTTGTCAATCGGGTCACAGCATGGTGGTACCTCCTTGTGGGCATGGCCTTCTCATCAGGAAGGTCCTGGGAGCCTCTTCCTATCTCTCTGCCTTCATTCCTGCTGCCTGACCCCGATGGCTGCAAGAGCTCCGGTGATGTGTACACAGCCATCAGATCCACACGATTTTGCACCCACTGGCCTGTGATATTCCTGCATTCGCCATTGTTTCATGAGGCTTTGTAAGCCTAAAGAGGAACTTATGGACTAGTGTAGGCCTTAGGAACTTGAGTTTGCCTTGGCTGGGATGTTTTCCTGATATATAATGCTTCTCGATAGAAAGCTCTTTCTTATACCTACATGAGTGTTACTGGGTTTGGTTCTCTAGTCAACCTGGCCTAACATGCTCACTTTCATCTTTTTTTTTGTAGAGCTCCTTAACTTTTCCTATTTATTCTGCTTAGCCTTATATGTTATTCCCAAAATATATAAATGTAATGTATTTCAGGCTCCAAGAGATATACTTCTTTCAAGGAAACATTGGTAAAACAATATCCCTACCTTGCTTTCTCTGTCTAGTGGAAAAAAAGTTTAAGCTGTGTATTCTCCACGTGTCTATCCAAAATCATTCTTTACAAGGCTCTTTGTGAATTTTAAAATTACTTGACCCAGGAAGGGATTATTTGAAAATGACATATGCTACTCTAGGCAAGGAGAATTCTATGCAATTTATGATAACGTAATTATACTATCATACAAATGAGATGTGTAATATGACCCATCAATAAAATATATTTATATATATGCAACAAAAATTGTATGAGGGTTCTCGCTCTGATTTTTGGATTTCTCCCTCTTAGTATTCTCTGAGAATTATTTCGTAGGTGTGGTACATTTCGTTTTCCTTCAAGTCATTTGATTGCATTATAACTTAAGGTATATTCTCAGAGGAGATCTTACTCATTACTGTTCGTAGAGAGTAACTTATGGAATTATTTTCAGTTACAATTCCCATACGGGATACCTTAATGAATAATATCTGAACGTCTTTTCCATATATATATATTTCAAATTGCTGCTCACTTTGCTTAAATTGGTTAGGCCCAGAATTGTTTTATTTGTAATTTTTGCTTTAATCTGTTTATCAATTTTATTTATTTATTTTACGTTAAAATATTTCCCAGTAGGCTAAAACTTTTAGACGATACTTTCTGATTGGAGCTACAAACCCCACAGTCTGCAGTTTGTATCCACCACTCAATCCCAGTGGGAAAGATGGAGAGAGACCTCTGTCCCTCTGAAGGTTTACAGTCTGGGAAAAAGAGGGAAGTCCTGCTCTGTTCTACAAGATCACTATGAGTCTGAATCAACTTGAGGGCTGTGAGTTTGTAGGAGGGATTTATTTAGTTATTTATTTGTTTGTTTGTTTATTTATTTATTTATTTGGTTATTTTAACCACAATTCATCCTGTTCCAGCTTTATCCTATTTCTTTTTTTCTATTCCAACAAGTAATTGCAGATCAGATCATTATGAACCATAAAATTTCCATTAGCTGAGTTAGCGTATTGCACTGTGAAGCACAGGGTCAGCAGTTCAAACTCACCAACCCTTCATGAAAATAAAATGAGGCTTTCTGCTCCCATGAAGAGTTACAACCGACACCATGTTCAACCTTCATTCTGGTTTCAGTAATTCCTCTCAGTTACCTTGGCCTTGGTCACTCCCTACGACGGATGAACCCCTCAGGACCAGCGGTGGGGGTGGCGACACCAGGTGGCAAGGGGGTGTAGAAAGAGAGAAGTGGTCTTGGGGATGTATGGGGAACCTCCTCTCTGGGAGCTGGGCAAAGAGAAGGTGGGTGTGGGGAGACGCCGGGCAGTGTAAGGCAAGATAAAATAATTATTTATAAACGATTAAGGGTTCAGGGGAAAGGGATGCGTGACCAAGCCCGCCTGCTCACGTGACCACGCTCACCTGCGCACGTGACCTGAAAAAGAGCGCACGTGACTGTGCCCACCCGCGCATGGGACCATGCCCACCTGCGCACGTGACCCGCCAACCAGCACACGTGACCACGCCTGCCAGCGCGCGTGACCACACCCACCTGTGCACGTGACCAAACCCACCCGCGCACATATCCGCCCAAGCACGTGACCAAACTTACCCGCTCACGTGACCAATGGACCACGCCACGTGACCAGGCTCACCCGCACACGTGACCACGCCCACCTGCGCACGTGACCCGCCAACCAGCGCACGTGAACACACCAGAATGCGCACGTGACTGTGGGCACTTGCGCACATGACCAGGCTGACCCGCGCATGTGACCACGCCCGCCTGCACACGTGACCCGCCAACAAGCGCACGTGACCACGCCCCCCAGCACGCATGACCACGGGCGCCTGAGCACCTGACCACCCCAAACTGTGCACTCGAGTACGGGCACTTGCGCACGTGACCATGCCCACCCGCGCACGTGACCATGCAAACCTCCGCACGTGGCCACGCCCACTTGCTCACGTGACCAAACCCACCCGCGAACGTGACCAACCGCACCTGTGCACGTGACCGTGCTCACCCGTGCACGTGACCGCCCAAGCACTTGACCAAACTCACCCGCGCACGTGACCCCTAGCACCACTCCACGTGACCAGCGTCACCAGCACACGTGACCACGCCCACCTGCGCACGTGACTGCGGGCACTTGCGCATGGGGCCACGCCACCCGTGCACGTGACGAGGCTGGCCCGCGCACATGACCACGCCCGCCTGCTCACCTGACCCGCCAACCAGCGCACGTGACCACGCCCACCTGCGCTTGTGACCACGGGCGCCTGTGCACGTGACTACCCCAAACTGTGCACGTGACTACGGGCACTTGCGCACGTTACCATGCCCACCCGCTTACGGGACCATGCCAACATCCGGACGTGACAACGCCCACCTGCTCCCGTGACCACACCCACCTGCGCACGTGACCACACCTACCGGTGCGCGTGACCATGCCTACCTACACACGTGACCACGCCAACCTCCGCCCGACCACGCCCGCCTGCGCACGTGACCAAGCCAACCAGTGCACGTGACCACGCCAATTTATTCACATTAATTTCATTATCAGTATGTTCATGCCATTCTATAAAATACTTCTAAAGATTAGCTAGCAATATTATTATTCATATTTTTCTGAACATTGCATGGGAAATGAACTTAGCAAAGCCTAGAAACTTCTAACTTCATAGCTTTTTTTAAAAAACTTACTCTGTCTTCTTTAGATGTCTACATCTTATTAGTATTTTACTTCCCAGTACGAATACAAATGCACATAATCTCATGTCAACTTGAAGATTTATCAAAGTACAGGGTGCAGTGTAGCCTTCCAATTATGCCTAATGGTATCTCCTTGTGTGCGTGGCCTCCTGCTACGGCGAGTTCTGGGAACCTCCTCCTCTCTCTCTCTGGCTTCGGCTTCCTGTTGCCTGACCCTGGTGACTGCAAGACCTCTGGAGATGTGAACACGGCCATTCGATGCACAAGACTTTGCACCAACCCACCTGCGACATTCCTGCCGTCAGCAACAGTGCATGTGGCTTCATGAGTCTGGAGAAGAACTTATGGGCTAGTGTCAGATTTATGGACTTCAGTTGGACTGGGTTGGGATGTTTTCCTGATTCACAATTACTTCTTGATAGAAAGCTTTTTCTTACACCTATATGAATGTCACTGGATTTGTTTCTCTAGTCAACCTGGCCTTACACAATATGGTACCTAGGGATTGGAATACTAGAGAAACAAATCATGAAGGCGGAGAGAGGATGTTTGCCTGACTTCTGCTTTCTGATAGTCTTTTCGCTTTGACTAGTTGGAGGTCAAATATAGTCCTGTATTTTACTTGTTCTCTTCTGGGAAGGACATGGGAAGTGAAGGTTCTGATGCCCAGAAGTGGTATTTGGTTATTTCTGTCTGAAATTTTGTAAAAATGAATGTGACCGGTGTAAATTTTGAGTTCAGGGGGCAAAAATACCCTTCGAACTTTTCTGAGGCCAAGCTGGTTAGTCAAACTGGGTGACCAGAGGCCTGGTCCTAGCTTGGTGCCACCAGAGGCCTAAGACCATAATGCATGTGAATGGGATAGTTGAGATCAGAAAGGATTCAATTGGAATGTTTTCAGAATGTATTTAGTATCTGACTGTATTAGGATTACATCGGTCTTTTCTATCTATTTTTATTGCTATAACGCATACTAGCAATGATTCGTGGAAAATATGAATAGAGCATCTGGCCACTGACCCCTTGGACCTCGTTCACAGGGAGTAGAGTTGCAAACACGAGCAGATTGCCTGGTCTCAAGTTTAAAGAGCTGTGGGAAGCTGAGCCAATGACATGACTTAGCACCGGGGGGGGGCGAAAGTGGGTGAGTATTTGTGACAGGGACTCTTGGTCAAAAGTCAAGACAGCCCATGGGCACCTGAGTGAGGCCAAGTGAGGTGGCCCACAATGAGTTGACCAAATGAAGGAAAGATTTTTGAGCTTGTGAATTGGTGGGCATCTTCCTGCTGACTTGATGGATGGCTGTCCTGGTTTGACTTTAACGATGGATGCAGACACGCAGGTGCCAACTAGAATGAGATTCTTCACATCAACGAAAATGCTTGTATCCTCGGAGTACTGGGTTGATAGAAGGGGCAGTGGAGACATTGGACACGCGGAATGTGGAAGACAAAGGCATGAAGAAGGTGGCTTAGCGACATGGATGGCTGGGGGAAATGTTGATAGGATTAAAGAATGATGATGGAGGTGTTCCCCTAATTGCAATGTTAGGCACAGGATATTTTTGTTTTGTTTACTTATAGAATTTAAATGAGGCTGGCACATTTTGAGTAGAGTGCATTTTAGTTTGATACTGTCAGATACAACTATGATTTTGTGATTGTTTTGTTTTAAAATTATCTATGGTTAAAGAGTTGTGGAAAGGCGTTAAGTTCATAAGGGGTGGTCTGTGCTAGTTACCTAAGTTCGTGTCAACTTGAAGATTTATAAAAGGACAGGAGTGGAGTCTAGCTTGTCAATCGGGTCACAGCATGGTGGTACCTCCTTGTGGGCATGGCCTTATCATCAGGAAGGCCCTGGGAGCCTCTTCCTAACTCTCTGCCTTCATTCCTGCTGCCTGACCCCGATGGCTGCAAGAGCTCCGGTGATGTATACACAGCCATCAGATCCTCACGACTTTGCACCCACTGGCCTGTGATATTCCTGCATTCGCCATTGTTTCATGTGGCTTTGTGAGCCTAAAGAGGAACTTATGGACTAGTGTAGGCCTTAGGAACGTGAGTTTGCCCTGGCTGGGATTTTTTCCTGATATATAATGCTTCTCGATAGAAAGCTCTTTCTTATACCTACATGAGTGTTACTGGGTTTGGTTCTCTAGTCAACCTGGCCTAACATGCTCACTTTCATCTTTTTTTTTTTTGGTAGAGCTCCTTAACTTTTCCTATTTATTCTGCTTAGCCTTATATATTATTCCCAAAATATATTAATGTAATGTATTTCAGGCTCAAAGAGATATACTTCTTTCAAGGAAACATTGGTAAAACAATATCCTACCTTGCTTTCTCTGTCTAGTGGAAAAAAAGTTTAAGCTGTGCACTCTCCAGGTGTCTATCCAAAATCATCCTTTATAAGGCTCTTTGTGAATTTTAAAATTACTTGACCCAGGAAGGGATTATTTGAAAATGACATATGCTACTCTAGGCAAGGAGAATTCTATGCAATTTATGATAAAGTAATTATACTATCATACAAATGAGATGTGTAATATGACCCATCAATAAAATATATTTATATATATACAACAAAAATTTTATGAGGGTTCTCGCTCTGATTTTTGGATTTCTACATCTTAGAATTCTCTGAGAATTATTTCATAGGTGTGGTACATTTCATTTTCCTTCAAGTAATTTGATTTCATTATAACTTAAGGTATATTCTCAGAGGAGATCTTACTCATTACTGTTCGTAGAGAGTAACTTATGGAATTATTTTCCGTTAAAATTCCCATACGGCATACCTTAATGAATAATATCTGAACGTCTTTTCCATATATATATATATTTCAAATTGGTGCTCACTTTGCTTAAATTGGTTAGGCCCAGAATTGTTTTATTTGTAATTTTTGCTTTAATCTGTTTATCAATTTTATTTATTTATTTTACGTTAAAATATTTCCCAGTAGGCTAAAACTTTTAGACAATACTTTCTGATTGGAGCTACAAACCCCACAGTCAGCAGTTTGTACCCACCACTCAATCCCAGTGGGAAAGATGGAGAAAGATCTCTGTCCCTCTGAAGATTTACAGTCTGGGAAAAAGAGGGAAGTCCTGCTCTGTTCTACAAGATCACTATGAGTCTGAATCAACTTTAGGGCTGTGAGTTTGTAGGACGTATTTATTTATTTATTTATTTATTTGTTTGTTTGTTTGTTTGTTTGTTTATTTATTTATTTATTTATTTATTTGGTTATTTTAACCACAATTCATCCTGTTCCAGCTTTATCCTATTTCTTTTTTTTCTATTCCAACAAGTAATTGCAGATCAGATCATTATGAACCATAAAATTTCCATTAGCTGATTTAGCGTATTGCACTGTGAAGCACAGGGTCAGCAGTTCAAACTCACCAACCCTTCATGAAAATAAAATGAGGCTTTCTGCTCCCATGAAGAGTTACAACTGATACCATGTTCAACCTTCATTCTGGTTTCAGTAATTCCTCTCAGTTACCTTGGCCTTGGTCACTCCCTGCGACAGATGAATCCCTCAGGACCAGCGGTGGGAGTGGCGACACCGGGAGGCAAGGGGTGTAGAAAGAGAGAACCGGTCTTGGGGATGTATGGGGAACCTCCTCTCTGGGAGATGGGCAAAGGGAAGGTGGGTGAGGGAAGACGCCGGGCAGTGTAAGGTAAGATAAAATAATTATTTATAAACTACTAAGGGTTCAGGGGAAAGGGGGGTGTGACCAAGCCCGCCTGCTCACGTGACCACGCTCACCTGCGCACGTGACCTGAAAAAGAGTGCACTTGACTGTGCCCACCCGCGCATGGGACCATGCCCACCTGCGCACGTGACCCGCCAACCACCACACGTGACCACGACTGCCAGCGCGCGTGACCACGCCCACCTGTGCACGTGACCAAACCCACCCACGCACATGACCGCCCAACACGTGACCAAACTTACCCGCGCACGTGACCATTGGACCACTCCACGAGACCAGGCTCACCCGCACACGTGACCACGCCCACCTGCGCACGTGACCCGCCAACCAGCGCCCGTGAACACACAAGAATGCGCACGTGACTGTGGGCACTTGCGCACGTGACCAGGCTGACCCGCGCATGTGACCACGCCCGCCTGCACACGTGACCCGCCAACAAGCGCACGTGACCACGCCCCCCAGCGCGCATGACCACGGGCGCCTGAGCACCTGACCACCCCAAACTGTGCACTCGAGTACGGGCACTTGCGCACGTGACCATGCCCACCCGCGCACGTGACCATGCAAACCTCCGCACGTGACCACGCCCACTTGCTCACGTGACCAAACCCACCCGCGAACGTGACCAAGCGCACCTGTGCACGTGACCGTGCTCACCCGTGCACGTGACCGCCCAAGCACTTGACCAAACTCACCCACGCACGTGACCCCTAGCACCACTCCACGTGACCAGCGTCACCAGCACACGTGACCACGCCCACCTGCGCACGTGACTGCGGGCACTTGCGCATGGGGCCACGCCACCCGTGCACGTGACGAGGCTGGCCCGCGCACATGACCACGCCCGCCTGCTCACCTGACCCGCCAACCAGCGCACGTGACCACGCCCACCTGCGCTTGTGACCACGGGCGCCTGTGCACGTGACTACCCCAAACTGTGCACGTGACTACGGGCACTTGCGCACGTTACCATGCCCACCCGCTTACGGGACCATGCCAACATCCGGACGTGACAACGCCCACCTGCTCCCGTGACCACACCCACCTGCGCACGTGACCACACCTACCGGTGCGCGTGACCATGCCTACCTACACACGTGACCACGCCAACCTCCGCCCGACCACGCCCGCCTGCGCACGTGACCAAGCCAACCAGTGCACGTGACCACGCCAATTTATTCACATTAATTTCATTATCAGTATGTTCATGCCATTCTATAAAATACTTCTAAAGATTAGCTAGCAATATTATTATTCATATTTTTCTGAACATTGCATGGGAAATTAACTTAGCAAAGCCTAGAAACTTCTAACTTCATAGCTTTTTTTAAAAAACTTACTCTGTCTTCTTTAGATGTCTACATCTTATTAGTATTTTACTTCCCAGTACGAATACAAATGCACATAATCTCATGTCAACTTGAAGATTTATCAAAGTACAGGGTGCAGTGTAGCCTTCCAATTATGCCTAATGGTATCTCCTTGTGTGCGTGGCCTCCTGCTACGGCGAGTTCTGGGAACCTCCTCCTCTCTCTCTCTGGCTTCGGCTTCCTGTTGCCTGACCCTGGTGACTGCAAGACCTCTGGAGATGTGAACACGGCCATTCGATGCACAAGACTTTGCACCAACCCACCTGCGACATTCCTGCCGTCAGCAACAGTGCATGTGGCTTCATGAGTCTGGAGAAGAACTTATGGGCTAGTGTCAGATTTATGGACTTCAGTTGGACTGGGTTGGGATGTTTTCCTGATTCACAATTACTTCTTGATAGAAAGCTTTTTCTTACACCTATATGAATGTCACTGGATTTGTTTCTCTAGTCAACCTGGCCTTACACAATATGGTACCTAGGGATTGGAATACTAGAGAAACAAATCATGAAGGCGGAGAGAGGATGTTTGCCTGACTTCTGCTTTCTGATAGTCTTTTCGCTTTGACTAGTTGGAGGTCAAATATAGTCCTGTATTTTACTTGTTCTCTTCTGGGAAGGACATGGGAAGTGAAGGTTCTGATGCCCAGAAGTGGTATTTGGTTATTTCTGTCTGAAATTTTGTAAAAATGAATGTGACCGGTGTAAATTTTGAGTTCAGGGGGCAAAAATACCCTTCGAACTTTTCTGAGGCCAAGCTGGTTAGTCAAACTGGGTGACCAGAGGCCTGGTCCTAGCTTGGTGCCACCAGAGGCCTAAGACCATAATGCATGTGAATGGGATAGTTGAGATCAGAAAGGATTCAATTGGAATGTTTTCAGAATGTATTTAGTATCTGACTGTATTAGGATTACATCGGTCTTTTCTATCTATTTTTATTGCTATAACGCATACTAGCAATGATTCGTGGAAAATATGAATAGAGCATCTGGCCACTGACCCCTTGGACCTCGTTCACAGGGAGTAGAGTTGCAAACACGAGCAGATTGCCTGGTCTCAAGTTTAAAGAGCTGTGGGAAGCTGAGCCAATGACATGACTTAGCACCGGGGGGGGGGGGCGAAAGTGGGTGAGTATTTGTGACAGGGACTCTTGGTCAAAAGTCAAGACAGCCCATGGGCACCTGAGTGAGGCCAAGTGAGGTGGCCCACAATGAGTTGACCAAATGAAGGAAAGATTTTTGAGCTTGTGAATTGGTGGGCATCTTCCTGCTGACTTGATGGATGGCCTGTCCTGGTTTGACTTTAACGATGGATGCAGACACGCAGGTGCCAACTAGAATGAGATTCTTCACATCAACGAAAATGCTTGTATCCTCGGAGTACTGGGTTGATAGAAGGGGCAGTGGAGACATTGGACACGCGGAATGTGGAAGACAAAGGCATGAAGAAGGTGGCTTAGCGACATGGATGGCTGGGGGAAATGTTGATAGGATTAAAGAATGATGATGGAGGTGTTCCCCTAATTGCAATGTTAGGCACAGGATATTTTTGTTTTGTTTACTTATAGAATTTAAATGAGGCTGGCACATTTTGAGTAGAGTGCATTTTAGTTTGATACTGTCAGATACAACTATGATTTTGTGATTGTTTTGTTTTAAAATTATCTATGGTTAAAGAGTTGTGGAAAGGCGTTAAGTTCATAAGGGGTGGTCTGTGCTAGTTACCTAAGTTCGTGTCAACTTGAAGATTTATAAAAGGACAGGAGTGGAGTCTAGCTTGTCAATCGGGTCACAGCATGGTGGTACCTCCTTGTGGGCATGGCCTTATCATCAGGAAGGCCCTGGGAGCCTCTTCCTAACTCTCTGCCTTCATTCCTGCTGCCTGACCCCGATGGCTGCAAGAGCTCCGGTGATGTATACACAGCCATCAGATCCTCACGACTTTGCACCCACTGGCCTGTGATATTCCTGCATTCGCCATTGTTTCATGTGGCTTTGTGAGCCTAAAGAGGAACTTATGGACTAGTGTAGGCCTTAGGAACGTGAGTTTGCCCTGGCTGGGATTTTTTCCTGATATATAATGCTTCTCGATAGAAAGCTCTTTCTTATACCTACATGAGTGTTACTGGGTTTGGTTCTCTAGTCAACCTGGCCTAACATGCTCACTTTCATCTTTTTTTTTTTTGGTAGAGCTCCTTAACTTTTCCTATTTATTCTGCTTAGCCTTATATATTATTCCCAAAATATATTAATGTAATGTATTTCAGGCTCAAAGAGATATACTTCTTTCAAGGAAACATTGGTAAAACAATATCCTACCTTGCTTTCTCTGTCTAGTGGAAAAAAAGTTTAAGCTGTGCACTCTCCAGGTGTCTATCCAAAATCATCCTTTATAAGGCTCTTTGTGAATTTTAAAATTACTTGACCCAGGAAGGGATTATTTGAAAATGACATATGCTACTCTAGGCAAGGAGAATTCTATGCAATTTATGATAAAGTAATTATACTATCATACAAATGAGATGTGTAATATGACCCATCAATAAAATATATTTATATATATACAACAAAAATTTTATGAGGGTTCTCGCTCTGATTTTTGGATTTCTACATCTTAGAATTCTCTGAGAATTATTTCATAGGTGTGGTACATTTCATTTTCCTTCAAGTAATTTGATTTCATTATAACTTAAGGTATATTCTCAGAGGAGATCTTACTCATTACTGTTCGTAGAGAGTAACTTATGGAATTATTTTCCGTTAAAATTCCCATACGGCATACCTTAATGAATAATATCTGAACGTCTTTTCCATATATATATATATATTTCAAATTGGTGCTCACTTTGCTTAAATTGGTTAGGCCCAGAATTGTTTTATTTGTAATTTTTGCTTTAATCTGTTTATCAATTTTATTTATTTATTTTACCTTAAAATATTTCCCAGTAGGCTAAAACTTTTAGACGATACTTTCTGATTGGAGCTACAAACCCCACAGTCAGCAGTTTGTACCCACCACTCAATCCCAGTGGGAAAGATGGAGAAAGATCTCTGTCCCTCTGAAGATTTACAGTCTGGGAAAAAGAGGGAAGTCCTGCTCTGTTCTACAAGATCACTATGAGTCTGAATCAACTTTAGGGCTGTGAGTTTGTAGGACGTATTTATTTATTTATTTATTTGTTTGTTTGTTTGTTTGTTTATTTATTTATTTATTTATTTATTTATTTGGTTATTTTAACCACAATTCATCCTGTTCCAGCTTTATCCTATTTCTTTTTTTTCTATTCCAACAAGTAATTGCAGATCAGATCATTATGAACCATAAAATTTCCATTAGCTGATTTAGCGTATTGCACTGTGAAGCACAGGGTCAGCAGTTCAAACTCACCAACCCTTCATGAAAATAAAATGAGGCTTTCTGCTCCCATGAAGAGTTACAACTGATACCATGTTCAACCTTCATTCTGGTTTCAGTAATTCCTCTCAGTTACCTTGGCCTTGGTCACTCCCTGCGACAGATGAATCCCTCAGGACCAGCGGTGGGAGTGGCGACACCGGGAGGCAAGGGGTGTAGAAAGAGAGAACCGGTCTTGGGGATGTATGGGGAACCTCCTCTCTGGGAGATGGGCAAAGGGAAGGTGGGTGAGGGAAGACGCCGGGCAGTGTAAGGTAAGATAAAATAATTATTTATAAACTACTAAGGGTTCAGGGGAAAGGGGGGTGTGACCAAGCCCGCCTGCTCACGTGACCACGCTCACCTGCGCACGTGACCTGAAAAAGAGTGCACTTGACTGTGCCCACCCGCGCATGGGACCATGCCCACCTGCGCACGTGACCCGCCAACCACCACACGTGACCACGACTGCCAGCGCGCGTGACCACGCCCACCTGTGCACGTGACCAAACCCACCCACGCACATGACCGCCCAACACGTGACCAAACTTACCCGCGCACGTGACCATTGGACCACTCCACGAGACCAGGCTCACCCGCACACGTGACCACGCCCACCTGCGCACGTGACCCGCCAACCAGCGCCCGTGAACACACAAGAATGCGCACGTGACTGTGGGCACTTGCGCACGTGACCAGGCTGACCCGCGCATGTGACCACGCCCGCCTGCACACGTGACCCGCCAACAAGCGCACGTGACCACGCCCCCCAGCGCGCATGACCACGGGCGCCTGAGCACCTGACCACCCCAAACTGTGCACTCGAGTACGGGCACTTGCGCACGTGACCATGCCCACCCGCGCACGTGACCATGCAAACCTCCGCACGTGACCACGCCCACTTGCTCACGTGACCAAACCCACCCGCGAACGTGACCAAGCGCACCTGTGCACGTGACCGTGCTCACCCGTGCACGTGACCGCCCAAGCACTTGACCAAACTCACCCGCGCACGTGACCCCTAGCACCACTCCACGTGACCAGCGTCACCAGCACACGTGACCACGCCCACCTGCGCACGTGACTGCGGGCACTTGCGCATGGGGCCACGCCACCCGTGCACGTGACGAGGCTGGCCCGCGCACATGACCACGCCCGCCTGCTCACCTGACCCGCCAACCAGCGCACGTGACCACGCCCACCTGCGCTTGTGACCACGGGCGCCTGTGCACGTGACTACCCCAAACTGTGCACGTGACTACGGGCACTTGCGCACGTTACCATGCCCACCCGCTTACGGGACCATGCCAACATCCGGACGTGACAACGCCCACCTGCTCCCGTGACCACACCCACCTGCGCACGTGACCACACCTACCGGTGCGCGTGACCATGCCTACCTACACACGTGACCACGCCAACCTCCGCCCGACCACGCCCGCCTGCGCACGTGACCAAGCCAACCAGTGCACGTGACCACGCCAATGTATTCACATTAATTTCATTATCAGTATGTTCATGCCATTCTATAAAATACTTCTAAAGATTAGCTAGCAATATTATTATTCATATTTTTCTGAACATTGCATGGGAAATTAACTTAGCAAAGCCTAGAAACTTCTAACTTCATAGCTTTTTTTAAAAAACTTACTCTGTCTTCTTTAGATGTCTACATCTTATTAGTATTTTACTTCCCAGTACGAATACAAATGCACATAATCTCATGTCAACTTGAAGATTTATCAAAGTACAGGGTGCAGTGTAGCCTTCCAATTATGCCTAATGGTATCTCCTTGTGTGCGTGGCCTCCTGCTACGGCGAGTTCTGGGAACCTCCTCCTCTCTCTCTCTGGCTTCGGCTTCCTGTTGCCTGACCCTGGTGACTGCAAGACCTCTGGAGATGTGAACACGGCCATTCGATGCACAAGACTTTGCACCAACCCACCTGCGACATTCCTGCCGTCAGCAACAGTGCATGTGGCTTCATGAGTCTGGAGAAGAACTTATGGGCTAGTGTCAGATTTATGGACTTCAGTTGGACTGGGTTGGGATGTTTTCCTGATTCACAATTACTTCTTGATAGAAAGCTTTTTCTTACACCTATATGAATGTCACTGGATTTGTTTCTCTAGTCAACCTGGCCTTACACAATATGGTACCTAGGGATTGGAATACTAGAGAAACAAATCATGAAGGCGGAGAGAGGATGTTTGCCTGACTTCTGCTTTCTGATAGTCTTTTCTCTTTGACTAGTTGGAGGTCAAATATAGTCCTGTATTTTACTTGTTCTCTTCTGGGAAGGACATGGGAAGTGAAGGTTCTGATGCCCAGAAGTGGTATTTGGTTATTTCTGTCTGAAATTTTGTAAAAATGAATGTGACCGGTGTAAATTTTGAGTTCAGGGGGCAAAAATACCCTTCGAACTTTTCTGAGGCCAAGCTGGTTAGTCAAACTGGGTGACCAGAGGCCTGGTCCTAGCTTGGTGCCACCAGAGGCCTAAGACCATAATGCATGTGAATGGGATAGTTGAGATCAGAAAGGATTCAATTGGAATGTTTTCAGAATGTATTTAGTATCTGACTGTATTAGGATTACATCGGTCTTTTCTATCTATTTTTATTGCTATAACGCATACTAGCAATGATTCGTGGAAAATATGAATAGAGCATCTGGCCACTGACCCCTTGGACCTCGTTCACAGGGAGTAGAGTTGCAAACACGAGCAGATTGCCTGGTCTCAAGTTTAAAGAGCTGTGGGAAGCTGAGCCAATGACATGACTTAGCACCGGGGGGGGGGGCGAAAGTGGGTGAGTATTTGTGACAGGGACTCTTGGTCAAAAGTCAAGACAGCCCATGGGCACCTGAGTGAGGCCAAGTGAGGTGGCCCACAATGAGTTGACCAAATGAAGGAAAGATTTTTGAGCTTGTGAATTGGTGGGCATCTTCCTGCTGACTTGATGGATGGCCTGTCCTGGTTTGACTTTAACGATGGATGCAGACACGCAGGTGCCAACTAGAATGAGATTCTTCACATCAACGAAAATGCTTGTATCCTCGGAGTACTGGGTTGATAGAAGGGGCAGTGGAGACATTGGACACGCGGAATGTGGAAGACAAAGGCATGAAGAAGGTGGCTTAGCGACATGGATGGCTGGGGGAAATGTTGATAGGATTAAAGAATGATGATGGAGGTGTTCCCCTAATTGCAATGTTAGGCACAGGATATTTTTGTTTTGTTTACTTATAGAATTTAAATGAGGCTGGCACATTTTGAGTAGAGTGCATTTTAGTTTGATACTGTCAGATACAACTATGATTTTGTGATTGTTTTGTTTTAAAATTATCTATGGTTAAAGAGTTGTGGAAAGGCGTTAAGTTCATAAGGGGTGGTCTGTGCTAGTTACCTAAGTTCGTGTCAACTTGAAGATTTATAAAAGGACAGGAGTGGAGTCTAGCTTGTCAATCGGGTCACAGCATGGTGGTACCTCCTTGTGGGCATGGCCTTATCATCAGGAAGGCCCTGGGAGCCTCTTCCTAACTCTCTGCCTTCATTCCTGCTGCCTGACCCCGATGGCTGCAAGAGCTCCGGTGATGTATACACAGCCATCAGATCCTCACGACTTTGCACCCACTGGCCTGTGATATTCCTGCATTCGCCATTGTTTCATGTGGCTTTGTGAGCCTAAAGAGGAACTTATGGACTAGTGTAGGCCTTAGGAACGTGAGTTTGCCCTGGCTGGGATTTTTTCCTGATATATAATGCTTCTCGATAGAAAGCTCTTTCTTATACCTACATGAGTGTTACTGGGTTTGGTTCTCTAGTCAACCTGGCCTAACATGCTCACTTTCATCTTTTTTTTTTTTGGTAGAGCTCCTTAACTTTTCCTATTTATTCTGCTTAGCCTTATATATTATTCCCAAAATATATTAATGTAATGTATTTCAGGCTCAAAGAGATATACTTCTTTCAAGGAAACATTGGTAAAACAATATCCTACCTTGCTTTCTCTGTCTAGTGGAAAAAAAGTTTAAGCTGTGCACTCTCCAGGTGTCTATCCAAAATCATCCTTTATAAGGCTCTTTGTGAATTTTAAAATTACTTGACCCAGGAAGGGATTATTTGAAAATGACATATGCTACTCTAGGCAAGGAGAATTCTATGCAATTTATGATAAAGTAATTATACTATCATACAAATGAGATGTGTAATATGACCCATCAATAAAATATATTTATATATATACAACAAAAATTTTATGAGGGTTCTCGCTCTGATTTTTGGATTTCTACATCTTAGAATTCTCTGAGAATTATTTCATAGGTGTGGTACATTTCATTTTCCTTCAAGTAATTTGATTTCATTATAACTTAAGGTATATTCTCAGAGGAGATCTTACTCATTACTGTTCGTAGAGAGTAACTTATGGAATTATTTTCCGTTAAAATTCCCATACGGCATACCTTAATGAATAATATCTGAACGTCTTTTCCATATATATATATATATTTCAAATTGGTGCTCACTTTGCTTAAATTGGTTAGGCCCAGAATTGTTTTATTTGTAATTTTTGCTTTAATCTGTTTATCAATTTTATTTATTTATTTTACCTTAAAATATTTCCCAGTAGGCTAAAACTTTTAGACGATACTTTCTGATTGGAGCTACAAACCCCACAGTCAGCAGTTTGTACCCACCACTCAATCCCAGTGGGAAAGATGGAGAAAGATCTCTGTCCCTCTGAAGATTTACAGTCTGGGAAAAAGAGGGAAGTCCTGCTCTGTTCTACAAGATCACTATGAGTCTGAATCAACTTTAGGGCTGTGAGTTTGTAGGACGTATTTATTTATTTATTTGTTTGTTTGTTTGTTTGTTTGTTTGTTTGTTTATTTGTTTATTTATTTATTTATTTATTTATTTGGTTATTTTAACCACAATTCATCCTGTTCCAGCTTTATCCTATTTCTTTTTTTTCTATTCCAACAAGTAATTGCAGATCAGATCATTATGAACCATAAAATTTCCATTAGCTGATTTAGCGTATTGCACTGTGAAGCACAGGGTCAGCAGTTCAAACTCACCAACCCTTCATGAAAATAAAATGAGGCTTTCTGCTCCCATGAAGAGTTACAACTGATACCATGTTCAACCTTCATTCTGGTTTCAGTAATTCCTCTCAGTTACCTTGGCCTTGGTCACTCCCTGCGACAGATGAATCCCTCAGGACCAGCGGTGGGAGTGGCGACACCGGGAGGCAAGGGGTGTAGAAAGAGAGAACCGGTCTTGGGGATGTATGGGGAACCTCCTCTCTGGGAGATGGGCAAAGGGAAGGTGGGTGAGGGAAGACGCCGGGCAGTGTAAGGTAAGATAAAATAATTATTTATAAACTACTAAGGGTTCAGGGGAAAGGGGGGTGTGACCAAGCCCGCCTGCTCACGTGACCACGCTCACCTGCGCACGTGACCTGAAAAAGAGTGCACTTGACTGTGCCCACCCGCGCATGGGACCATGCCCACCTGCGCACGTGACCCGCCAACCACCACACGTGACCACGACTGCCAGCGCGCGTGACCACGCCCACCTGTGCACGTGACCAAACCCACCCACGCACATGACCGCCCAACACGTGACCAAACTTACCCGCGCACGTGACCATTGGACCACTCCACGAGACCAGGCTCACCCGCACACGTGACCACGCCCACCTGCGCACGTGACCCGCCAACCAGCGCCCGTGAACACACAAGAATGCGCACGTGACTGTGGGCACTTGCGCACGTGACCAGGCTGACCCGCGCATGTGACCACGCCCGCCTGCACACGTGACCCGCCAACAAGCGCACGTGACCACGCCCCCCAGCGCGCATGACCACGGGCGCCTGAGCACCTGACCACCCCAAACTGTGCACTCGAGTACGGGCACTTGCGCACGTGACCATGCCCACCCGCGCACGTGACCATGCAAACCTCCGCACGTGACCACGCCCACTTGCTCACGTGACCAAACCCACCCGCGAACGTGACCAAGCGCACCTGTGCACGTGACCGTGCTCACCCGTGCACGTGACCGCCCAAGCACTTGACCAAACTCACCCGCGCACGTGACCCCTAGCACCACTCCACGTGACCAGCGTCACCAGCACACGTGACCACGCCCACCTGCGCACGTGACTGCGGGCACTTGCGCATGGGGCCACGCCACCCGTGCACGTGACGAGGCTGGCCCGCGCACATGACCACGCCCGCCTGCTCACCTGACCCGCCAACCAGCGCACGTGACCACGCCCACCTGCGCTTGTGACCACGGGCGCCTGTGCACGTGACTACCCCAAACTGTGCACGTGACTACGGGCACTTGCGCACGTTACCATGCCCACCCGCTTACGGGACCATGCCAACATCCGGACGTGACAACGCCCACCTGCTCCCGTGACCACACCCACCTGCGCACGTGACCACACCTACCGGTGCGCGTGACCATGCCTACCTACACACGTGACCACGCCAACCTCCGCCCGACCACGCCCGCCTGCGCACGTGACCAAGCCAACCAGTGCACGTGACCACGCCAATGTATTCACATTAATTTCATTATCAGTATGTTCATGCCATTCTATAAAATACTTCTAAAGATTAGCTAGCAATATTATTATTCATATTTCTCTGAACATTGCATGGGAAATTAACTTAGCAAAGCCTAGAAACTTCTAACTTCATAGCTTTTTTTAAAAAACTTACTCTGTCTTCTTTAGATGTCTACATCTTATTAGTATTTTACTTCCCAGTACGAATACAAATGCACATAATCTCATGTCAACTTGAAGATTTATCAAAGTACAGGGTGCAGTGTAGCCTTCCAATTATGCCTAATGGTATCTCCTTGTGTGCGTGGCCTCCTGCTACGGCGAGTTCTGGGAACCTCCTCCTCTCTCTCTCTGGCTTCGGCTTCCTGTTGCCTGACCCTGGTGACTGCAAGACCTCTGGAGATGTGAACACGGCCATTCGATGCACAAGACTTTGCACCAACCCACCTGCGACATTCCTGCCGTCAGCAACAGTGCATGTGGCTTCATGAGTCTGGAGAAGAACTTATGGGCTAGTGTCAGATTTATGGACTTCAGTTGGACTGGGTTGGGATGTTTTCCTGATTCACAATTACTTCTTGATAGAAAGCTTTTTCTTACACCTATATGAATGTCACTGGATTTGTTTCTCTAGTCAACCTGGCCTTACACAATATGGTACCTAGGGATTGGAATACTAGAGAAACAAATCATGAAGGCGGAGAGAGGATGTTTGCCTGACTTCTGCTTTCTGATAGTCTTTTCGCTTTGACTAGTTGGAGGTCAAATATAGTCCTGTATTTTACTTGTTCTCTTCTGGGAAGGACATGGGAAGTGAAGGTTCTGATGCCCAGAAGTGGTATTTGGTTATTTCTGTCTGAAATTTTGTAAAAATGAATGTGACCGGTGTAAATTTTGAGTTCAGGGGGCAAAAATACCCTTCGAACTTTTCTGAGGCCAAGCTGGTTAGTCAAACTGGGTGACCAGAGGCCTGGTCCTAGCTTGGTGCCACCAGAGGCCTAAGACCATAATGCATGTGAATGGGATAGTTGAGATCAGAAAGGATTCAATTGGAATGTTTTCAGAATGTATTTAGTATCTGACTGTATTAGGATTACATCGGTCTTTTCTATCTATTTTTATTGCTATAACGCATACTAGCAATGATTCGTGGAAAATATGAATAGAGCATCTGGCCACTGACCCCTTGGACCTCGTTCACAGGGAGTAGAGTTGCAAACACGAGCAGATTGCCTGGTCTCAAGTTTAAAGAGCTGTGGGAAGCTGAGCCAATGACATGACTTAGCACCGGGGGGGGGGCGAAAGTGGGTGAGTATTTGTGACAGGGACTCTTGGTCAAAAGTCAAGACAGCCCATGGGCACCTGAGTGAGGCCAAGTGAGGTGGCCCACAATGAGTTGACCAAATGAAGGAAAGATTTTTGAGCTTGTGAATTGGTGGGCATCTTCCTGCTGACTTGATGGATGGCCTGTCCTGGTTTGACTTTAACGATGGATGCAGACACGCAGGTGCCAACTAGAATGAGATTCTTCACATCAACGAAAATGCTTGTATCCTCGGAGTACTGGGTTGATAGAAGGGGCAGTGGAGACATTGGACACGCGGAATGTGGAAGACAAAGGCATGAAGAAGGTGGCTTAGCGACATGGATGGCTGGGGGAAATGTTGATAGGATTAAAGAATGATGATGGAGGTGTTCCCCTAATTGCAATGTTAGGCACAGGATATTTTTGTTTTGTTTACTTATAGAATTTAAATGAGGCTGGCACATTTTGAGTAGAGTGCATTTTAGTTTGATACTGTCAGATACAACTATGATTTTGTGATTGTTTTGTTTTAAAATTATCTATGGTTAAAGAGTTGTGGAAAGGCGTTAAGTTCATAAGGGGTGGTCTGTGCTAGTTACCTAAGTTCGTGTCAACTTGAAGATTTATAAAAGGACAGGAGTGGAGTCTAGCTTGTCAATCGGGTCACAGCATGGTGGTACCTCCTTGTGGGCATGGCCTTATCATCAGGAAGGCCCTGGGAGCCTCTTCCTAACTCTCTGCCTTCATTCCTGCTGCCTGACCCCGATGGCTGCAAGAGCTCCGGTGATGTATACACAGCCATCAGATCCTCACGACTTTGCACCCACTGGCCTGTGATATTCCTGCATTCGCCATTGTTTCATGTGGCTTTGTGAGCCTAAAGAGGAACTTATGGACTAGTGTAGGCCTTAGGAACGTGAGTTTGCCCTGGCTGGGATTTTTTCCTGATATATAATGCTTCTCGATAGAAAGCTCTTTCTTATACCTACATGAGTGTTACTGGGTTTGGTTCTCTAGTCAACCTGGCCTAACATGCTCACTTTCATCTTTTTTTTTTTTGGTAGAGCTCCTTAACTTTTCCTATTTATTCTGCTTAGCCTTATATATTATTCCCAAAATATATTAATGTAATGTATTTCAGGCTCAAAGAGATATACTTCTTTCAAGGAAACATTGGTAAAACAATATCCTACCTTGCTTTCTCTGTCTAGTGGAAAAAAAGTTTAAGCTGTGCACTCTCCAGGTGTCTATCCAAAATCATCCTTTATAAGGCTCTTTGTGAATTTTAAAATTACTTGACCCAGGAAGGGATTATTTGAAAATGACATATGCTACTCTAGGCAAGGAGAATTCTATGCAATTTATGATAAAGTAATTATACTATCATACAAATGAGATGTGTAATATGACCCATCAATAAAATATATTTATATATATACAACAAAAATTTTATGAGGGTTCTCGCTCTGATTTTTGGATTTCTACATCTTAGAATTCTCTGAGAATTATTTCATAGGTGTGGTACATTTCATTTTCCTTCAAGTAATTTGATTTCATTATAACTTAAGGTATATTCTCAGAGGAGATCTTACTCATTACTGTTCGTAGAGAGTAACTTATGGAATTATTTTCCGTTAAAATTCCCATACGGCATACCTTAATGAATAATATCTGAACGTCTTTTCCATATATATATATATATTTCAAATTGGTGCTCACTTTGCTTAAATTGGTTAGGCCCAGAATTGTTTTATTTGTAATTTTTGCTTTAATCTGTTTATCAATTTTATTTATTTATTTTACCTTAAAATATTTCCCAGTAGGCTAAAACTTTTAGACGATACTTTCTGATTGGAGCTACAAACCCCACAGTCAGCAGTTTGTACCCACCACTCAATCCCAGTGGGAAAGATGGAGAAAGATCTCTGTCCCTCTGAAGATTTACAGTCTGGGAAAAAGAGGGAAGTCCTGCTCTGTTCTACAAGATCACTATGAGTCTGAATCAACTTTAGGGCTGTGAGTTTGTAGGACGTATTTATTTATTTATTTGTTTGTTTGTTTGTTTGTTTGTTTGTTTGTTTATTTATTTATTTATTTATTTATTTATTTATTTATTTATTTATTTGGTTATTTTAACCACAATTCATCCTGTTCCAGCTTTATCCTATTTCTTTTTTTTCTATTCCAACAAGTAATTGCAGATCAGATCATTATGAACCATAAAATTTCCATTAGCTGATTTAGCGTATTGCACTGTGAAGCACAGGGTCAGCAGTTCAAACTCACCAACCCTTCATGAAAATAAAATGAGGCTTTCTGCTCCCATGAAGAGTTACAACTGATACCATGTTCAACCTTCATTCTGGTTTCAGTAATTCCTCTCAGTTACCTTGGCCTTGGTCACTCCCTGCGACAGATGAATCCCTCAGGACCAGCGGTGGGAGTGGCGACACCGGGAGGCAAGGGGTGTAGAAAGAGAGAACCGGTCTTGGGGATGTATGGGGAACCTCCTCTCTGGGAGATGGGCAAAGGGAAGGTGGGTGAGGGAAGACGCCGGGCAGTGTAAGGTAAGATAAAATAATTATTTATAAACTACTAAGGGTTCAGGGGAAAGAGGGGTGTGACCAAGCCCGCCTGCTCACGTGACCACGCTCACCTGCGCACGTGACCTGAAAAAGAGTGCACTTGACTGTGCCCACCCGCGCATGGGACCATGCCCACCTGCGCACGTGACCCGCCAACCACCACACGTGACCACGACTGCCAGCACGCGTGACCACGCCCACCTGTGCACGTGACCAAACCCACCCACGCACATGACCGCCCAACACGTGACCAAACTTACCCGCGCACGTGACCATTGGACCACTCCACGAGACCAGGCTCACCCGCACACGTGACCACGCCCACCTGCGCACGTGACCCGCCAACCAGCGCCCGTGAACACACAAGAATGCGCACGTGACTGTGGGCACTTGCGCACGTGACCAGGCTGACCCGCGCATGTGACCACGCCCGCCTGCACACGTGACCCGCCAACAAGCGCACGTGACCACGCCCCCCAGCGCGCATGACCACGGGCGCCTGAGCACCTGACCACCCCAAACTGTGCACTCGAGTACGGGCACTTGCGCACGTGACCATGCCCACCCGCGCACGTGACCATGCAAACCTCCGCACGTGACCACGCCCACTTGCTCACGTGACCAAACCCACCCGCGAACGTGACCAAGCGCACCTGTGCACGTGACCGTGCTCACCCGTGCACGTGACCGCCCAAGCACTTGACCAAACTCACCCGCGCACGTGACCCCTAGCACCACTCCACGTGACCAGCGTCACCAGCACACGTGACCACGCCCACCTGCGCACGTGACTGCGGGCACTTGCGCATGGGGCCACGCCACCCGTGCACGTGACGAGGCTGGCCCGCGCACATGACCACGCCCGCCTGCTCACCTGACCCGCCAACCAGCGCACGTGACCACGCCCACCTGCGCTTGTGACCACGGGCGCCTGTGCACGTGACTACCCCAAACTGTGCACGTGACTACGGGCACTTGCGCACGTTACCATGCCCACCCGCTTACGGGACCATGCCAACATCCGGACGTGACAACGCCCACCTGCTCCCGTGACCACACCCACCTGCGCACGTGACCACACCTACCGGTGCGCGTGACCATGCCTACCTACACACGTGACCACGCCAACCTCCGCCCGACCACGCCCGCCTGCGCACGTGACCAAGCCAACCAGTGCACGTGACCACGCCAATGTATTCACATTAATTTCATTATCAGTATGTTCATGCCATTCTATAAAATACTTCTAAAGATTAGCTAGCAATATTATTATTCATATTTTTCTGAACATTGCATGGGAAATGAACTTAGCAAAGCCTAGAAACTTCTAACTTCATAGCTTTTTTTAAAAAACTTACTCTGTCTTCTTTAGATGTCTACATCTTATTAGTATTTTACTTCCCAGTACGAATACAAATGCACATAATCTCATGTCAACTTGAAGATTTATCAAAGTACAGGGTGCAGTGTAGCCTTCCAATTATGCCTAATGGTATCTCCTTGTGTGCGTGGCCTCCTGCTACGGCGAGTTCTGGGAACCTCCTCCTCTCTCTCTCTGGCTTCGGCTTCCTGTTGCCTGACCCTGGTGACTGCAAGACCTCTGGAGATGTGAACACGGCCATTCGATGCACAAGACTTTGCACCAACCCACCTGCGACATTCCTGCCGTCAGCAACAGTGCATGTGGCTTCATGAGTCTGGAGAAGAACTTATGGGCTAGTGTCAGATTTATGGACTTCAGTTGGACTGGGTTGGGATGTTTTCCTGATTCACAATTACTTCTTGATAGAAAGCTTTTTCTTACACCTATATGAATGTCACTGGATTTGTTTCTCTAGTCAACCTGGCCTTACACAATATGGTACCTAGGGATTGGAATACTAGAGAAACAAATCATGAAGGCGGAGAGAGGATGTTTGCCTGACTTCTGCTTTCTGATAGTCTTTTCGCTTTGACTAGTTGGAGGTCAAATATAGTCCTGTATTTTACTTGTTCTCTTCTGGGAAGGACATGGGAAGTGAAGGTTCTGATGCCCAGAAGTGGTATTTGGTTATTTCTGTCTGAAATTTTGTAAAAATGAATGTGACCGGTGTAAATTTTGAGTTCAGGGGGCAAAAATACCCTTCGAACTTTTCTGAGGCCAAGCTGGTTAGTCAAACTGGGTGACCAGAGGCCTGGTCCTAGCTTGGTGCCACCAGAGGCCTAAGACCATAATGCATGTGAATGGGATAGTTGAGATCAGAAAGGATTCAATTGGAATGTTTTCAGAATGTATTTAGTATCTGACTGTATTAGGATTACATCGGTCTTTTCTATCTATTTTTATTGCTATAACGCATACTAGCAATGATTCGTGGAAAATATGAATAGAGCATCTGGCCACTGACCCCTTGGACCTCGTTCACAGGGAGTAGAGTTGCAAACACGAGCAGATTGCCTGGTCTCAAGTTTAAAGAGCTGTGGGAAGCTGAGCCAATGACATGACTTAGCACCGGGGGGGGGGCGAAAGTGGGTGAGTATTTGTGACAGGGACTCTTGGTCAAAAGTCAAGACAGCCCATGGGCACCTGAGTGAGGCCAAGTGAGGTGGCCCACAATGAGTTGACCAAATGAAGGAAAGATTTTTGAGCTTGTGAATTGGTGGGCATCTTCCTGCTGACTTGATGGATGGCCTGTCCTGGTTTGACTTTAACGATGGATGCAGACACGCAGGTGCCAACTAGAATGAGATTCTTCACATCAACGAAAATGCTTGTATCCTCGGAGTACTGGGTTGATAGAAGGGGCAGTGGAGACATTGGACACGCGGAATGTGGAAGACAAAGGCATGAAGAAGGTGGCTTAGCGACATGGATGGCTGGGGGAAATGTTGATAGGATTAAAGAATGATGATGGAGGTGTTCCCCTAATTGCAATGTTAGGCACAGGATATTTTTGTTTTGTTTACTTATAGAATTTAAATGAGGCTGGCACATTTTGAGTAGAGTGCATTTTAGTTTGATACTGTCAGATACAACTATGATTTTGTGATTGTTTTGTTTTAAAATTATCTATGGTTAAAGAGTTGTGGAAAGGCGTTAAGTTCATAAGGGGTGGTCTGTGCTAGTTACCTAAGTTCGTGTCAACTTGAAGATTTATAAAAGGACAGGAGTGGAGTCTAGCTTGTCAATCGGGTCACAGCATGGTGGTACCTCCTTGTGGGCATGGCCTTATCATCAGGAAGGCCCTGGGAGCCTCTTCCTAACTCTCTGCCTTCATTCCTGCTGCCTGACCCCGATGGCTGCAAGAGCTCCGGTGATGTATACACAGCCATCAGATCCTCACGACTTTGCACCCACTGGCCTGTGATATTCCTGCATTCGCCATTGTTTCATGTGGCTTTGTGAGCCTAAAGAGGAACTTATGGACTAGTGTAGGCCTTAGGAACGTGAGTTTGCCCTGGCTGGGATTTTTTCCTGATATATAATGCTTCTCGATAGAAAGCTCTTTCTTATACCTACATGAGTGTTACTGGGTTTGGTTCTCTAGTCAACCTGGCCTAACATGCTCACTTTCATCTTTTTTTTTTTTGGTAGAGCTCCTTAACTTTTCCTATTTATTCTGCTTAGCCTTATATATTATTCCCAAAATATATTAATGTAATGTATTTCAGGCTCAAAGAGATATACTTCTTTCAAGGAAACATTGGTAAAACAATATCCTACCTTGCTTTCTCTGTCTAGTGGAAAAAAAGTTTAAGCTGTGCACTCTCCAGGTGTCTATCCAAAATCATCCTTTATAAGGCTCTTTGTGAATTTTAAAATTACTTGACCCAGGAAGGGATTATTTGAAAATGACATATGCTACTCTAGGCAAGGAGAATTCTATGCAATTTATGATAAAGTAATTATACTATCATACAAATGAGATGTGTAATATGACCCATCAATAAAATATATTTATATATATACAACAAAAATTTTATGAGGGTTCTCGCTCTGATTTTTGGATTTCTACATCTTAGAATTCTCTGAGAATTATTTCATAGGTGTGGTACATTTCATTTTCCTTCAAGTAATTTGATTTCATTATAACTTAAGGTATATTCTCAGAGGAGATCTTACTCATTACTGTTCGTAGAGAGTAACTTATGGAATTATTTTCCGTTAAAATTCCCATACGGCATACCTTAATGAATAATATCTGAACGTCTTTTCCATATATATATATATATTTCAAATTGGTGCTCACTTTGCTTAAATTGGTTAGGCCCAGAATTGTTTTATTTGTAATTTTTGCTTTAATCTGTTTATCAATTTTATTTATTTATTTTACCTTAAAATATTTCCCAGTAGGCTAAAACTTTTAGACGATACTTTCTGATTGGAGCTACAAACCCCACAGTCAGCAGTTTGTACCCACCACTCAATCCCAGTGGGAAAGATGGAGAAAGATCTCTGTCCCTCTGAAGATTTACAGTCTGGGAAAAAGAGGGAAGTCCTGCTCTGTTCTACAAGATCACTATGAGTCTGAATCAACTTTAGGGCTGTGAGTTTGTAGGACGTATTTATTTATTTATTTATTTGTTTGTTTGTTTGTTTGTTTGTTTGTTTATTTATTTATTTATTTATTTGTTTATTTATTTGGTTATTTTAACCACAATTCATCCTGTTCCAGCTTTATCCTATTTCTTTTTTTTCTATTCCAACAAGTAATTGCAGATCAGATCATTATGAACCATAAAATTTCCATTAGCTGATTTAGCGTATTGCACTGTGAAGCACAGGGTCAGCAGTTCAAACTCACCAACCCTTCATGAAAATAAAATGAGGCTTTCTGCTCCCATGAAGAGTTACAACTGATACCATGTTCAACCTTCATTCTGGTTTCAGTAATTCCTCTCAGTTACCTTGGCCTTGGTCACTCCCTGCGACAGATGAATCCCTCAGGACCAGCGGTGGGAGTGGCGACACCGGGAGGCAAGGGGTGTAGAAAGAGAGAACCGGTCTTGGGGATGTATGGGGAACCTCCTCTCTGGGAGATGGGCAAAGGGAAGGTGGGTGAGGGAAGACGCCGGGCAGTGTAAGGTAAGATAAAATAATTATTTATAAACTACTAAGGGTTCAGGGGAAAGGGGGGTGTGACCAAGCCCGCCTGCTCACGTGACCACGCTCACCTGCGCACGTGACCTGAAAAAGAGTGCACTTGACTGTGCCCACCCGCGCATGGGACCATGCCCACCTGCGCACGTGACCCGCCAACCACCACACGTGACCACGACTGCCAGCGCGCGTGACCACGCCCACCTGTGCACGTGACCAAACCCACCCACGCACATGACCGCCCAACACGTGACCAAACTTACCCGCGCACGTGACCATTGGACCACTCCACGAGACCAGGCTCACCCGCACACGTGACCACGCCCACCTGCGCACGTGACCCGCCAACCAGCGCCCGTGAACACACAAGAATGCGCACGTGACTGTGGGCACTTGCGCACGTGACCAGGCTGACCCGCGCATGTGACCACGCCCGCCTGCACACGTGACCCGCCAACAAGCGCACGTGACCACGCCCCCCAGCGCGCATGACCACGGGCACCTGAGCACCTGACCACCCCAAACTGTGCACTCGAGTACGGGCACTTGCGCACGTGACCATGCCCACCCGCGCACGTGACCATGCAAACCTCCGCACGTGACCACGCCCACTTGCTCACGTGACCAAACCCACCCGCGAACGTGACCAAGCGCACCTGTGCACGTGACCGTGCTCACCCGTGCACGTGACCGCCCAAGCACTTGACCAAACTCACCCGCGCACGTGACCCCTAGCACCACTCCACGTGACCAGCGTCACCAGCACACGTGACCACGCCCACCTGCGCACGTGACTGCGGGCACTTGCGCATGGGGCCACGCCACCCGTGCACGTGACGAGGCTGGCCCGCGCACATGACCACGCCCGCCTGCTCACCTGACCCGCCAACCAGCGCACGTGACCACGCCCACCTGCGCTTGTGACCACGGGCGCCTGTGCACGTGACTACCCCAAACTGTGCACGTGACTACGGGCACTTGCGCACGTTACCATGCCCACCCGCTTACGGGACCATGCCAACATCCGGACGTGACAACGCCCACCTGCTCCCGTGACCACACCCACCTGCGCACGTGACCACACCTACCGGTGCGCGTGACCATGCCTACCTACACACGTGACCACGCCAACCTCCGCCCGACCACGCCCGCCTGCGCACGTGACCAAGCCAACCAGTGCACGTGACCACGCCAATGTATTCACATTAATTTCATTATCAGTATGTTCATGCCATTCTATAAAATACTTCTAAAGATTAGCTAGCAATATTATTATTCATATTTCTCTGAACATTGCATGGGAAATTAACTTAGCAAAGCCTAGAAACTTCTAACTTCATAGCTTTTTTTAAAAAACTTACTCTGTCTTCTTTAGATGTCTACATCTTATTAGTATTTTACTTCCCAGTACGAATACAAATGCACATAATCTCATGTCAACTTGAAGATTTATCAAAGTACAGGGTGCAGTGTAGCCTTCCAATTATGCCTAATGGTATCTCCTTGTGTGCGTGGCCTCCTGCTACGGCGAGTTCTGGGAACCTCCTCCTCTCTCTCTCTGGCTTCGGCTTCCTGTTGCCTGACCCTGGTGACTGCAAGACCTCTGGAGATGTGAACACGGCCATTCGATGCACAAGACTTTGCACCAACCCACCTGCGACATTCCTGCCGTCAGCAACAGTGCATGTGGCTTCATGAGTCTGGAGAAGAACTTATGGGCTAGTGTCAGATTTATGGACTTCAGTTGGACTGGGTTGGGATGTTTTCCTGATTCACAATTACTTCTTGATAGAAAGCTTTTTCTTACACCTATATGAATGTCACTGGATTTGTTTCTCTAGTCAACCTGGCCTTACACAATATGGTACCTAGGGATTGGAATACTAGAGAAACAAATCATGAAGGCGGAGAGAGGATGTTTGCCTGACTTCTGCTTTCTGATAGTCTTTTCTCTTTGACTAGTTGGAGGTCAAATATAGTCCTGTATTTTACTTGTTCTCTTCTGGGAAGGACATGGGAAGTGAAGGTTCTGATGCCCAGAAGTGGTATTTGGTTATTTCTGTCTGAAATTTTGTAAAAATGAATGTGACCGGTGTAAATTTTGAGTTCAGGGGGCAAAAATACCCTTCGAACTTTTCTGAGGCCAAGCTGGTTAGTCAAACTGGGTGACCAGAGGCCTGGTCCTAGCTTGGTGCCACCAGAGGCCTAAGACCATAATGCATGTGAATGGGATAGTTGAGATCAGAAAGGATTCAATTGGAATGTTTTCAGAATGTATTTAGTATCTGACTGTATTAGGATTACATCGGTCTTTTCTATCTATTTTTATTGCTATAACGCATACTAGCAATGATTCGTGGAAAATATGAATAGAGCATCTGGCCACTGACCCCTTGGACCTCGTTCACAGGGAGTAGAGTTGCAAACACGAGCAGATTGCCTGGTCTCAAGTTTAAAGAGCTGTGGGAAGCTGAGCCAATGACATGACTTAGCACCGGGGGGGGGGGGCGAAAGTGGGTGAGTATTTGTGACAGGGACTCTTGGTCAAAAGTCAAGACAGCCCATGGGCACCTGAGTGAGGCCAAGTGAGGTGGCCCACAATGAGTTGACCAAATGAAGGAAAGATTTTTGAGCTTGTGAATTGGTGGGCATCTTCCTGCTGACTTGATGGATGGCCTGTCCTGGTTTGACTTTAACGATGGATGCAGACACGCAGGTGCCAACTAGAATGAGATTCTTCACATCAACGAAAATGCTTGTATCCTCGGAGTACTGGGTTGATAGAAGGGGCAGTGGAGACATTGGACACGCGGAATGTGGAAGACAAAGGCATGAGAAGGTGGCTTAGCGACATGGATGGCTGGGGGAAATGTTGATAGGATTAAAGAATGATGATGGAGGTGTTCCCCTAATTGCAATGTTAGGCACAGGATATTTTTGTTTTGTTTACTTATAGAATTTAAATGAGGCTGGCACATTTTGAGTAGAGTGCATTTTAGTTTGATACTGTCAGATACAACTATGATTTTGTGATTGTTTTGTTTTAAAATTATCTATGGTTAAAGAGTTGTGGAAAGGCGTTAAGTTCATAAGGGGTGGTCTGTGCTAGTTACCTAAGTTCGTGTCAACTTGAAGATTTATAAAAGGACAGGAGTGGAGTCTAGCTTGTCAATCGGGTCACAGCATGGTGGTACCTCCTTGTGGGCATGGCCTTATCATCAGGAAGGCCCTGGGAGCCTCTTCCTAACTCTCTGCCTTCATTCCTGCTGCCTGACCCCGATGGCTGCAAGAGCTCCGGTGATGTATACACAGCCATCAGATCCTCACGACTTTGCACCCACTGGCCTGTGATATTCCTGCATTCGCCATTGTTTCATGTGGCTTTGTGAGCCTAAAGAGGAACTTATGGACTAGTGTAGGCCTTAGGAACGTGAGTTTGCCCTGGCTGGGATTTTTTCCTGATATATAATGCTTCTCGATAGAAAGCTCTTTCTTATACCTACATGAGTGTTACTGGGTTTGGTTCTCTAGTCAACCTGGCCTAACATGCTCACTTTCATCTTTTTTTTTTTTTGGTAGAGCTCCTTAACTTTTCCTATTTATTCTGCTTAGCCTTATATATTATTCCCAAAATATATTAATGTAATGTATTTCAGGCTCAAAGAGATATACTTCTTTCAAGGAAACATTGGTAAAACAATATCCTACCTTGCTTTCTCTGTCTAGTGGAAAAAAAGTTTAAGCTGTGCACTCTCCAGGTGTCTATCCAAAATCATCCTTTATAAGGCTCTTTGTGAATTTTAAAATTACTTGACCCAGGAAGGGATTATTTGAAAATGACATATGCTACTCTAGGCAAGGAGAATTCTATGCAATTTATGATAAAGTAATTATACTATCATACAAATGAGATGTGTAATATGACCCATCAATAAAATATATTTATATATATACAACAAAAATTTTATGAGGGTTCTCGCTCTGATTTTTGGATTTCTACATCTTAGAATTCTCTGAGAATTATTTCATAGGTGTGGTACATTTCATTTTCCTTCAAGTAATTTGATTTCATTATAACTTAAGGTATATTCTCAGAGGAGATCTTACTCATTACTGTTCGTAGAGAGTAACTTATGGAATTATTTTCCGTTAAAATTCCCATACGGCATACCTTAATGAATAATATCTGAACGTCTTTTCCATATATATATATATTTCAAATTGGTGCTCACTTTGCTTAAATTGGTTAGGCCCAGAATTGTTTTATTTGTAATTTTTGCTTTAATCTGTTTATCAATTTTATTTATTTATTTTACCTTAAAATATTTCCCAGTAGGCTAAAACTTTTAGACGATACTTTCTGATTGGAGCTACAAACCCCACAGTCAGCAGTTTGTACCCACCACTCAATCCCAGTGGGAAAGATGGAGAAAGATCTCTGTCCCTCTGAAGATTTACAGTCTGGGAAAAAGAGGGAAGTCCTGCTCTGTTCTACAAGATCACTATGAGTCTGAATCAACTTTAGGGCTGTGAGTTTGTAGGACGTATTTATTTATTTATTTATTTATTTATTTGTTTGTTTGTTTGTTTGTTTATTTATTTATTTATTTGGTTATTTTAACCACAATTCATCCTGTTCCAGCTTTATCCTATTTCTTTTTTTCTATTCCAACAAGTAATTGCAGATCAGATCATTATGAACCATAAAATTTCCATTAGCTGATTTAGCGTATTGCACTGTGAAGCACAGGGTCAGCAGTTCAAACTCACCAACCCTTCATGAAAATAAAATGAGGCTTTCTGCTCCCATGAAGAGTTACAACTGATACCATGTTCAACCTTCATTCTGGTTTCAGTAATTCCTCTCAGTTACCTTGGCCTTGGTCACTCCCTGCGACAGATGAATCCCTCAGGACCAGCGGTGGGAGTGGCGACACCGGGAGGCAAGGGGTGTAGAAAGAGAGAACCGGTCTTGGGGATGTATGGGGAACCTCCTCTCTGGGAGATGGGCAAAGGGAAGGTGGGTGAGGGAAGACGCCGGGCAGTGTAAGGTAAGATAAAATAATTATTTATAAACTACTAAGGGTTCAGGGGAAAGGGGGGTGTGACCAAGCCCGCCTGCTCACGTGACCACGCTCACCTGCGCACGTGACCTGAAAAAGAGTGCACTTGACTGTGCCCACCCGCGCATGGGACCATGCCCACCTGCGCACGTGACCCGCCAACCACCACACGTGACCACGACTGCCAGCGCGCGTGACCACGCCCACCTGTGCACGTGACCAAACCCACCCACGCACATGACCGCCCAACACGTGACCAAACTTACCCGCGCACGTGACCATTGGACCACTCCACGAGACCAGGCTCACCCGCACACGTGACCACGCCCACCTGCGCACGTGACCCGCCAACCAGCGCCCGTGAACACACAAGAATGCGCACGTGACTGTGGGCACTTGCGCACGTGACCAGGCTGACCCGCGCATGTGACCACGCCCGCCTGCACACGTGACCCGCCAACAAGCGCACGTGACCACGCCCCCCAGCGCGCATGACCACGGGCGCCTGAGCACCTGACCACCCCAAACTGTGCACTCGAGTACGGGCACTTGCGCACGTGACCATGCCCACCCGCGCACGTGACCATGCAAACCTCCGCACGTGACCACGCCCACTTGCTCACGTGACCAAACCCACCCGCGAACGTGACCAAGCGCACCTGTGCACGTGACCGTGCTCACCCGTGCACGTGACCGCCCAAGCACTTGACCAAACTCACCCGCGCACGTGACCCCTAGCACCACTCCACGTGACCAGCGTCACCAGCACACGTGACCACGCCCACCTGCGCACGTTAACCGCCAACCAGTGCACGTGACCACGCCCACCTGCGCACGTGACTGCGGGCACTTGCGCATGGGCCCACGCCACCCGTGCACGTGACCAGGCTGGCCCACGCACATGACCACGCCCGCCTGCTCACCTGAACCGCCAACCAGGGCACGTGACCACGCCCACCTGAGCTTATGACCACGGGTGCCTGCGCACGTGACTACCCCAAACTGTGCACGTGACTACGGGCACTTGCGCACGTTACCATGCCCACCCGCTTACAGGACCATGCCAACATCCGGACGTGACAACGCCCACCTGCTCCCGTGTCCACACCCACCTGCGCACGTGACCACAACTACCGGTGCGTGTGACCATGCCTACCTACACACGTGACCACGCCAACCTCGGGCCGACCACGCCCGCCTGTGCACCTGACCAAGCCAAACAGTGCACGTGACCACGCCAATGTATTCCCATTAATTTCATTATCAGTATGTTCATGCCATTCTATAAAATACTTCTAAAGATTAGCTAGCAATATTATTATTCATATTTTTCTGAACATTGCATGGGAAATTAACTTAGCAAAGCCTAGAAACTTCTAACTTCATAGCTTTTTTACAAAAACTTACTCTGTCTTCTTTAGATGTCTACATCTTCTTATTAGTATCTTACTTCCCAGTATGAATACAAATGCACATAATCTCATGTCAACTTGAAGATTTATCAAAGTACAGGGTGCAGTGTAGCCTTCCAATTATGCCTAATGGTATCTCCTTGTGTGCGTGGCCTCCTGGTACGGCGAGTTCTGGGAACCTCCTCCTCTCTCTCTCTGGCTTCGGCTTCCTGTTGCCTGACCATGGTGACTGCAAGACCTCTGGAGATGTGAACACGGCCATTCGATGCACAAGACTTTGCACCAACCCACCTGCGACATTCCTGCCGTCAGCAACAGTGCATGTGGCTTCATGAGTCTGGAGAAGAACTTATGGGCTAGTGTCAGATTTATGGACTTCAGTTGGACTGGGTTGGGATGTTTTCCTGATTCACAATTACTTCTTGATAGAAAGCTTTTTCTTACACCTATATAAATGTCACTGGATTTGTTTCTCTAGTCAACCTGGCCTTACACAATATGGTACCTAGGGAGTGGAACACTAGAGAAACAAATCATGAAGGTGGAGAGAGCATGTTTGCCTGACTTCTGCTTTCTGATAGTCTTTTCGCTTTGACTAGTTGGAGGTCAAATATAGTCCTGTATTTTACTTGTTCTCTTCTGGGAAGGACATGAAAGTGAAGGTTCTGATGCCCAGAAGTGGTATTTGGTTATTTCTGTCTGAAATTTTGTAAAAATGAATGTGACCGGTGTAAATTTTGAGTTCAGGGGGCAAAAATACCCTTCGAACTTTTCTGAGGCCAAGCTGGTTAGTCAAACTGGGTGACCAGAGGCCTGGTCCTAGCTTGGTGCCACCAGAGGCCTAAGACCATAATGCATGTGAATGGGATAGTTGACATCAGAAAGGATTCAATTGGAATGTTTTCAGAATGTGTTTAGTATCTGACTGTATTAGGATTACATCGGTCTTTTCTATCTATTTTTATTGCTATAACGCATACTAGCAATGATTCGTGGAAAATACGAACAGAGCATCTGGCCACTGACACTTGTGGACCTAGTTCACAGGGACTAGAGTTGCAAACACGAGCAGATTGCCTGGTCTCAAGTTTAAAGAGCTGTGGGAAGCTGAGCCTATGACATGACTTAGAACCGGGGGGGGGGGGGGGGGGGGCGAAGGTGGGTGAGTATTTGTGACAGGGACTCTTGGTCAAAAGTCAAGACAGCCCATGGGCACCTGAGTGAGGCCAAGTGAGGTGGCCGACAATGAGTTGACCAAATGAAGGAAAGATTTTTGAGCTTGTGAATTGGTGGGCATCTTCCTGCTGACTTGATGGATGGCTAATCCTGGTTTGACTTTAACGATGGATGCAGACATGCAGGTGCCAACTAGAATGAGATTCTTCACATCAACGAAAATGCTTGTATCCTCGGAGTACTGGGTTGATAGAAGGGGCAGTGGAGACATTGGACACGCGGAATGTGGAAGACAAAGGCATGAAGAAGGTGGCTTAGCGACATGGATGGCTGGGGGAAATGTTGATAGGATTAAAGAATGATGATGGAGGTGTTCCCCTAATTGCAATGATAGGCACAGGATATTTTTGTTTTGTTTACTTATAGAATTTAAATGAGGCTGGCACATTTTGAGTAGAGTGCATTTTAGTTTGATACTGTCAGATACAACTATGATTTTGTGATTGTTTTGCTTTAAAATTATCTATGGTTAAAGAGTTGTGGAAAGGCGTTAAGTTCATAATGGGTGGTCTGTGCTAGTTACATAAGTTATTGTCAACTTGAAGATTTATAAAAGGACAGGAGTGGAGTCTAGCTTGTCAATCGGGTCACAGCATGGTGGTACCTCCTTGTGGGCATGGCCTTCTCATCAGGAAGGCCCTGGGAGCCTCTTCCTAACTCTCTGCCTTCATTCCTGCTGCCTGACCCCGATGGCTGCAAGAGCTCCGGTGATGTATACACAGCCATCAGATCCTCACGACTTTGCACCCACTGGCCTGTGATATTCCTGCATTCGCCATTGTTTCATGTGGCTTTGTGAGCCTAAAGAGGAACTTATGGACTAGTGTAGGCCTTAGGAACGTGAGTTTGCCCTGGCTGGGATTTTTTCCTGATATATAATGCTTCTCGATAGAAAGCTCTTTCTTATACCTACATGAGTGTTACTGGGTTTGGTTCTCTAGTCAACCTGGCCTAACATGCTCACTTTCATCTTTTTTTTTTTTGGTAGAGCTCCTTAACTTTTCCTATTTATTCTGCTTAGCCTTATATATTATTCCCAAAATATATTAATGTAATGTATTTCAGGCTCAAAGAGATATACTTCTTTCAAGGAAACATTGGTAAAACAATATCCTACCTTGCATTCTCTGTCTAGTGGAAAAAAAGTTTAAGCTGTGCACTCTCCACGTGTCTATCCAAAATCATTCTTTACAAGGCTCTTTGTGAATTTTAAGATTACTTGACCCAGGAAGGGATTATTTGAAAATGACATATGCTACTCTAGGCAAGGGGAATTCTATGCAATTTATGATAAAGTATTTATACTATCATACAAATGAGATGTGTAATATGACCCATCGATAAAATATATTTATATATATGCAACAAAAATTTTATGAGGGTTCTCGCTCTGATTTTTGGATTTCTCCATCTTAGAATTCTCTGAGAATTATTTCGTAGGTGTGGTACATTTCATTTTCCTTCAAGTCATTTGATTGCATTATGACTTGAGGTATATTCTCAGAGAAGATCTTACTCATTACTGTTCGTAGAGAGTAACTTATGGAATTATTTTCCGTTAAAATTCCCATACGGCATACCTTAATGAATAATATCTGAACGTCTTTTCCATATATATATATTTCAAATTGCTGCTCACTTTGATTAAATTGGTTAGGCCCAGAATTGTTTTATTTGTAATTTTGGCTTTAATCTGTTTATCAATTTTATTTATTTATTTTACGTTAAAATATTTCCCAGTAGGCTAAAACTTTTAGACGATACTTTCTGATTGGAGCTACAAACCCCACAGTCAGCAGTTTGTACCCACCACTCAATCCCAGTGGGAAAGATGGAGAAAGACCTCTGTCCCTCTGAAGATTTACAGTCTGGGAAAAAGAGGGAAGTCCTGCCCTGTTCTACAAGATCACTGAGTCTGAATCAACTTGAGGGCTGTGAGTTTGTAGGAGGGATTTATTTATTTATTTATTTATTTATTTATTTACTTATTTATTTATTTGGTTATTTTAATCACAATTCATCCTGTTGCAGCTTTATCCTATTTCTTTTTTTCTATTCCAACAAGTAATTGCAGATCAGATCATTATGAACCATAAAATTTTCATTAGCTGATTTAGCATATTGCACTGTGAAGCACAGGGTCAGCAGTTCAAACTCACCAACCCTTCATGAAAGAAAAATGAGGCTTTCTGCTCCCATGAAGAGTTACAACCTATACCATGTTCAACCTTCATTCTGGTTTCAGTAATTCCTCTCACTTACCTTGGCCTTGGTCACTCCCTGCGACGGATGAATCCCTCAGGACCAGCGGTGGGAGTGGCGACACCGGGAGGCAAGGGGTGTAGAAAGAGAGAACCGGTCTTGGGGATGTATGGGGAACCTCCTCTCTGGGAGATGGGCAAAGGGAAGGTGGGTGAGGGGAGACGCCGGGCAGTGTAAGGTAAGATAAAATAATTATAAACTATTAAGGGTTCAGGGGAATGGGGGGCGTGACCAAGGCCGCCTGCTCACGTGACCACGCTCACCTGCGCACGTGACCTGTAAAAGAACGCACGTGACTGTGCCCACCCGTGCATGTGACCATGCCCACCTGCGCACGTGACCCGCCAACCAGCACACGTGACCACGCCTGCCAGCGTGCGTGACCAAGCCCACCTATGCACGTGACCAAACCCACCCACGCACATGACCGCCCAAGCACGTGACCAAACCTACCCACGCACGTGACCAATGGACCACTCCACGTGACCAGGCTCACCCGCACACGTGACCACGCCCACCTGCGCACGTGACCCGCCAACCAGAGCACGTGAACACACCAGAATGCGCACGTGACTGTGGGCACTTGCGCACGTGACCAGGCTGACCCGCGCATGTGACCACGCCCGCCTGCACACGTGACCCGCCAACAAGCGCACGTGACCATGCCCACCCGGGCACGTGACCATGCAAACCTCCGCACGTGACCACGCCCACTTGCTCACGTGACCAAACCCACGCCCGAACGTGACCACGCGCACCTGTGCACGTGACCGGGCTCACCCGTGCACGTGACCGCCCAAGCACTTGACCAAACTCACCCGCGCACGTGACCCCTCGCACCACTCCAGGTGACCAGCTTCACCAGCGCACGTGACCACGCCCACCTGCGCACGTGACCACGCCAGACTGCACAAGTGACTGCGGGCACTTGTGCACGGGCCCACGCCTCCCATGCACGTGACCAGGGTGGCCCGCGCACGTGACCACGCCCGCCTGCTCACCTGACCCGCCAACCAGCGCACGTGACCACGCCCACCTGCGCGTGTGACCACGGGCGCCTGCGCACGTGACTACCCCAAACTGTGCACGTGACTACGGGCACTTGCGCACGTGACCATGCCCACCCGCTTACGGGACCATGCCAACATCCGCACGTGACCACGCCCACCTGCTCCCGTGACCACACCCACCTGCGCACGTGACCACACCTACCGGTGCGCGTGACCATGCCTACCTACACACGTGACCACGCCAACCTCCGCCCGACCACGCCCGCCTGCGCACGTGACCAAGCCAACCAGTGCACGTGACCACGCCAATGTATTCACATTAATTTCATTATCAGTATGTTCATGCCATTCTATAAAATACTTCTAAAGATTAGCTAGCAATATTATTATTCATATTTTTCTGAACATTGCATGGGAAATTAACTTAGCAAAGCCTAGAAACTTCTAACTTCATAGCTTTTTTTAAAAAACTTACTCTGTCTTCTTTAGATGTCTACATCTTATTAGTATTTTACTTCCCAGTACGAATACAAATGCACATAATCTCATGTCAACTTGAAGATTTATCAAAGTACAGGGTGCAGTGTAGCCTTCCAATTATGCCTAATGGTATCTCCTTGTGTGCGTGGCCTCCTGGTACGGCGAGTTCTGGGAACCTCCTCCTCTCTCTCTCTGGCTTCGGCTTCCTGTTGCCTGACCCTGGTGACTGCAAGACCTCTGGAGATGTGAACACGGCCATTCGATGCACAAGACTTTGCACCAACCCACCTGCGACATTCCTGCCGTCAGCAACAGTGCATGTGGCTTCATGAGTCTGGAGAAGAACTTATGGGCTAGTGTCAGATTTATGGACTTCAGTTGGACTGGGTTGGGATGTTTTCCTGATTCACAATTACTTCTTGATAGAAAGCTTTTTCTTACACCTATATGAATGTCACTGGATTTGTTTCTCTAGTCAACCTGGCCTTACACAATATGGTACCTAGGGATTGGAATACTAGAGAAACAAATCATGAAGGCGGAGAGAGGATGTTTGCCTGACTTCTGCTTTCTGATAGTCTTTTCTCTTTGACTAGTTGGAGGTCAAATATAGTCCTGTATTTTACTTGTTCTCTTTTGGGAAGGACATGGGAAGTGAAGGTTCTGATGCCCAGAAGTGGTATTTGGTTATTTCTGTCTGAAATTTTGTAAAAATGAATGTGACCGGTGTAAATTTTGAGTTCAGGGGGCAAAAATACCCTTCGAACTTTTCTGAGGCCAAGCTGGTTAGTCAAACTGGGTGACCAGAGGCCTGGTCCTAGCTTGGTGCCACCAGAGGCCTAAGACCATAATGCATGTGAATGGGATAGTTGACATCAGAAAGGATTCAATTGGAATGTTTTCAGAATGTATTTAGTATCTGACTGTATTAGGATTACATCGGTCTTTTCTATCTATTTTTATTGCTATAACGCATACTAGCAATGATTCGTGGAAAATATGAATAGAGCATCTGGCCACTGACCCCTTGGACCTCGTTCACAGGGAGTAGAGTTGCAAACACGAGCAGATTGCCTGGTCTCAAGTTTAAAGAGCTGTGGGAAGCTGAGCCAATGACATGACTTAGCACCGGGGGGGGGGGCGAAAGTGGGTGAGTATTTGTGACAGGGACTCTTGGTCAAAAGTCAAGACAGCCCATGGGCACCTGAGTGAGGCCAAGTGAGGTGGCCCACAATGAGTTGACCAAATGAAGGAAAGATTTTTGAGCTTGTGAATTGGTGGGCATCTTCCTGCTGACTTGATGGATGGCCTGTCCTGGTTTGACTTTAACGATGGATGCAGACACGCAGGTGCCAACTAGAATGAGATTCTTCACATCAACGAAAATGCTTGTATCCTCGGAGTACTGGGTTGATAGAAGGGGCAGTGGAGACATTGGACACGCGGAATGTGGAAGACAAAGGCATGAAGAAGGTGGCTTAGCGACATGGATGGCTGGGGGAAATGTTGATAGGATTAAAGAATGATGATGGAGGTGTTCCCCTAATTGCAATGTTAGGCACAGGATATTTTTGTTTTGTTTACTTATAGAATTTAAATGAGGCTGGCACATTTTGAGTAGAGTGCATTTTAGTTTGATACTGTCAGATACAACTATGATTTTGTGATTGTTTTGTTTTAAAATTATCTATGGTTAAAGAGTTGTGGAAAGGCGTTAAGTTCATAAGGGGTGGTCTGTGCTAGTTACCTAAGTTCGTGTCAACTTGAAGATTTATAAAAGGACAGGAGTGGAGTCTAGCTTGTCAATCGGGTCACAGCATGGTGGTACCTCCTTGTGGGCATGGCCTTCTCATCAGGAAGGCCCTGGGAGCCTCTTCCTAACTCTCTGCCTTCATTCCTGCTGCCTGACCCCGATGGCTGCAAGAGCTCCGGTGATGTATACACAGCCATCAGATCCTCACGACTTTGCACCCACTGGCCTGTGATATTCCTGCATTCGCCATTGTTTCATGTGGCTTTGTGAGCCTAAAGAGGAACTTATGGACTAGTGTAGGCCTTAGGAACGTGAGTTTGCCCTGGCTGGGATTTTTTTCCTGATATATAATGCTTCTCGATAGAAAGCTCTTTCTTATACCTACATGAGTGTTACTGGGTTTGGTTCTCTAGTCAACCTGGCCTAACATGCTCACTTTCATCTTTTTTTTTTTTGGTAGAGCTCCTTAACTTTTCCTATTTATTCTGCTTAGCCTTATATATTATTCCCAAAATATATTAATGTAATGTATTTCAGGCTCCAAGAGATATACTTCTTTCAAGGAAACATTGGTAAAACAATATCCTACCTTGCTTTCTCTGTCTAGTGGAAAAAAAGTTTAAGCTGTGCACTCTCCAGGTGTCTATCCAAAATCATCCTTTATAAGGCTCTTTGTGAATTTTAAAATTACTTGACCCAGGAAGGGATTATTTGAAAATGACATATGCTACTCTAGGCAAGGAGAATTCTATGCAATTTATGATAAAGTAATTATACTATCATACAAATGAGATGTGTAATATGACCCATCAATAAAATATATTTATATATATACAACAAAAATTTTATGAGGGTTCTCGCTCTGATTTTTGGATTTCTACATCTTAGAATTCTCTGAGAATTATTTCATAGGTGTGGTACATTTCATTTTCCTTCAAGTAATTTGATTTCATTATAACTTAAGGTATATTCTCAGAGGAGATCTTACTCATTACTGTTCGTAGAGAGTAACTTATGGAATTATTTTCCGTTAAAATTCCCATACGGCATACCTTAATGAATAATATCTGAACGTCTTTTCCATATATATATATATTTCAAATTGGTGCTCACTTTGCTTAAATTGGTTAGGCCCAGAATTGTTTTATTTGTAATTTTTGCTTTAATCTGTTTATCAATTTTATTTATTTATTTTACGTTAAAATATTTCCCAGTAGGCTAAAACTTTTAGACGATACTTTCTGATTGGAGCTACAAACCCCACAGTCAGCAGTTTGTACCCACCACTCAATCCCAGTGGGAAAGATGGAGAAAGATCTCTGTCCCTCTGAAGATTTACAGTCTGGGAAAAAGAGGGAAGTCCTGCTCTGTTCTACAAGATCACTATGAGTCTGAATCAACTTTAGGGCTGTGAGTTTGTAGGACGTATTTATTTATTTATTTATTTATTTGTTTGTTTGTTTGTTTATTTATTTATTTATTTGGTTATTTTAACCACAATTCATCCTGTTCCAGCTTTATCCTATTTCTTTTTTTCTATTCCAACAAGTAATTGCAGATCAGATCATTATGAACCATAAAATTTCCATTAGCTGATTTAGCGTATTGCACTGTGAAGCACAGGGTCAGCAGTTCAAACTCACCAACCCTTCATGAAAATAAAATGAGGCTTTCTGCTCCCATGAAGAGTTACAACTGATACCATGTTCAACCTTCATTCTGGTTTCAGTAATTCCTCTCAGTTACCTTGGCCTTGGTCACTCCCTGCGACAGATGAATCCCTCAGGACCAGCGGTGGGAGTGGCGACACCGGGAGGCAAGGGGTGTAGAAAGAGAGGACCGGTCTTGGGGATGTATGGGGAACCTCCTCTCTGGGAGATGGGCAAAGGGAAGGTGGGTGAGGGAAGACGCCGGGCAGTGTAAGGTAAGATAAAATAATTATTTATAAACTACTAAGGGTTCAGGGGAAAGGGGGGTGTGACCAAGCCCGCCTGCTCACGTGACCACGCTCACCTGCGCACGTGACCTGAAAAAGAGTGCACTTGACTGTGCCCACCCGCGCATGGGACCATGCCCACCTGCGCACGTGACCCGCCAACCACCACACGTGACCACGACTGCCAGCGCGCGTGACCACGCCCACCTGTGCACGTGACCAAACCCACCCACGCACATGACCGCCCAACACGTGACCAAACTTACCCGCGCACGTGACCATTGGACCACTCCACGAGACCAGGCTCACCCGCACACGTGACCACGCCCACCTGCGCACGTGACCCGCCAACCAGCGCCCGTGAACACACAAGAATGCGCACGTGACTGTGGGCACTTGCGCACGTGACCAGGCTGACCCGCGCATGTGACCACGCCCGCCTGCACACGTGACCCGCCAACAAGCGCACGTGACCACGCCCCCCAGCGCGCATGACCACGGGCGCCTGAGCACCTGACCACCCCAAACTGTGCACTCGAGTACGGGCACTTGCGCACGTGACCATGCCCACCCGCGCACGTGACCATGCAAACCTCCGCACGTGACCACGCCCACTTGCTCACGTGACCAAACCCACCCGCGAACGTGACCAAGCGCACCTGTGCACGTGACCGTGCTCACCCGTGCACGTGACCGCCCAAGCACTTGACCAAACTCACCCGCGCACGTGACCCCTAGCACCACTCCACGTGACCAGCGTCACCAGCACACGTGAACACGCCCACCTGCGCACGTTAACCGCCAACCAGTGCACGTGACCACGCCCACCTGCGCACGTGACTGCGGGCACTTGCGCATGGGGCCACGCCACCCGTGCACGTGACGAGGCTGGCCAGCGCACATGACCACGCCCGCCTGCTCACCTGACCCGCCAACCAGCGCACGTGACCACGCCCACCTGCGCTTGTGACCACGGGCGACTGCGCACGTGACTACCCCAAACTGTGCACGTGACTACGGGCACTTGCGCACGTTACCATGCCCACCCGCTTACGGGACCATGCCAACATCCGGACGTGACAACGCCCACCTGCTCCCGTGTCCACACCCACCTGCGCACGTGACCACAACTACCGGTGCGTGTGACCATGCCTACCTACACACGTGACCACGCCAACCTCGGGCCGACCACGCCCGCCTGTGCACGTGACCAAGCCAAACAGTGCACGTGACCACGCCAATGTATTCCCATTAATTTCATTATCAGTATGTTCATGCCATTCTATAAAATAATTCTAAAGATTAGCTAGCAATATTATTATTCATATTTTTCTGAACATTGCATGGGAAATGAACTTAGCAAAGCCTAGAAACTTCTAACTTCATAGCTTTTTTTAAAAAACTTACTCTGTCTTCTTTAGATGTCTACATCTTATTAGTATTTTACTTCCCAGTACGAATACAAATGCACATAATCTCATGTCAACTTGAAGATTTATCAAAGTACAGGGTGCAGTGTAGCCTTCCAATTATGCCTAATGGTATCTCCTTGTGTGCGTGGCCTCCTGCTACGGCGAGTTCTGGGAACCTCCTCCTCTCTCTCTCTGGCTTCGGCTTCCTGTTGCCTGACCCTGGTGACTGCAAGACCTCTGGAGATGTGAACACGGCCATTCGATGCACAAGACTTTGCACCAACCCACCTGCGACATTCCTGCCGTCAGCAACAGTGCATGTGGCTTCATGAGTCTGGAGAAGAACTTATGGGCTAGTGTCAGATTTATGGACTTCAGTTGGACTGGGTTGGGATGTTTTCCTGATTCACAATTACTTCTTGATAGAAAGCTTTTTCTTACACCTATATGAATGTCACTGGATTTGTTTCTCTAGTCAACCTGGCCTTACACAATATGGTACCTAGGGAGTGGAATACTAGAGAAACAAATCATGAAGGCGGAGAGAGGATGTTTGCCTGACTTCTGCTTTCTGATAGTCTTTTCTCTTTGACTAGTTGGAGGTCAAATATAGTCCTGTATTTTACTTGTTCTCTTCTGGGAAGGACATGGGAAGTGAAGGTTCTGATGCCCAGAAGTGGTATTTGGTTATTTCTGTCTGAAATTTTGTAAAAATGAATGTGACCGGTGTAAATTTTGAGTTCAGGGGGCAAAAATACCCTTCGAACTTTTCTGAGGCCAAGCTGGTTAGTCAAACTGGGTGACCAGAGGCCTGGTCCTAGCTTGGTGCCACCAGAGGCCTAAGACCATAATGCATGTGAATGGGATAGTTGACATCAGAAAGGATTCAATTGGAATGTTGTCAGAATGTATTTAGTATCTGACTGTATTAGGATTACATCGGTCTTTTCTATCTATTTTTATTGCTATAACGCATACTAGCAATGATTCGTGGAAAATATGAATAGAGCATCTGGCCACTGACCCCTTGGACCTCGTTCACAGGGAGTAGAGTTGCAAACACGAGCAGATTGCCTGGTCTCAAGTTTAAAGAGCTGTGGGAAGCTGAGCCAATGACATGACTTAGCACCGGGGGGGGGGGGCGAAAGTGGGTGAGTATTTGTGACAGGGACTCTTGGTCAAAAGTCAAGACAGCCCATGGGCACCTGAGTGAGGCCAAGTGAGGTGGCCCACAATGAGTTGACCAAATGAAGGAAAGATTTTTGAGCTTGTGAATTGGTGGGCATCTTCCTGCTGACTTGATGGATGGCCTGTCCTGGTTTGACTTTAACGATGGATGCAGACACGCAGGTGCCAACTAGAATGAGATTCTTCACATCAACGAAAATGCTTGTATCCTCGGAGTACTGGGTTGATAGAAGGGGCAGTGGAGACATTGGACACGCGGAATGTGGAAGACAAAGGCATGAAGAAGGTGGCTTAGCGACATGGATGGCTGGGGGAAATGTTGATAGGATTAAAGAATGATGATGGAGGTGTTCCCCTAATTGCAATGTTAGGCACAGGATATTTTTGTTTTGTTTACTTATAGAATTTAAATGAGGCTGGCACATTTTGAGTGGAGTGCATTTTAGTTTGATACTGTCAGATACAACTATGATTTTGTGATTGTTTTGTTTTAAAATTATCTATGGTTAAAGAGTTGTGGAAAGGCGTTAAGTTCATAAGGGGTGGTCTGTGCTAGTTACCTAAGTTCGTGTCAACTTGAAGATTTATAAAAGGACAGGAGTGGAGTCTAGCTTGTCAATCGGGTCACAGCATGGTGGTACCTCCTTGTGGGCATGGCCTTCTCATCAGGAAGGCCCTGGGAGCCTCTTCCTAACTCTCTGCCTTCATTCCTGCTGCCTGACCCCGATGGCTGCAAGAGCTCCGGTGATGTATACACAGCCATCAGATCCTCACGACTTTGCACCCACTGGCCTGTGATATTCCTGCATTCGCCATTGTTTCATGTGGCTTTGTGAGCCTAAAGAGGAACTTATGGACTAGTGTAGGCCTTAGGAACGTGAGTTTGCCCTGGCTGGGATTTTTTTCCTGATATATAATGCTTCTCGATAGAAAGCTCTTTCTTATACCTACATGAGTGTTACTGGGTTTGGTTCTCTAGTCAACCTGGCCTAACATGCTCACTTTCATCTTTTTTTTTTTGGTAGAGCTCCTTAACTTTTCCTATTTATTCTGCTTAGCCTTATATATTATTCCCAAAATATATTAATGTAATGTATTTCAGGCTCCAAGAGATATACTTCTTTCAAGGAAACATTGGTAAAACAATATCCTACCTTGCTTTCTCTGTCTAGTGGAAAAAAAGTTTAAGCTGTGCACTCTCCAGGTGTCTATCCAAAATCATCCTTTATAAGGCTCTTTGTGAATTTTAAAATTACTTGACCCAGGAAGGGATTATTTGAAAATGACATATGCTACTCTAGGCAAGGAGAATTCTATGCAATTTATGATAAAGTAATTATACTATCATACAAATGAGATGTGTAATATGACCCATCAATAAAATATATTTATATATATACAACAAAAATTTTATGAGGGTTCTCGCTCTGATTTTTGGATTTCTACATCTTAGAATTCTCTGAGAATTATTTCATAGGTGTGGTACATTTCATTTTCCTTCAAGTAATTTGATTGCATTATAATTTAAGGTATATTCTCAGAGGAGATCTTACTCATTACTGTTCGTAGAGAGTAACTTATGGAATTATTTTCCGTTAAAATTCCCATACGGCATACCTTAATGAATAATATCTGAACGTCTTTTCCATATATATATATATTTCAAATTGGTGCTCACTTTGCTTAAATTGGTTAGGCCCAGAATTGTTTTATTTGTAATTTTTGCTTTAATCTGTTTATCAATTTTATTTATTTATTTTACGTTAAAATATTTCCCAGTAGGCTAAAACTTTTAGACGATACTTTCTGATTGGAGCTACAAACCCCACAGTCAGCAGTTTGTACCCACCACTCAATCCCAGTGGGAAAGATGGAGAAAGATCTCTGTCCCTCTGAAGGTTTACAGTCTGGGAAAAAGAGGGAAGTCCTGCTCTGTTCTACAAGATCACTATGAGTCTGAATCAACTTTAGGGCTGTGAGTTTGTAGGAGGGATTTGTTTGTTTGTTTGTTTGTTTGTTTGTTTGTTTATTATTTATTTATTTGTTTGTTTGTTTGGTTATTTTAACCACAATTCATCCTGTTCCAGCTTTATCCTATTTCTTTTTTTCTATTCCAACAAGTAATTGCAGATCAGATCATTATGAACCATAAAATTTCCATTAGCTGATTTAGCGTATTGCACTGTGAAGCACAGGGTCAGCAGTTCAAACTCACCAACCCTTCATGAAAATAAAATGAGGCTTTCTGCTCCCATGAAGAGTTACAACTGATACCATGTTCAACCTTCATTCTGGTTTCAGTAATTCCTCTCAGTTACCTTGGCCTTGGTCACTCCCTGCGACAGATGAATCCCTCAGGACCAGCGGTGGGAGTGGCGACACCGGGAGGCAAGGGGTGTAGAAAGAGAGAACCGGTCTTGGGGATGTATGGGGAACCTCCTCTCTGGGAGATGGGCAAAGGGAAGGTGGGTGAGGGAAGACGCCGGGCAGTGTAAGGTAAGATAAAATAATTATTTATAAACTACTAAGGGTTCAGGGGAAAGGGGGGTGTGACCAAGCCCGCCTGCTCACGTGACCACGCTCACCTGCGCACGTGACCTGAAAAAGAGTGCACTTGACTGTGCCCACCCGCGCATGGGACCATGCCCACCTGCGCACGTGACCCGCCAACCACCACACGTGACCACGACTGCCAGCGCGCGTGACCACGCCCACCTGTGCACGTGACCAAACCCACCCACGCACATGACCGCCCAACACGTGACCAAACTTACCCGCGCACGTGACCATTGGACCACTCCACGAGACCAGGCTCACCCGCACACGTGACCACGCCCACCTGCGCACGTGACCCGCCAACCAGCGCACGTGAACACACAAGAATGCGCACGTGACTGTGGGCACTTGCGCACGTGACCAGGCTGACCCGCGCATGTGACCACGCCCGCCTGCACACGTGACCCGCCAACAAGCGCACGTGACCACGCCCCCCAGCGCGCATGACCACGGGCGCCTGAGCACCTGACCGCCCCAAACTGTGCACTCGAGTACGGGCACTTGCGCACGTGACCATGCCCACCCGCGCACGTGACCATGCAAACCTCCGCACGTGACCACGCCCACTTGCTCACGTGACCAAACCCACCCGCGAACGTGACCAAGCGCACCTGTGCACGTGACCGTGCTCACCCGTGCACGTGACCGCCCAAGCACTTGACCAAACTCACCCGCGCACGTGACCCTTCGCACCACTCCACGTGACCAGCGCCACCAGCACACGTGACCACGCCCACCTGCGCACGTTAACCACCAACCAGTGCACGTGACCACGCCCACCTGCGCACGTGACTGCGGGCACTTGCGCATGGGCCCACGCCACCCGTGCACGTGACCAGGCTGGCCCACGCACATGACCAAGCCCGCCTGCTCACCTGACCCGCCAACCAGGGCACGTGACCACGCCCACCTGCGCTTATGACCACGGGTGCCTGCGCACGTGACTACCCCAAACTGTGCACGTGACTACGGGCACATGCGCACGTTACCATGCCCACCCGCTTACGGGACCATGCCAACATCCGGACGTGACAACGCCCACCTGCTCCCGTGTCCACACCCACCTGCGCACGTGACCACAACTACCGGTGCGTGTGACCATGCCTACCTACACACGTGACCACGCCAACCTCGGGCCGACCACGCCCGTCTGTGCACGTGACCAAGCCAAACAGTGCACGTGACCACGCCAATGTATTCCCATTAATTTCATTATCAGTATGTTCATGCCATTCTATAAAATACTTCTAAAGATTAGCTAGCAATATTATTATTCATATTTTTCTGAACATTGCATGGGAAATTAACTTAGCAAAGCCTAGAAACTTCTAACTTCATAGCTTTTTTACAAAAACTTACTCTGTCTTCTTTAGATGTCTACATCTTCTTATTAGTATCTTACTTCCCAGTACGAATACAAATGCACATAATCTCATGTCAACTTGAAGATTTATCAAAGTACAGGGTGCAGTGTAGCCTTCCAATTATGCCTAATGGTATCTCCTTGTGTGCGTGGCCTCCTGTTACGGCGAGTTCTGGGAACCTCCTCCTCTCTCTCTCTGGCTTCGGCTTCCTGTTGCCTGACCATGGTGACTGCAAGACCTCTGGAGATGTGAACACGGCCATTCGATGCACAAGACTTTGCACCAACCCACCTGCGACATTCCTGCCGTCAGCAACAGTGCATGTGGCTTCATGAGTCTGGAGAAGAACTTATGGGCTAGTGTCAGATTTATGGACTTCAGTTGGACTGGGTTGGGATGTTTTCCTGATTCACAATTACTTCTTGATAGAAAGCTTTTTCTTACACCTATATAAATGTCACTGGATTTGTTTCTCTAGTCAACCTGGCCTTACACAATATGGTACCTAGGGAGTGGAACACTAGAGAAACAAATCATGAAGGTGGAGAGAGCATGTTTGCCTGACTTCTGCTTTCTGATAGTCTTTTCGCTTTGACTAGTTGGAGGTCAAATATAGTCCTGTATTTTACTTGTTCTCTTCTGGGAAGGACATGAAAGTGAAGGTTCTGATGCCCAGAAGTGGTATTTGGTTATTTCTGTCTGAAATTTTGTAAAAATGAATGTGACCGGTGTAAATTTTGAGTTCAGGGGGCAAAAATACCCTTCGAACTTTTCTGAGGCCAAGCTGGTTAGTCAAACTGGGTGACCAGAGGCCTGGTCCTAGCTTGGTGCCACCAGAGGCCTAAGACCATAATGCATGTGAATGGGATAGTTGACATCAGAAAGGATTCAATTGGAATGTTTTCAGAATGTGTTTAGTATCTGACTGTATTAGGATTACATCGGTCTTTTCTATCTATTTTTATTGCTATAACGCATACTAGCAATGATTCGTGGAAAATACGAACAGAGCATCTGGCCACTGACACTTGTGGACCTAGTTCACAGGGATTAGAGTTGCAAACACGAGCAGATTGCCTGGTCTCAAGTTTAAAGAGCTGTGGGAAGCTGAGCCTATGACATGACTTAGAACCGGGGGGGGGGGGGGGGTGGCGAAGGTGGGTGAGTATTTGTGACAGGGACTCTTGGTCAAAAGTCAAGACAGCCCATGGGCACCTGAGTGAGGCCAAGTGAGGTGGCCCACAATGAGTTGACCAAATGAAGGAAAGATTTTTGAGCTTGTGAATTGGTGGGCATCTTCCTGCTGACTTGATGGATGGCTAATCCTGGTTTGACTTTAACGATGGATGCAGACACGCAGGTGCCAACTAGAATGAGATTCTTCACATCAACGAAAATGCTTGTATCCTCGGAGTACTGGGTTGATAGAAGGGGCAGTGGAGACATTGGACACGCGGAATGTGGAAGACAAAGGCATGAAGAAGGTGGCTTAGCGACATGGATGGCTGGGGGAAATGTTGATAGGATTAAAGAATGATGATGGAGGTGTTCCCCTAATTGCAATGATAGGCACAGGATATTTTTGTTTTGTTTACTTATAGAATTTAAATGAGGCTGGCACATTTTGAGTAGAGTGCATTTTAGTTTGATACTGTCAGATACAACTATGATTTTGTGATTGTTTTGCTTTAAAATTATCTATGGTTAAAGAGTTGTGGAAAGGCGTTAAGTTCATAATGGGTGGTCTGTGCTAGTTACATAAGTTATTGTCAACTTGAAGATTTATAAAAGGACAGGAGTGGAGTCTAGCTTGTCAATCGGGTCACAGCATGGTGGTACCTCCTTGTGGGCATGGCCTTCTCATCAGGAAGGCCCTGGGAGCCTCTTCCTAACTCTCTGCCTTCATTCCTGCTGCCTGACCCCGATGGCTGCAAGAGCTCCGGTGATGTATACACAGCCATCAGATCCTCACGACTTTGCACCCACTGGCCTGTGATATTCCTGCATTCGCCATTGTTTCATGTGGCTTTGTGAGCCTAAAGAGGAACTTATGGACTAGTGTAGGCCTTAGGAACGTGAGTTTGCCCTGGCTGGGATTTTTTCCTGATATATAATGCTTCTCGATAGAAAGCTCTTTCTTATACCTACATGAGTGTTACTGGGTTTGGTTCTCTAGTCAACCTGGCCTAACATGCTCACTTTCATCTTTTTTTTTTTTTGGTAGAGCTCCTTAACTTTTCCTATTTATTCTGCTTAGCCTTATATATTATTCCCAAAATATATTAATGTAATGTATTTCAGGCTCAAAGAGATATACTTCTTTCAAGGAAACATTGGTAAAACAATATCCTACCTTGCTTTCTCTGTCTAGTGGAAAAAAAGTTTAAGCTGTGCACTCTCCACGTGTCTATCCAAAATCATTCTTTACAAGGCTCTTTGTGAATTTTAAGATTACTTGACCCAGGAAGGGATTATTTGAAAATGACATATGCTACTCTAGGCAAGGGGAATTCTATGCAATTTATGATAAAGTATTTATACTATCATACAAATGAGATGTGTAATATGACCCATCGATAAAATATATTTATATATATGCAACAAAAATTTTATGAGGGTTCTCGCTCTGATTTTTGGATTTCTCCATCTTAGAATTCTCTGAGAATTATTTCGTAGGTGTGGTACATTTCATTTTCCTTCAAGTCATTTGATTGCATTATGACTTGAGGTATATTCTCAGAGAAGATCTTACTCATTACTGTTCGTAGAGAGTAACTTATGGAATTATTTTCCGTTAAAATTCCCATACGGCATACCTTAATGAATAATATCTGAACGTCTTTTCCATATATATATATATTTCAAATTGGTGCTCACTTTGATTAAATTGGTTAGGCCCAGAATTGTTTTATTTGTAATTTTGGCTTTAATCTGTTTATCAATTTTATTTATTTATTTTACGTTAAAATATTTCCCAGTAGGCTAAAACTTTTAGACGATACTTTCTGATTGGAGCTACAAACCCCACAGTCAGCAGTTTGTACCCACCACTCAATCCCAGTGGGAAAGATGGAGAGAGACCTCTGTCCCTCTGAAGGTTTACAGTCTGGGAAAAAGAGGGAAGTCCTGCTATGTTCTACAAGATCACTATGAGTCTGAATCAACTTGAGGGCTGTGAGTTTGTAGGAGGGATTTATTTATTTATTTACTTATTTATTTATTTGGTTATTTTAACCACAATTCATCCTGTTCCAGCTTTATCCTATTTCTTTTTTTCTATTCCAACAAGTAATTGCAGATCAGATCATTATGAACCATAAAATTTTCATTAGCTGATTTAGCGTATTGCACTGTGAAGCACAGGGTCAGCAGTTCAAACTCACCAACCCTTCATGAAAGAAAAATGAGGCTTTCTGCTCCCATGAAGAGTTACAACCTATACCATGTTCAACCTTCATTCTGTTTTCAGTAATTTTTCTCACTTACCTTGGCCTTGGTCACTCCCTGCGACGGATGAATCCCTCAGGACCAGCGGTGGGAGTGGCGACACCGGGAGGCAAGGGGTGTAGAAAGAGAGAACCGGTCTTGGGGATGTATGGGGAACCTCCTCTCTGGGAGATGGGCAAAGGGAAGGTGGGTGAGGGGAGACGCCGGGCAGTGTAAGGTAAGAAAAAATAATTATAAACTATTAAGGGTTCAGGGGAAAGGGGGGCGTGACCAAGGCCGCCTGCTCACGTGACCACGCTCACCTGCGCACGTGACCTGAAAAAGAGCGCACGTGACTGTGCCCACCCGTGCATGTGACCATGCCCACCTGCGCACGTGACCCGCCAACCACCACACGTGACCACGCCTGCCAGCGCGCGTGACCACGCCCACCTGTGCACGTGACCAAACCCACCCACGCACATGACCGCCCAAGCACGTGACCAAACTTACCCGCGCACGTGACCAATGGACCACTCCACGTGACCAGGCTCACCTGCACACGTGACCACGCCCACCTGCGCACGTTACCCACCAACCAGCGCACGTGAACACGCCAGAATGCGCACGTGACTGTGGGCACTTGCGCACGCGACCACGCCCACCCGCCCACGTGACCAGGCTTACCCGCGCATGTGACCACGCCCGCCTGCACACGTGACCCGCCAACAAGCGTACGTGACCACGGGCGCCTGAGCACCTGACCACCCCAAACTGTGCACGTGAGTACGGGCACTTGCGCACGTGACCATGGCCACCCGGGCACGTGACCATGCAAACCTCGGCACGTGACCACGCCCACTTGCTCACGTGACCACACCCACGCGCGAACGTGACCACGCTCACCCGTGCACGTGACCGCCCAAGCACTTGACCAAACTCACCCGCGCACGTGACCCCTCGCACCACTCCACGTGACCAGCGTCACCAGCGCACGTGACCACGCCCACCTGCGCACGTGACCACGCCAGACTGCACAAGTGACTGCGGGCACTTGCGCACGGGCCCACGCCACCCATGCACGTGACCAGGCTGGCCCGCGCACGTGACCACGCCCGCCTGCTCACCTGACCCGCCTACCAGCGCACGTTACCACGCCCACCTGCGCGTGTGACCACGGGCGCCTGCGCACGTGACTACCCCAAACTGTGCACGTGACTATGGGCACTTGCGCACGTGACCATGCCCACCCGCTTACGGGACCATGCCAACATCCGCACGTGACCACGCCCACCTGCTACCGTGACCACACCCACCTGCGCACGTGACCACACCTACCGGTGCGCGTGACAATGCCTACCTACACACGTGACCACGCCAACCTACGCCCAACCACGTCCGCCTGCCAACGTGACCAAGCCAACCAGTGCACGTGACCACGCCAATGTATTCCCATTAATTTCATTATCAGCAATGTTCATGCCATTCTATAAAATAATTCTAAAGATTAGCTAGCAATATTATTATTCATATTTTTCTGAACATTACATGGGAAATTAACTTAGCAAATCCTAGAAACTTCTAACTTCATAGCTTTTTTTAAAAAACTTACTCTGTCTTCTTTAGATATCTACATCTTCTTATTAGTATCTTACTTCCCAGTACGAATACAAATGCACATAATCTCATGTCAACTTGAAGATTTATCAAAGTACAGGGTGCAGTGTAGCCTTCCAATTATGCCTAATGGTATCTCCTTGTGTGCGTGGCCTCCTGCTACTGCGAGTTCTGGGAACCTCCTCCTCTCTCTCTCTGGCTTCGGCTTCCGGTTGCCTGACCCTGGTGGCTGCAAGACCTCTGGAGATGTGCACACGGCCATTCGATGCACAAGACTTTGCACCCACCCACCTGCGACATTCCTGCCGTCAGCAACAGTGCATGTGGCTTCATGAGTCTGGAGAAGAACTTATGGGCTAGTATCAGATTTATGGACCTCAGTTGGACTGGGTTGGGATGTTTTCCTGATTCACAATTACTTCTTGATAGAAAGCTTTTTCTTACACCTATATGAATGTCACTGGATTTGTTTCTCTAGTCAACCTGGCCTTACACAATATGGTACCTAGGGAGTGGAATACTAGAGAAACAAATCATGAAGGCGGAGAGAGGATGTATGCCTGACTTCTGCTTTCTGAAAATCTTTTCTCTTTGACTAGTTGGAGGTCAAATACAGTCCTGTATTTTACTTGTTCTCTTCTGGGAAGGACATGGGAAGTGAAGGTTCTGATGCCCAGAAGTGGTATTTGGTTATTTCTGTCTGAAATTTTGTAAAAATGAATGTGACAGGTGTAACTATTGAGTTCAGGGGGCAAAAATACCCCTCGACCTTCTCTGAGGCCATGATGGTTAGTCAAACTGGGTGACCAGAGGCCTGGTCCTAGCTTGGTGCCACCAGAGGCCTAAGACCATAATGTATGTGAATGGGATAGTTGAGATCAGAAAGGATTCAATTGGAATGTTTTCAGAATGTGTTTAGTATCTGACTGTATTAGGATTACATCGGTCTTTTCTATCGATTTTTATTGCTATAACGCATACTAGCAATGATTGTTGGAAAATATGAATAGAGTATCTGGCCACTGACACCTGTGGACCTCGTTCACAGGGAGTAGAGTTGCAAACACGAGCAGATTGCCTGGTCTCAAGTTTAAAGAGCTGTGGGAAGCTGAGCCTATGACATGACTTAGCACCGGGGAGGCGAAGGTGGGTGAGTATTTGTGACAGGGACTCTTGGTCAAAAGTCAAGACAGCCCATGGGCACCTGAGTGAGGCCAAGTGAGGTGGCCCACAATGAGTTGACCAAATGAAGGAAAGATTTTTGAGCTTGTGAATTGGTGGGCATCTTCCTGCTGACTTGATGGATGGCCAATCCTGGTTTGACTTTAACGATGGATGCAGACACGCAGGTGCCAACTAGAATGAGATTCTTCACATCAACGAAAATGCTTGTATCCTCGGAGTACTGGGTTGATAGAAGGGGCAGTGGAGACATTGGACACGCGGAATGTGGAAGACAAAGGCATGAAGAAGGTGGCTTAGCAACATGGATGGCTGGGGGAAATGTTGATAGGATTAGAGAATGATGATGGAGGTGTTCCCCTAATTGCAATGTTAGGCACAGGATATTTTTGTTTTGTTTACTTATAGAATTCAAATGGTCTACTTATAGTATTTCAATTGTTTTGTTTACTTAGAGTATTTAAATGAGGGTGGCACATTTTGAGTAGTGTGCATTTTAGTTTGATACTGTCAGATACAGGTATGATTTTGTGATTGTTTTGTTTTAAAATTATCTATGGTCAAAAGTTGTGGAAAGGCGTTAAGTTCATAAGGGGTGGTCTGTGCTAGTTACCTAAGTTCGTGTCAACTTGAAGATTTATAAAAGGACAGGAGTGGAGTCTAGCTTGTCAATTGGGTCACAGCATGGTGGTACCTCCTTGTGGGCATGGCCTTCTCATCAGGAAGGTCCTGGGAGCCTCTTCCTATCTCTCTGCCTTCATTCCTGCTGCCTGACCCCGATGGCTGCAAGAGCTCCGGTGATGTGTACACAGCCATCGGATCCACACGACTTTGCACCCACTGGCCTGTGATATTCCTGCATCCGGCATTGTTTCATGTGGCTTTGTGAGTCTAAAGAGGAACTTATGGACTAGTGTAGGACTTAGGAACTTGAGTTTGCCTGGGCTGGGATGTTTTCTTGATATATAATGCTTCTCGATAGAAAGCTCCTTCTTATACATATATGATGAGTGTTGCTGGTTTTTTTTCTCTAGTCAACTTGGCCGAGCACACTCACTTTCATCTTTTTTTTTTGGTAGAGCAACTTAACTTTTCAGATTTATTCTGCTTAGCCTTATATATTATTCCCAAAATATATCAATTTAATGTATTTCAGGCTCAAAAAGATATACTTCTTTCAAGGAAACATTTGTAAAACAATATCCCTACCTTGCTTTATCTGTTTAGTGAAAGAAAAGTTTAAGCTGTGCACTCTCCATGTGTCTACCCAAGATCACTCTTTACAAGGCTCTCTGTGAATCTGACGATGACTTGACCCAGGAAGGGATTATTTGAAAATGACATATGCTACTCTAGGCAAGGGGAATTAGATGCAATTTGTGCTAAAGTAATTATACTATCATACAAATGAGATGTGTAATATGACCCATCAATAAAATATATTTATATATATGCAACAAAAATGTTCTGAGGGTTCTCCCTCCGATTTTTGGATTTCTCCATCTTAGAATTCTCTGAGAATTATTTCGTAGGTGTGGTACATTTCGTTTTCCTTCAAGTCATTTGATTGCATTATAACTTAAGGTATATTCTCAGAGGAGATCTTACTCATTACTGTTCGTAGAGAGTAACTTATGGAATTATTTTCAGTTACAATTCCCATACGGCATACCTTAATGAATAATATCTGAACGTCTTTTCCATATATATATATATATTTCAAATTGCTGCTCACTTTGATTAAATTGTTTAGGCCCAGAATTGTTTTATTTGTAATTTTGGCTTTTATCTCTTTATCAATTTTATTTATTTATTTTACGTTAAAATATTTCCCAGTAGGCTAAAACTTTTAGACGATACTTTCTGATTGGAGCTACAAACCCCAGGTCTGCAGTTTGTATCCACCACTCAATCCCAGTGGGAAAGATGGAGAGAGACCTCTGTCCCTCTGAAGGTTTACAGTCTGGGAAAAAGAGGGAAGTCCTGCTCTGTTCTACAAGATCACTATGAGTCTGAATTAACTTGAGGGCTGTGAGTGTGTAGGATCGATTTATTTATTTATTTGGTTTTGTTATTTTAACCACAATTCATCCTGTTCCATCTTTATCCTATTTCTTTTTTTCTATTCCAACAAGTAATTGCAGATCAGATCATTATGAACCATAAAATTTTCATTAGCTGATTTAGCTTATTACACTGTGAAGCACAGGGTCAGCAGTTCAAACTCACCACCCCTTCATGAAAGAAAAATGAGGCTTTCTGCTCCCATGAAGAGTTACAACCTATACCATGTTCAACCTTCATTCTGGTTTCAGTAATTCCTCTCAGTTACCTTGGCCTTGGTCACTCCCTACGACGGATGAACCCCTCAGGACCAGCGGTGGGGGTGGCGACACCAGGGGGCAAGGGGGTGTAGAAAGAGAGAACTGGTCTTCGGGATGTATGGGGAACCTCCTCTCTGGGAGCTGGGCAAAGAGAAGGTGGGTGTGGGGAGACGCCGGGCAGTGTAAGGCAAGATAAAATAATTATTTATAAACTATTAAGGGTTCAGGGGAAAGGGATGCGTGACCAAGCCCGCCTGCTCAAGTGACCACGCTCACCTGCGCACGTGACCTGAAAAAGAGTGCACGTGACTGTGCCCACCCGCGCATGGGACCATGCCCACCTGCGCACGTGACCCGCCAACCAGCACACGTGACCACGCATGCCAGCGCGCGTGAGCACGCCCACCTGTGCACGTGACCAAACCCACCCGCGCACATGACCGCCCAAGCACGTGACCAAACTTACCCGCGCACGTGACCAATGGACCACTCCACGTGACCAGGCTCACCCGCACACGTGACCACGCCCACCTGCGCACATGACCCGCCAACCAGTGCACGTGAACACGCCAGAATGCGCACGTGACTGTGGGCAATTGCGCACGTGACCACGCCCGCCCGCGCATGTGACCACGCCCGCCTGCACACGTGACCCGCCAACAAGCGCACGTGACCACGCCCCCCAGCGCGCGTGACCACTGGCGCCTGAGCACCTGACCACCCCAAACTGTGCACTTGAGTACGGGCACTTGTGCACGTGACCATGCCCACCCGCGCACGTGACCATGCAAACCTCGGCACGTGACCACGCCCACTTGCTCACGTGACCAAACCCACCCGCGAACGTGACCACGCGCACCTGTGCACGTGACCCGCCAACCAGCGCACGTGAACACACAAGAATGCGCACGTGACTGTGGGCACTTGCGCACGTGACCAGGCTGACACCCACATGTGACCACGCCCGCCTGCACACGTGACCCGCCAACAAGCGCACGTGACCACGCCCCCCAGCGCGCATGACCACGGGCGCCTGAGCACCTGACCACCCCAAACTGTGCACTCGAGTACGGGCACTTGCGCACGTGACCGTGCCCACCCTCACACGTGACCATGCAAACCTCCGCACGTGACCACGCCCACTTGCTCACGTGACCAAACCCACCCGCGAACGTCACCAAGCGCACCTGTGCACGTGACCGTGCTCACCCCTGCACGTGACCGCCCAAGCTCTTGACAAAACTCACCCGCGCACGTGACCCTTCGCACCACTCCATGTGACCAGCTTCACCAGCGCACGTGACCACGCCCACCTGCGCACGTGACTGCGGGCACTTGCGCATGGGCCCACGCCACCCGTGCACGTGACGAGGCTGGCCCTCGCACATGACCACGCCCGCCTGCTCACCTGACCCGCCAACCAGCGCACGTGACCACGCCCACCTGCGCTTGTGACCACGGGCGCCTGCGCACGTGACTACCCCAAACTGTGCACGTGACTACGGGCACTTGCGCACGTTACCATGCCCACCCGCTTACGGGACCATGCCAACATCCGGACGTGACAACGCCCACCTGCTCCCGTGACCACACCCACCTGCGCACGTGACCACACCTACCGGTGCGCGTGACCATGCCTACCTACACACGTGACCACGCCAACCTCCGCCCGACCACGCCCACCTGCGCACGTGACCAAGCCAACCAGTGCACGTGACCACGCCAATGTATTCACATTAATTTCATTATCAGTATGTTCATGCCATTCTATAAAATAATTCTAAAGATTAGCTAGCAATATTATTATTCATATTTTTCTGAACATTGCATGGGAAATTAACTTAGCAAAGCCTAGAAACTTCTAACTTCATAGCTTTTTTTAAAAAACTTACTCTGTCTTCTTTAGATGTCTACATCTTATTAGTATTTTACTTCCCAGTACGAATACAAATGCACATAATCTCATGTCAACTTGAAGATTTATCAAAGTACAGGGTGCAGTGTAGCCTTCCAATTATGCCTAATGGTATCTCCTTGTGTGCGTGGCCTCCTGCTACGGCGAGTTCTGGGAACCTCCTCCTCTCTCTCTCTGGCTTCGGCTTCCTGTTGCCTGACCCTGGTGACTGCAAGACCTCTGAAGATGTGAACACGGCCATTCGATGCACAAGACTTTGCACCAACCCACCTGCGACATTCCTGCCGTCAGCAACAGTGCATGTGGCTTCATGAGTCTGGAGAAGAACTTATGGGCTAGTGTCAGATTTATGGACTTCAGTTGGACTGGGTTGGGATGTTTTCCTGATTCACAATTACTTCTTGATAGAAAGCTTTTTCTTACACCTATATGAATGTCACTGGATTTGTTTCTCTAGTCAACCTGGCCTTACACAATATGGTACCTAGGGAGTGGAATACTAGAGAAACAAATCATGAAGGCGGAGAGAGGATGTTTGCCTGACTTCTGCTTTCTGATAGTCTTTTCTCTTTGACTAGTTGGAGGTCAAATATAGTCCTGTATTTTACTTGTTCTCTTCTGGGAAGGACATGGGAAGTGAAGGTTCTGATGCCCAGAAGTGGTATTTGGTTATTTCTGTCTGAAATTTTGTAAAAATGAATGTGACAGGTGTAAATTTTGAGTTCAGGGGGCAAAAATACCCTTCGAACTTTTCTGAGGCCAAGCTGGTTAGTCAAACTGGGTGACCAGAGGCCTAAGACCATAATGCATGTGAATGGGATAGTTGACATCAGAAAGGATTCAATTGGAATGTTTTCAGAATGTGTTTAGTATCTGACTGTATTAGGATTACATCGGTCTTTTCTATCTATTTTTATTGCTATAACGCATACTAGCAATGATTCGTGGAAAATATGAATAGAGCATCTGGCCACTGACACCTTGGACCTCGTTCACAGGGAGTAGAGTTGCAAACACGAGCAGATTGCCTGGTCTCAAGTTTAAAGAGCTGTGGGAAGCTGAGCCTATGACATGACTTAGCACCAGGGGGGCGAAGGTGGGTGAGTATTTGTGACAGGGACTCTTGGTCAAAAGTCAAGACAGCCCATGGGCACCTGAGTGAGGCCAAGTGAGGTGGCCCACAATGAGTTGACCAAATGAAGGAAAGATTTTTGAGCTTGTGAATTGGTGGGCATCTTGCTGCTAACTTGATGGATGGCCTGTCCTGGTTTGACTTTAACGATGGATGCAGACACGCAGGTGCCAACTAGAATGAGATTCTTCACATCAACGAAAATGCTTGTATCCTCGGAGTACTGGGTTGATAGAAGGGGCAGTGGAGACATTGGACACGCGGAATGTGGAAGACAAAGGCATGAAGAAGGTGGCTTAGCAACATGGATGGCTGGGGGAAATGTTGATAGGATTAGAGAATGATGATGGAGGTGTTCCCCTAATTGCAATGTTAGGCACAGGATATTTTTGTTTTGTTTACTTATAGAATTTAAATGGTCTACTTATAGTATTTAAAATGTTTTGTTTACTTAGAGTATTTAAATGAGGCTGGCACATTTTGAGTAGTGTGCATTTTAGTTTGATACTGTCAGATACAAGTATGATTTTGTGATTGTTTTGTTTTAAAATTATCTATGGTCAAAAGTTGTGGAAAGGCGTTAATTTCATAAGGGGTGGTCTGTGCTAGCTATATAAGTTCGTGTCAACTTGAAGATTTATAAAAGGACAGGAGTGGAGTCTAGCTTGTCAATCGGGTCACAGCATGGTGGTACCTCCTTGTGGGCATGGCCTTCTCATCAGGAAGGCCCTGGGAGCCTCTTCCTATCTCTCTGCCTTCATTCCTGCTGCCTGACCCCGATGGCTGCAACAGCTCCGGTGATGTGTACACAGCCATCAGATCCACACGACTTTGCACCCACTGGCCTGTGATATTCCTGCATTCGCCATTGTTTCATGTGACTTTGTGAGCCTAAAGAGGAACTTATGGACTAGTGTAGGCCTTAGGAACTTGAGTTTGCCTTGGCTGGGATGTTTTCCTGATATGTAATGCTTCTCGATAGAAAGCTTTTTCCTATACCTACATGAGTGTTACTGGGTTTGGTTCTCTAGTCAACCTGGCCTAACACGCTCACTTTCATCTTTTTTTTTTTTTGGTAGAGCTCCTTAACTTTTCCTATTTATTCTGCTTAGCCTTATATATTATTCCCAAAATATATAAATGTAATGTATTTCAGGCTCCAAGAGATATACTTCTTTCAAGGAAACATTGGTAAAACAATATCCCTACCTTGCTTACTGTCTAGTGGAAAAAAAGTTTAAGCTGTGCACTCTCCACGTGTCTATCCAAAATCATTCTTTACAAGGCTCTTTGTGAATTTTAAGATTACTTGACCCAGGAAGGGATTATTTGAAAATGACATATGCTAGTCTAGGCAAGGGGAATTCTATGCAATTTATGATAAAGTAATTATACTATCATACAAATGAGATGTGTAATATGACCCATCAATAAAATATATTTATATATATGCAACAAAAATTGTATGAGGGTTCTCGCTCCGATTTTTGGATTTCTCCATCTTAGAATTCTCTGAGAATTATTTCGTAGGTGTCGTATATTTCATTTTCCTTCAAGTCATTTGATTGCATTATGAATTGAGGTATATTCTCAGAGAAGATCTTACTCATTACTGTTCGTAGAGAGTAACTTATGGAATTATTTTCAGTTAAAATTCCCATACGGCATACCTTAATGAATAATATCTGAAGGTCTTTTCCATATATCTATATTTCAAATTGCTGCTCACTTTGATTAAATTGGTTAGGCCCAGAATTGTTTTATTTGTAATTTTGGCTTTTATCTGTTTATCAATTTTATTTACTTATTTTACGTTAAAATATTTCCCAGTAGGCTAAAACTTTTAGACGATACTTTCTGATTGGAGCTACAAACCCCACAGTCAGCAGTTTGTATCCACCACTGAATCCCAGTGGGAAAGATGGAGAGAGACCTCTGTCCCTCTGAAGGTTTACAGTCTGGGAAAAAGAGGGAAGTCCTGCTCTGTTCTACGAGATCACTATGAGTCTGAATCAACTTCAGGGCCGTGAGTTTGTAGGAGGGATTTATTTATTTATTTATTTGCTTTGGTTATTTTAACCACAATTCATCCTGTTCCAGCTTTATCCTATTTCTTTTTTTCTATTCCAACAAGTAATTGCAGATCAGATCATTATGAACCATAAAATTTTCATTAGCTGATTTAGCGTATTGCACTGTGAAGCACAGGGTCAGCAGTTCAAACTCACCAACCCTTCATGAAAGAAAAATGAGGCTTTCTGCTCCCATGAAGAGTTACAACCTATACCATGTTCAGCCTTCATTCTGGTTTCAGTAATTCCTCTAGTTACCTTGGCCTTGGTCACTCCCTGCAACAGATGAATCCCTCAGGACCAGCGGTGTGAGTGGCGACACCAGGAGGCAAGGTTTGTAGAAAGAGAGAGCCCGTCTTGGGATGTATGGGGAACCTCCTCTCTGGGAGATGGGCAAAGGGAAGGTGGGTGAGGGAAGACACCGGGCAGTGTAAGGTAAGATAAAATAATTATTTATAAACTATTAAGGGTTCAGGGGGAAGGGGGGCGTGACCAAGCCGGCCTGCTCACGTGACCACGCTCACCTGCGCCCGTGAACTGACAAAGAGCGCACGTGACCGTGCCCACCCGCGCACGTGACCATGCCCAACTGCGCACGTGTCCCTCCAACCAGCACATGTGACCACGCCTACCTGCGCGTGTGACCACGGGCGCCTGCGCACATGACCACCCCCAAGTGTGCATGTGACGACGGGCTCTTGCACACGTGTCCATGCCCACCGGCCAACATGACCATATAAACCTCCGCACTTGACCACGCCCACTTGCTCAAGTGACCAAACCCACCCGCTAACGTGACCACGTGCACTTGTGCACATGACCGGGCTCACCCGTGCACTTGTCCGTCCAAGCACTTGACCAAACTCACCTGCGCACGTGACCCCTCGCACCACTCCACGTGACCAGCCTCACCAGCGCACGTGACAACGCCCACCTGCGCACGTGACCACGCAAGACTGCGCACGTGACTGCGGGCACTTGGGCACGTGCCAACGCCACCCGTGCACGTGACCAGGCTGGCCCGCGCACGTGACCACGCCCGCCTGCTCACGTGACCCGCCAACCAGCGCACGTGACCACGCCCACCTGTGCGCGTGACCACGTTCGCCTGCGCACGTGACTACCCCAAACTGTGCACTGTGGGAAGCCGTAGCTCTCGCAAGATGTGGGAAGCCCCAGCTCTCGTGATGTGGGTAGCCGCAACTCTCGCTGCCATTACTAGATGGCGCGGCAGTCAGGGCGGTGGTCCAACTAAGTGGTAAACAGCCACTTAGCGCATGCGCGATGCTGAGATGACGTAGTCATAACTCCACCCTGGAGTATGCAAACGAAGGTTCTGGCGAACTCACCAATCTATGCATGAGGTTTTGGCAAATGCACCAATCAAGGCACAGCACGTCCCCATAGAGCATATATAAGCAGCAGTAGTCTGGCGTTTCAAGGTCTTTACCGCATAATGAAAAATTAAATGCTTGTGGAAGAATCCTGTTGTGGCGCGTCTTTTCTTGCTGGCGAGACCTGGCGCGCGACAAATGGTGCCGAGAACCCGGGAATTTACGATCATCTAAGGCACGAGCGGAGACCCCCACCAGGGAGGATTCAGAACCACACGGAATTATAGAGGTAAGTTCTGAGAGACATGAGCCTGAACGATTGCTAGAGCTGCAAACTATTGTATGCATTCTAATACTTTCACTTTCGGTTTCAACGGCGGACAGCCTGCTGCTTCTTATCTTGCACATAAACCGTGTGAACCTGTGTGTTAAATTCTTGTCTACATAAGTAGGGAATATGGGGAACGTAGCAATAAACACCATGGTTACAGCGCTTGATGCTTTATTAAGGAAGAGAGGATTAAAAATTTCAGAGCCGACGCTGCGTAAGTTTGTAACAAATGTGGATGAGATAGCACCGTGGTTTTTATCTACAGGTTCTCTAACTTTGGCAAGTTGGAACAAACTGGGCTGGGATGTAGACCGAGCTGCAAAAGAAGGGAAATTGAAACCGGGAACTAGACCCATCTGGAAGTTAATAAAAGCATGTATTGAGGATAAAGAGTGTAGACAGTCACTACAGCAGGGACAGCAGGCTTTGGAGGACGTTCAGGAAAGCATGTCAGAAACAGAACGGGACGAGTCCAAAGAGGCTCGGGGCGAGTCCAAAGAGGCTCGGGGCGAGTCCAAAGAGGCTCGGGGCGAGTCCAAGGAGACTCGGGAAAGGCATGCCCAAACAGAAGAAACTGCGCAGGTAAAATTAGGGGAGGAAGTTGATCAACAGAAGAACCGTACCCGCCATTCGGAGCCTTTATATCCGTGGCGAGAACTAGACCGTGCCCGCCATTCGGAGTCTTTAAATCCGTGGCGAGAACTAGAACTCTTGGAAATATCAGAGGAGGAGGAGGAGCAGTTAGAGGAGATAGCTGCTCGCTATGAGGAAGGTCGGCATGATGCACTAAAAGCGGCCGAAAGAGGGCGGTATAGTGCTATGCGGAAGTCAGCTGTGAGCCCATCAGCACCACCTCCTTATAAGGAAGAAAAGCAAAAAGGGTGTGGCTATTCCTTTTGCCCACCCAATATCCGTAGAGAAATTCAACAAATGTATCCAGTATTTGAGGATCAGAATAACGCTCGTTATCATACACCCGTAGAACACAAGCAAGTAAAGGACTTAGCTGATGCTGTGAGAGCTTATGGAGTAAGTGCAAATTATACTCAATCTTTAATTGAAAGGCTTACGAGTCAAGCTATGACTCCTGCCGTTTGGACATTTGTAACAAAAGCAGTATTGACTACAGGACAGTACCTGGAATGGAAATCTTTATGGCAGGATTTATTAACAGCTCAGGCTAGAGAAAATGCTGCAGCAGGGCAGCCAGCATGGGATTTTGAAATGCTTACAGGCCAAGGAAGATGGGTTAATAATCAGACAGCATATCCATTGCAAGTATATCAGCAAATAAATTCGGCTGCAAGCAAGGCATGGAGAACTTTACCTAATAAAGGAGAGGTTAGGGGCAACTTAACAAAAATTGTACAGGGACCTACTGAACCTTTTTCAGATTTTGTGGCACGAATGTTGGAGGCAGCAGGAAAAATTTTTGGAGATCAAGACACAGCTATGCCTCTTATTGAGCAATTAGTTTTTGAGCAGTGTACAAGTTTCTACACTGTGTGCCACTACGGATGAGTGGGCAATTTTTAAGTGCAGTTTTAATGCACTAATAGACAACCATTATCCTAAACATTCTTTGTTGCAGTTTGTGACTGCACATCCAGTAATTTTTCCCCGTGTCACTGTTAACAACCCCATTAAGGAAGCTTTAGACATTTATACAGATGGCTCTAAAACAGGTAAAGGATGTTATGTGATAAACAATCAAGTGACTACATTACAATTTTTAGCTAATGCACCTCAATTAGTAGAATGTTTGGTGGTCTTAGAAGTTTTTAAGAAATTCACGGAACCAATTAACATCATATCTGACTCCCATTACGTAGTCAACGCAGTATCTAAGCTGGAAATTGCTGGCTACATTAAGCAATCTAGCAAGGTAGCAGACATCTTGTCTCAAATTAGAGAATGTATCTTGCAACGAAAACACACATTTTATATTCAGCATATACGTGCTCATAGCTTGCTCCCGGGACCCATGGTGAAAAGTAATGATTTGGCTGATCAAGCTACAAGAGCTTTTCCTGTGTTAACTAAATCCAATTTTGAACTTGCTAAAGACTTTCATGAGCTGTATCATGTGCCTACTGCCACTCTACGCATTAAGTTTTCAATTACTCGCGCAGAGGCTCGTACTATTGTGTTGCAGTGCGCCAAGTGTGCAGAATTTATTTCTAAACCTTCAGTTGGAGTAAATCCTCGAGGCGTCCGTCCTCTCGACATCTGGCAAATGGACGTTACCCACATATCTGCTTTTGGAAAGTTGCAGTACGTGCATGTGTCAGTGGACACCAGTTCTGGCATTGTACATGCAACACCCCTAACGGGGGAAAAATCCAGCCAAGTAATTCAACATTGCTTAGAGGCTTGGAGTGCATGGGGCAAGCCCACCATATTAAAAACGGATAATGGGCCTGCATATACTTCCACCAAGTTTCGACAGTTTTGCTTGCAAATGCAAGTAAAACACCTCACGGGCTTGCCGTACAATCCCCAAGGGCAAGGAATTGTGGAACGGTGTCATCGTACTTTAAAACTATATTTATTAAAACAAAAAGGGGGAATAGAGGCCGTGACGGTAACCACCCCTAGAATGGCCTTATCTTTAACTCTTTTTACTCTAAATTTTTAAAATCTGGATGAGAAAGGCCAATCAGCTGCAGACAGACATGGACAATGGCCAAAGCCACCAAAGGAAATGGCCCGATGGAAAAATGTATTGGATAATAAATGGTATGGCCCGGACCCCATATTAATCAGGTCCAGGGGAGCAATTTGTGTTTTTCCATAGAAAGAAGAAAACCCCATCTGGGTGCCAGAGAGACTGGTGAGACTAATTAAGGAGGATGAAGATCGTGGGAGCAGGAAGAATGAAGAAGACGATGATCAACCTAATAATGTTGCTGATACTGATGGTAATATGGACCCCAATAGTTAAAGGAGTTTCTTTATGGGCTATAGCTAAAACTTGGCCTGTACCTATTCCCATACACTCGAATGCGTCAATATTACCCTTATTCTTATCAACGCAATGTGATTTGGGAATACCATGTATTACACCTAGAGGGGAGCCTCCTAAAGTATATAATGCAAGCAATTTTACATTGGCATATATTTTGTGTTTTACTATCATTGATACTAGTGCACCTTGTATACATGTAAGAAATGGGTCTTTAGTCAATTTGGTGGATCCTTCTGGAGACTCTGCAGTTAATAATATTATATCCACCCTTATGAAAGATGCACAAGGTGCTACAGGTGGAAGTGGCACCTCTGAGAAAGGAAAAGGTGTAAATATAACAACACTCATGATGATTCGTGAGGGATCTAGGCCCTCTGGGCCCATCTATGAATCAGTAGTGCCACCTAATGTGACCAGACGTGTCATATTACCTAGTTGTTTACCTGAAAAAGGTTTTCCGCCTTCTTTTACTCAATGTCAGTCTCCAAACTATCGGAACAAACCTATTATACCAGGTTTTGATATGACTCCAGCTTTAGGTAAAGCAAAATGGAATAGCAGTATTAATATCACTGGTCCTGATAATACTTGGCCGTGGTATGAATGGATATTATATAATCAACGTGGAGCATCTACAATAGTGACTCCTTTTGCAAAAATGTTTGGAATTAATGATACTTTATACAATGTCACTGGTGTATACACTACCACTACAAAGAGGCTGAAAGTAAATACTATGGTTAATATATCAAGAGTGCAATTTCAGCCATCACCTGTTTGTGTCCAGCCCCCATTTTTCTTTCTGTTAACATTCAACATTAGTCATGCAAATGATACATTTTGGGAAGCTTCATGTAATAGCTTTAGCAGTCAGTGTTGGCTTGCTGAATGTTGGAATGGCTCTGAGCCATTTACCTTGATAGTAAAGATTCCCACTATGATACCTGTACCGGTTGAAGCAGATCCCAATACTTTTCCTATTGCTACACTTTATAGATATAAAAGAGATTTTGGCATTACTGCAGCAATTATTACAGCTATTACTATCTCAGCTGCAGCAGCGGTTACAGCAGGATTGGCTATGTCCAATCAAGTAATGACAGCAAATGTCATTAACAATATTATGCAATCTACATCAGAGGCTTTATCTACAGTCCATAAATTGGATGCTCGATTAATGTCTGGTTTACTATTAGTGAACCAGAGAGTTGATTTATTACAACAAGTGGATACTCTTACGAGCATGGTGCAATTAAGTTGTGTTTCTTCAACACCTAATTTCTGCATAACACCTTTAAAATTCTTGAATGAGTCTTCTTTTAGCAGCAAGAATATATCCCAGTATCTTACAGGACAATGGACAGCTGAGCTGGAAGAACTTCAAGAACAACTCCGGATGCAGATTACGACTCTTAATGGCACAAGAATGAAACCCATAACTGTTGGAGATTTTACTTCTTGGCTTTCTACTGCCTTTTCCTACTTTAAAGAGTGGGTGGGGGTGTTTACATTTGCTGCAATAATGTGCTGTGGAGGAGTGTTGTTGCTATGGTTGCTCTGCAAGCTTAAAGCCCAGCAGAAACGTGATAAAGTCATGATCACGCAGGCGCTCTTAGCGATTGAGCGCGGTGGTTCCCATGATCTTTGGCTTTCTTTGTTAAGAGAAAATTAACCCCCATAAGTTGTCAGCTCTTGCACCCCAAGGGAATTGTCCCATTGCACTTGGAAGAGTGACAGAAATTGGATCTTGGTCAGCCCTTGCACCATGTGGAGCTTTGCTCATTGCACACATCAGGGTAACCAGATTTGGGTTTTTAGATCCATCTTGATCTCCTGGGGCTGCTGGAGGCTCCGGGATGGATCGATGGACTTTATATCCATCTTGATCTTTTGGAGCTGCTAGAGGCTCTGGAATTGATCGATGGATTAGGCTTAAAATAAAAAAGAAAGGAGGAGATGTGGGAAGCCGTAGCTCTCGCGAGATGTGGGAAGCCACAGCTCTCGTGATGTGGGTACCCGCAACTCTCGCTGCCATTACTAGATGGCGCCGGGCAGTCAGGGCGGTGGTCCAACTAAGTGGTAAAAAACCACTTAGCGCATGCGCGATGCTGAGATGACGTAGTCATAACTCCACCCTGGAGTATGCAAACGAAGGTTCTGGCGAACTCACCTATCTATGCATGAGGTTTGGGCAAATGCACCAATCAAGGCATAGCACATCCCCATAGAGCATATATAAGCAGCAGTAGTCTGGGGTTTCAAGGTCTTTACCGCATAATGAAAAATTAAATGCTTGTGGAAGAATCCTGTTGTGGCGCCTCTTTTCTTGCTGGCGAGACCTGGCGCGCGACAGTGCACGTGACTACGGACACTAGCACACGTGACCATGCCAACCCGCGCACGGGACCATGCCAACATCCGCATGTGACCACGCCCACCTGCTCACGTGACCACACCCACCTGCGCACATGACCACACCTACCGGTGCGCGTGACCATGCCTACCTACGCACGTGACCACGAAAACCTCCGCCCCTGACCACGCCCGCCGGCACACGTGACCAAGCCAACCAGTGCACGTGACCACACCAATGTATTCACATTAATTTCATTAACAGTATGTCCATGCCACTCTATAAAATAATTCTAAAGATTAGTTAGCAGTATTATTATTCATATTTTTCTGAACATTACATGGGAAATTAACTTAGCAAAGCCTAGAAACTTATAACTTCATAGCTTTTTTAAAAAAACTTACTCTGTCTTCTTTAGATGTCTACATCTTCTTATTAGTATCTTACTTCCCAGTACGAATACAAATGCACATAATCTCATGTCAACTTGAAGATTTATCAAAGTACAGGGTGCAGTGTAGCCTTCCAATTATGCCTAATGGTATCTCGTTGTGTGCGTGGCCTCCTGCTACGGCGAGTTCTGGGAACCTCCTCCTCTCTCTCTCTGGCTTCGGCTTCCTGTTGCCTGACCCTGGTGGCTGCAAGACCTCTGGAGATGTGCACACGGCCATTCGATGCACAAGACTTTGCACCAACCCACCTGCGACATTCCTGCCGTCAGCAACAGTGCATGTGGCTTCATGAGTCTGGAGAAGAACTTATGGGCCAGTATCAGATTTATGGACTTCAGTTGGACTGGGTTGGGATGTTTTCCTGATTCACAATTACTTCTTGATAGAAAGCTTTTTCTTACACCTATATGAATGTCACTGGATTTGTTTCTCTAGTCAACCTGGCCTTACACAATATGGTACCTAGGGAGTGGAATACTAGAGAAACAAATCATGAAGGCGGAGAGAGGATGTTTGCCTGACCTCTGCTTTCTGATAGTCTTTTCTCTTTGACTAGTTGGAGGTCAAATATAGTCCTGTATTTTACTTGTTCTCTTCTGGGAAGGACATGGGAAGTGAAGGTTCTGATGCCCAGAAGTGGTATTTGGTTATTTCTGTCTGAAATTTTGTAAAAATGAATGTGACAGGTGTAAATTTTGAGTTCAGAGGGCAAAAATACCCTTCGAACTTCTCTGAGGACAAGCTGGTTCGTCAAACTGGGTGACCAAAAGCCTGGTCCTAGCTTGGTGCCACCAGAGGCCTAAGACCACAATGCATGTGAATGGGATAGTTGAGATCAGAAAGGATTCAATTGGAATGTTTTCAGAATGTGTTTAGTATCTGACTGTATTAGGATTACATCGGTCTTTTCTATCTATTTTTATTGCTATAACGCATACTAGCAATGATTCGTGGAAAATATGAATAGAGCATCTGGCCACTGACACCTTGGACCTCGTTCACAGGGAGTAGAGTTGCAAACACGAGCAGATTGCCTGGTCTCAAGTTTAAAGAGCTGTGGGAAGCTGAGCCTATGACATGACTTAGCACCAGGGGGGCGAAGGTGGGTGAGTATTTGTGACAGGGACTCTTGGTCAAAAGTCAAGACAGCCCATGGGCACCTGAGTGAGGCCAAGTGAGGTGGCCCACAATGAGTTGACCAAATGAAGGAAAGATTTTTGAGCTTGTGAATTGGTGGGCATCTTGCTGCTAACTTGATGGATGGCCTGTCCTGGTTTGACTTTAACGATGGATGCAGACACGCAGGTGCCAACTAGAATGAGATTCTTCACGTCAACGAAAATGCTTGTATCCTCGGAGTACTGGGTTGATAGAAGGGGCAGTGGAGACATTGGACACGCGGAATGTGGAAGACGAAGGCATGAAGAAGGTGGCTTAGCGACATGCATGGCTGGAGGAAATGTTGATAGGATTATAGCATGATGATGGAGGTGTTCCCCTAATTGCAATGTTACGCACAGGATATATTTGTTTTGTTTACTTATAGAATTTAAATGGTCTACTTATAGTATTTAAATTGTTTTGTTTACTTATAGTACTTAAATGAGGCTGGCACATTTTGAGTAGTGTGCATTTTAGTTTGATATTGTCAGATACAACTATGATTTTGTGATTGTTTTGTTTTAAAATTATCTATGGTCAAAGAGTTGTGGAAAGGCGTTAAGTTCATAAGGGGTGGTCTGTGCTAGTTACATAAGTTTGTGTCAACTTGAAGATTTATAAAAGGACAGGAGTGGAGTCTAGCTTGTCAATCGGGTCACAGCATGGTGGTACCTCCTTGTGGGCATGGCCTTCTCATCAGGAAGGCCCTGGGAGCCTCTTCCTATCTCTCTGCCTTCATTCCTGCTGCCTGACCCCGATGGCTGCAAGAGCTCCGGTGATGTGTACACAGCCATCAGATCCACACGACTTTGCACCCACTGGCCTGTGATATTCCTGCATTCGCCATTGTTTCATGTGGCTTTGTGAGCCTAAAGAGGAACTTATGGACTATGTAGGCCTTAGGAACTTGAGTTTGTCTTGGCTGGGATGTTTTCCTGATATATAATGCTTCTCGATAGAAAGCTCTTTCTTATACCTACATGAGTGTTACTGGGTTTGGTTCTCTAGTCAACCTGGCCTAACACGCTCACTTTCATCTTTTTTTTATTTTTGGTAGAGCTCCTTAACTTTGCCTATTTATTCTGCTTAGCCTTATATATTATTCCCAAAATATATAAATGTAATGTATTTCAGGCTCCAAGAGATATACTTCTTTCAAGGAAACATTGGTAAAACAATATCCCTACCTTGCTTTCTCTGTCTAGTGAAAAAAAAGTTTAAGCTGTGCACTCTCCACGTGTCTATCCAAAATCATTCTTTACAAGGCTCTTTGTGAATTTTAAGATTACTTGACCCAGGAAGGGATTATTTGAAAATGACATATGCTACTCTAGGCAAGGGGAATTCTATGCAATTTATGATAAAGTAATTATACTATCATACAAATGAGATGTGTAATATGACCCATCAATAAAATATATTTATATATATGCAACAAAAATTGTATGAGGGTTCTCGCTCTGATTTTTGGATTTCTCCATCTTAGAATTCTCTGAGAATTATTTCGTAGGTGTCGTACATTTCATTTTCCTTCAAGTCATTTGATTGCATTATGACTTGAGGTATATTCTCAGAGAAGATCTTACTCATTACTGTTCGTAGAGAGTAACTTATGGAATTATTTTCAGTTAAAATTCCCATACGGCATACCTTAATGAATAATATCTGAAGGTCTTTTCCATATATCTATATTTCAAATTGCTGCTCACTTTGATTAAATTGGTTAGGCCCAGAATTGTTTTATTTGTAATTTTGGCTTTTATCTGTTTATCAATTTTATTTACTTATTTTACGTTAAAATATTTCCCAGTAGGCTAAAACTTTTAGACGATACTTTCTGATTGGAGCTACAAACCCCACAGTCAGCAGTTTGTATCCACCACTCAATCCCAGTGGGAAAGATGGAGAGAGCCCTCTGTCCCTCTGAAGGTTTATAGTCTGGGAAAAAGAGGGAAGTCCTGCTCTGTTCTACGAGATCACTATGAGTCTGAATCAACTTCAGGGCTGTGAGTTTGTAGGAGGGATTTATTTATTTATTTATTTGCTTTGGTTATTTTAACCACAATTCATCCTGTTCCAGCTTTATCCTATTTCTTTTTTTCTATTCCAACAAGTAATTGCAGATCAGATCATTATGTACCATAAAATTTTCATTAGCTGATTTAGCTTATCGCACTGTGAAGCACAGGGTCAGCAGTTAAAACTCACCAACCCTTCATGAAAGAAAAATGAGGCTTTCAGCTCCCATTAAGAGTTACAACCTGATACATTCACAGATCGAGGGGGGAAGATGGCCGACAGGGACACCCGCATACTCTGAGAGCTCCTCCAAACAAAGCGGGATTGGCGACCAGGTAGCTGAATAGTAAGAGTCTGGTGAGTGAAATATCCCCCTGGGTCAGCACCCCAGTCCTACCCCACGTATTTGTCCGGAGCAGGGGTCTAGGTGAAAGAGGACCGGACTAGTGGGACATCTCTGGCCACTAAGCTGCCGTAAGCTCACTGGCGACCGGCTTAGGCTCCATCCCCAAACCCGGCGCCTAGCCCAGAGCCACTTGCCTGCCCTGCCTACTCCAGCGGCCCACTCCCCACTCCCTATCGCGGATCCCCACTGGGAGAGAAGCTTTCCTCTCCCGCAGTTCCCCTCTCCCCGCAGGGCAGCGATCTGCCCTCGGGCCCACGTCCCTCCCTCCATTCATCCAAGCTCAGGGGAGCGGACCCGCGGGTTGTCTGGCGACCCCCACGGGGGACCATCCACCCGCACCGCTGCCGCGGACCTCTCCACCTGCCCTCCGCGCGCTGGCCTCCCACCCCCGCCCGCCCCCACCAGCCCCTGGCAGCCTAGCGCCAGCTCCACTCCTGGCGGGGACCCTGCGCTGAGCACTTCCCGCCAACAGGAGCCATAGCCCAACCCGCGCCTGTCCCGGACCCTGAGCTTCCGCGGAGCGCCGCGCCCCGCGCTGCTGAGTCTGCCCACCAAGGGCCCCCCCTGCGCAAGGCACAAGTGTAGGTGCCCTCCCCAGGGTGCTGCGGGGACCCCGGCGGCCGCGACTCTGAGCCTGAGCAGAGGAAGGGCGCCATTGCCCCCTGCGGTTTCGCGCCAAGCCTCCTTTGCCGGCGCCATTACCCCCTGCGGTTTCGCGCCAAAAGGGCGGAGAGCGAACACCATTGTTCCCTGCAGTGTCCCGCAGCTGCCTGCACAGCTATCCAAGGGGCCCGCTCACAGCCCGGGCAGATCAAACACTCCACCTGCAGTCTCGGCTTTGCAGTCCCTGAGGAGCCCTCAGTGAGCTCCAGCCAGCTCTCACCACCTGGGGCCCTGTTGGGTCCCCAGTGCCAGCCCGCCCCAGCCACCCCAGGAGACGGCACAGTGGCCTGAGCCTCCACACAATAAGGTTACTCCTGTCTCCCAGAAGCATGGGGCCTATTAAAGGATCAAGGAAAAATCAACAGACCACATCACTCCCAACAAAAAAATCAGAAAAACGAGGCACTTTAACAGACCTAACGTCACTCATAGAAGAAACAGATATAGATCAGCCACAAAAGGAAATCTTCAGAACTCTGCTGGCAGTAATACAGGAGCTAAGAGAAGCAAACCAAAATAAGGATGCAACGATAGAAGGGATGAAATGCACAATAGAGGGGATGAAGTCCACAATAGAGGGGATGAATACTATCCACCAAAAGGAACTGCAGAAACTAACAGAGGAGGTAGCAGAGGCCACACAAAAGGTCACAGAAGCTATATCTAGGCTTGAGGAGGCTGAGAACCGTATCAGTGAACTCGAGGACGCTCAAAACAAACGAAGCAAGCGAGAAAAACAATCAGATAGGAAAATTAAAGAAACAGAAGACAGCCTGAGATCAATGACAGATGCTATGAAGAGGAATAATATTCAAATAATCGGTCTACCGGAACACAACATAACACACAAATCGACCGCCAAGATAGCAAAGGAATTCCTGGAAGAAAATTTCCCCAACCTAACAAAGGAGAATCCGACTCTCATACAGGAAGCAGAGAGGACGCCGGCTAAGCTAAACACCAAGAAGAACACGCCAAGGCATATAATTGTAAAATTATCCAACTTAGAGGAAAAAGAGAAAATTCTACGAGCATCAAGAGAAAGGAAGACAGTCACATACAAAGGAGTGCAGGTAAGGGTATGCTCAGACTTATCAGCTGAAACCATGAAGAGGAGGAGAGAATGGAGCAGCATCTTCCAAATTCTGAAAGATAAAAATGCCTCCCCCAGAATCCTATACCCTGCCAAGTTATCCATTAAGATAGAGGGTAAGATAAGGGTCTTCCAGGACAAGGAAGAACTCAAAAAATATACTGCAAGTCACCCGACCCTGCAGAACATACTGGCTGACTCACTATGGCCAGAAGATCAAGCTCCAACTAGAACCTCCAGGAGACCACCATATAGCCCATCTCCATCTAGAAGCCAACATGCCAGCAACACGTGCCAGGACAACACGGTCTCAGATGGAAAAGAGGACAGGATAGAAACCCTCCACTCAAACGCAGTACACTGATATGAAGGAAGATAGGCAAAGACCCAAAACACAAAACAGAATATGGCAACCATGAAGCCAGAGATTGTAATAATCACTTTGAATACAAATGGGCTCAATTCATATGTTAAAAGAAAGAGGCTGGAGGATTGGATTAGAAAACATAACCCATCAATCTGCTGCCTGCAAGAGACACACCTTAAGCAAGCAGACAAGCATATGCTGAGAATAAAGGGCTGGCAGAAAGTTTACCAAGCAAATGGTAACTCCAAGAAGGCAGGAGTGGCTATCTTAATCTCCGACAAAATGGATCTCAAGATCCAAAACATAAAAAGAGACAAAGAGGGACATTACATAATGCTCAAAGGCTCAGTAAACCAGGAAGCAATAAGCATACTGAATATTTACGCACCTAATAATGGTGCGGCAAATTTCGTCAAACAAACTATTAAAAAAATGACAGAAGAAATCACGGAAACAACAATAATAGTGGGGGACTTCAACACTCCACTATCAGAGAAAGACAGGTCACAGGGAAAGAAGCTCAGCAAAGAGGCCAGAGAGCTAAACAATGTAATTAGGCAACAGGGCCTGATAGACATCTATAGAGCCTTTCATCCAAAAGCAAAAGGTTTCACATTCTTCTCCAATCCACACGGATCTTTCTCAAGAATAGATCACATGCTGGGGCACAAGGCCAGCCTGAGTAAATTCAAACACATAGATATTATCCAGACGTCTTTCTCAGACCACCATGCCATAAAGCTGGAGATTAATAGAAGGGCACCCAGAAAAGCAAGGGCCACCAATTGGAGAATAAACAACGATCTCCTGCGACATGAATGGGTTAAGGTTCAGATCAGAGAGGATATCAGGAAATTTCTAGAAACTAATGAGAACGAGCATACAACATATCAAAACTTATGGGACACTGCAAAGGCAGTTATCAGAGGTAGCTTGATATCACTGAATGCATACATGAAAAAAGAAGAAAGGCGTATGACAGATATGTTAACACAAAACCTCCAACAACTAGAACAGAGTCAACAGAACTACCCCTCCAATAGCAAGAGAAAAGAAATAATAAAAATCAGGGCGGAGTTAAACCAGTGGGAAGACAAAAGAACAATGCAAAGGATTAACGCAACTAGAAGCTGGTTTTATGAACGAATTAATAAAATTGACACTCCCCTGGCAAAGCTTACCAAAGATAGAAAGGAACAATCATCAATAGCCAGGATGAGGGATGAATCGGGGGCAATAACAACAGACCCCAATGAGATAAAAAGGATAATCACAAAGTACTATGAAGGTTTGTATTCTAATGAATTCAGAAACCTGGAAGACATGGATAAATATTTAGAAAAACAATCTATCCCTAGATTATCTGAGACAGAGATCAAGAACCTCAACAAACCCATAGCGAAGGAAGAAATAGAGAGTGTCATCAAAAACCTACCAAGGAAAAAGGCCCCAGGGCCAGATGGCTACACAGCAGAATTTTACCAAACATTCAGGGAAGAGCTGACACCGATCCTCCACAAAGTATTCCATAACATAGAAAAGAACGGCAAGCTCCCAAACTCATTTTACGAAGCCAGCATTACTTTGATACCCAAACAGGGAAAAGACCCCACAAGCGTAGAGAATTATAGACCAATATCTCTAATGAACATAGATGCAAAAATCCTTAACAAAATATTGGCCAATAGAATACAAAGGAACATCAAACATATCATTCACCACGACCAAGTAGGATTCATCCCAGCGATGCAGGGATGGTTTAACATCCGAAAATCCATCAATATCATTCACCACATCGAGAAGAAAAAGGATAAAAACCATATGATAATATCCATAGATGCAGAAAAAGCATTTGACAACATCCAGCACCCATTCCTAATCAAAACACTCATGAAGATAGGATTGGAAGGTAAGTTCCTCAAGCTCATACAAGCTATCTATGAAAGACCAACAGCCAACATCATAGTCAATGGAGAAAAGACAAGAACAATACCACTGAAAAAGGGTACAAGACAAGGATGCCCCCTGTCCCCTCTTCTATTCAATATCGTTTTGGAGGTTCTGGCTAACAACATAAGACAGCGGAAGGACATCAAAGGGATCCAGTTGGGAGAGGAGGAGGTGAAACTATCGTTATTTGCAGATGACATGATCCTATACATTGAAGACCCCCAAAACTCCACAGTTGGAATACTTACAGCAATAGAGGAATACGGAAGGGTAGCAGGATACAAGATCAATAAACAGAAGTCGGTAGGGTTTCTATACACATCGGACAGGGCCATGGAAGAGGCGATTAAGAGGGAAGTACCCTTCACAGTAGCCAAGAACAAACTGAAATACCTAGGAATATACTTAACAAAAAATACTAAAGACCTATATAAGCATAATTATAAAACCCTATTACAGGAAACCAAAAGTGACCTTCACAAATGGATGAAGCTCCCCTGCTCATGGTTAGGTAGGCTGAACATAGTAAAGATGACAGTTCTTCCTAAAGCACTCTACAAGTTCAATGCTATACCAATCCAATTACCATCAACCTTCTTCAAAGAATTGGAAAAACTGACCACCAACTTCATATGGAGAGGGAAGAAACCCAGAATTAGCAGAGAACTCCTCAAGAAGAAGGACACAATTGGAGGACTCGCCCTGCCTGATTTTAATGCCTACTACACAGCTACAGTGGTCAAAACAGCATGGTACTGGCACAATGATAGACACTCAGACCAGTGGAAAAGAATAGAAAGCCCAGGAGTAAAATCATCAGCATATAGACAACTGATCTTCGACAAGGGTCCCAAAAACGTCAAGTGGGAAGCAGGTGCCCTCTTTAATAAGTGGTGCTGGAAACAATGGATATCCACATGTAGAAAGTTGAAACAAGACGTCTACCTCACCCCATGCACAAGAATACACTCAAGGTGGATCACAGATCTAGAAGTCAAACCCCAAACCATCAGGACCATTAAGGAAGGAATCGGGACTAATCTCAGAGCACTGGCCCAGGGAGCACATAGGCTCACTGCATCAGGGAAGGGGACACACACAGGTGATCTGGAAATCGACAAATGGGATCTAATAAGAATAAAACACCTGTGCACCTCGAAAGACTTTGCCAAGAGGGTGACAAGGCAACCCACAGACTGGGAGAAGATTTTTAGTAATGACACGTCAGACAAAGGGCTCATTACTAAAATCTACAACACCATCATGACCTGCAAAAAGAGGAAAACAGTTAACCCCCTAAGGAAGTGGGCAAAAGAAATGAGAAGAACTTTCACTAGAGAGGAGATCAATATGGCCAATAAATATATGAGAAAGTGCTCGAAGTCCCTTGCCATAAGAGAAATGCAAATCAAAACAACCATGAGATACCACCTAACACCCCTGAGGCTAGCCCAGATCAGTAAATCAGAGAGCAACAAGTGTTGGAGGGGCTGTGGTGAAATAGGAACCCTCCTCCACTGCTGGTGGTCGTGCAGATTTGTACAGACACTGTGGAAAGCAATCTGGCGATACCTAAAGAAAATGGAAATCGATCTACCTTACGACCCAGCCATCCCTCTACTGGGCATATACCCGGTTGAAGCAGCAAATAAAACACGACCAGTCATATGCGCTCCAATGTTTATTGCGGCACAATTCACAATAGCAAAGACTTGGAAACAGCCTAAGTTTCCATCGATAGACGAGTGGATTAGCAAACTTTGGCACATACACACAATGGAGTATTATGCAGCATTGAAAAGCACCGATGAGCACATGAAACACGTTATTTCATGGGAAGAGCTGGAAGGAATTATGCTAAGCGAGGTAAGCCAGTCCCAAAGGGACAGGTACAACATGAGTCCCCTGAGGTAAGTACAATCAGCATGACAGAAATGGGGCATTAATCCACCCAAGGGGAGGTTATTGTTTATATCTCCACAGGGAAAGTGGGACCAGACTTCAACCCAGTGTCGCAAGGTGTGAATGCATTATCCCGGCGTGGAGGACGGAACCGGTGGAGAGGTCTGGGAGGCAGGCCCCAGCACCATAAATTAAGTGGATTCCTGCCCCTCCCCCGAAAAGAACTTGTTCCAAAGGACGACATTGACCCTGCAGCTATGGGAGATGGTCATATTTGACCAGAGCACACGGGAGCAGATGAAGGGGCAGGAGGAGAGAGTGGAGCACAGCCTGGCCCACCAGGCCGTGATGATGATGTTCCTGAGTAGAGCAGCCAGTCCACAGAGAGAACAACATGGCTGGCCCTACTATGAGACATGATGCCCCTCAGTGACTAAGGGCGATACAGGGGACAGCACCGGAGACACAGTGTGGGAATTGCACCTGACCTGATCCCACCACACCGAGGCAAATCACTGGGGGAGTGCAGCGGAACAGCAAGGGAATGGAGTGGCAAGGTCCCCAGGGAATGCTGAAAGTGGACTTTGGGGCCAGGGCGTGGTGCCCCAACAGACTGGACTGGAAAACGCTCCTAAGGGCCAGCAAAGATCCCTGAACTAACTACAAGCTTTTCTCTTGTGAACTGTTTTGTTCTGTTCTTTTTCAGTGGTTTGTTTTGGTTGTTTTGTTGTCCGGTTATATACTGTTGCTTTGTGTTCCTCTGTCTAGTTTTCGTGCATGTTAGTGACTCCACAGGTCTGTCTGAATAGGACAGGCTGGATGAACTATCTGGAGGAAAAACAACGGGACCGACAGTTCCGGGGGGACTTGGGGTGGGGGGTAGGGGGGGTAAGGAAGTGGTGTTAACAAACCCAGGGACAAGGGAAAAACATGGGACCCCAAAGGGTAGAGAAGGGGGAGTGGCAGGCCTGGTGGGAAATGATCAAGGGTAAGGTTGCTTAGAGAAGAGGTATACTCTAGCCCAGGTGGCAATGAAGCATGGTAGTAGGGCAGGAGGAAGGTCAAGGGAGATGGAGGAAAGAGCTAGGAGTCATAGGGCATTCATGGAGGTCTAGACAAAGACATGTACATGCAAATATATATAGGAGGTTGGGGAAATAGATCTTTGTGTCTATATTTATAGGTCAAGTATTAAGGTGGCGGAAGGACCTTGGGCCTCTACTCAAACACTCCCTCTATGCATGAATACCTTCTTTTATTAAATTGGAACTCTATGATGCTCACTCTCCCGACACAACAGCTGGAGCCAACATGGGTGAACAAGTAAATGTGGTGAAGAAAGCTGATGGTGCCCGGCTATCAAAAGAGATAGTGACTGGGGTCTTAAAGGCTTGAAGATAAACAAGCGGCCATCTAGCTCAGAAGCAACAAAGTCCACATGGAAGAACACACCAGCCTGTGTGATCGAGTGGTCCCAAAGGGATCAGTTACCAGGTATCAAAGAACAAAAAATCATATCATTGACTGCACACCTCCATGATAGGATCGCTGAAGACAAATGGGTGCATAAGCAAATGTGGTGAAGAAAGCTGATGGTGCCCGGCTATCAAAAGAGATAGTGTCTGGGGTCTTAAAGGCTTGAAGGTGAACAAGCGGCCATCTCGCTCAGAAACAAATAAGCCCACATGGAAGAAGCACTCCGGCCAGTGCGATCACGAGGTGCCCAAGGGACCAGGTATAAGGCATCATGCAAAAAAAAAAAAAAGATATAAGTGTGTGTATGTATGTGTATTTATGTGTATATGTATATATGTATGTGTATATATATATATTATATTAAATGAAGAGGGAAGTGCAGAGTGGAGACCCAAGGCCCAAGTGTCAGCCAATGGAGATCCCCTCATAGAGGGGCTTAGGAGAGGAGATGGGTTAATTAGGGTGTGAGGTAGTATCAATGAAGAACACAGCTTTCCCCCAGATCCTGGATGCTTCCTCCCCCCAACTACCATGATCCGAATTCTACTTTGCAGGGCTGGATAGGACAGAGGCTGTACACTGGTACATAGGAGGGTTGGAGATACAGGGAATCCAGGGTGGATGATACCTCCAGGACCAAGGGAGTGAGGGACGATGCTGGGAGAGTGGAGGGTGAGTGGGTTGGAAAGGGGGAACTGATTACAAGGAGCCACATGTGACCTCTTCCCTGGGAGAGGGACAGCAGAGAAGGGGGGAAGGGAGACCCCGAATAGGGCAAGATATGACAAAATAACGAGGTATAAATTACCAAGGGCATATGAGGGAGGGGGGAAAAGGGAGGGAGGGGGGGAAAAAAAGGAGGACCTGATGCAAGGGGCTTAGGTGAAGAGCAAATGCCTTGAGAGTGATTGGGACAGGGAGTGTATGGGTGTGCTTTGTACAATTGATGTATGTATATGTATGGATTGTGGTAAGAGTTGTTGGAGTCCCTAATAAAATGTAAAAGAAGAAAAAAAAAAAAAGAAAATGATTAGGGCAAAATATGTACAGATGTGCTTTATACAATTGATGTATGTCTATGTATGGATTGTGATAAGTGTTGTATGAGCCCCTAATAAAATGTTTAAAAAAAAAAAAAAAAAAAAGAGTTACAACCTATACTATGTTCAACCTTCATTGTGGTTTCAGTAATTCCTCTCAGTTACCTTGGCCTTGGTCACTCCCTGCGACAGATGAATCCCTCAGGACCAGCGGTGGGAGTGGCGACACCGGGAGGCAAGGGGGTGTAGAAAGAGAGAGTAGGTCTTGGAGATGTATGGGGAACCTCCTCTCTGGGAGATGGGCAATGGGAACGTGGGTGAGGGGAGGCGCCGGGCAGTGTAAGGCAAGATAAAATAATTATAATTAACTTGGCAAAGCCTAGAAACTTGTAACTTCATAGCTTTTTTAAAAAAACTTACTCTTTCTTCTTTAGATGCCTACATCTTCTCATTAGTATCTTACTTCCCAGTACGAATACAAATGCACATAATCTCATGTCAATTTCAAGATTTATCAAAGTACAGGGTGCAGTGTAGCCTTCCAATTATGCCTAATGGTATCTCCTTGTGTGCATGGCCTCCTGCTACTGCGAGTTCTGGGAACCTCCTCCTCTCTCTCTCTGGCTTCGGCTTCCTGTTGCCTGACCCTGGTGGCTGCAAGACCTCTGGAGATGTGCACACGGCCATTCGATGCACAAGACTTTGCAACCACCCACCTGCGACATTCCTGCCGTCAGCAACAGTGCATGTGGCTTCATGAGTCTGGAGAAGAACTTATGGGCTAGTATCAGATTTATGGACTTCAGTTGGACTGGGTTGGGATGTTTTCCTGATTTACAATTACTTCTTGATAGAAAGCTTTTTCTTACACCTATATGAATGTCACTGGATTTGTTTCTCTAGTCAACCTGGCCTTACACAATATGGTACCTAGGGAGTGGAATACTAGAGAAACAAATCATGAAGGCGGAGAGAGGATGTTTGCCTGACCTCTGCTTTCTGATAGTCTTTTCTCTTTGACTAGTTGGAGGTCAAATATAGTCCTGTATTTTACTTGTTCTCTTCTGGGAAGGACATGGGAAGTGAAGGTTCTGATGCCCAGAAGTGGTATTTGGTTATTTCTGTCTGAAATTTTATAAAAATGAATGTGACAGGTGTAAATTTTGAGTTCAGGGGGCAAAAATACCCTTCGAACTTCTCTGAGGCCAAGCTGGTTAGTCAAACTGGGTGACCAGAGGCCTGCTCCTAGCTTGGTGCCACCAGAGGCCTAAGACCATAATGCATGTGAATGGGATAGTTGAGATCAGAAAGGATTCAATTGGAATGTTTTTAGTATCTGAAGGTATTAGGATTACATCGGTCTTTTCTATCTATTTTTATTGCTATAACGCATACTAGCAATGATTCGTGGAAAATATGAATAGAGCATCTGGCCACTGACACCTGTGGACCTCGTTCACAGGGAGTAGAGTTGCAAACACGAGCAGATTGCCTGGTCTCAAGTTTAAAGAGCTGTGGGAAGCTGAGCCTATGACATGACTTAGCACCGGGGGGGCGAAGGTGGGTGAGTATTTGTGACAGGGACTCTTGGTCAAAAGTCAAGACAGCCCATGGGCACCTGAGTGAGGCCAAGTGAGGTGGCCCACAATGAGTTGACCAAATGAAGGAAAGATTTTTGAGCTTGTGAATTGGTGGGCATCTTCCTGCTGACTTGATGGATGGCCTGTCCTGGTTTGACTTTAACGATGGATGCAGACACGCAGGTGCCAACTAGAATGAGATTCTTCACATCAACGAAAATGCTTGTATCCTCGGAGTACTGGGTTGATAGAAGGGGCAGTGGAGACATTGGACACGCGGAATGTGGAAGACAAAGGCATGAAGAAGGTGGCTTAGCGACATGGATGGCTGGGGTAAATGTTGATAGGATTATAGCATGATGATGGAGGTGTTCCCCTAATTGCAATGTTAGACACAGGATATTTTTGTTTTGTTTACTTATGGAATTTAAATGGTCTACTTATAGTATTTAAATTGTTTTGTTTACTTATAGTACTTAAATGAGGCTGGCACATTTTGAGTAGTGTGCATTTTAGTTTGATACTGTCAGATACAACTATGATTTTGTGATTGTTTTGTTTTAAAATTATCTATGGTCAAAGAGTTGTGGAAAGGCGTTAAGTTCATAAGGGGTGGTCTGTGCTAGTTACATAAGTTCGTGTCAACTTGAAGATTTATAAAAGGACAGGAGTGGAGTCTAGCTTGTCAATCGGGTCACAGCATGGTGGTACCTCCTTGTGGGCATGGCCTTCTCATCCGGAAGGCCCTGGGAGCCTCTTCCTATCTCTCTGCCTTCATTCCTGCTGCCTGACCCCGATGGCTGCAAGAGCTCCGGTGATGTGTACACAGCCATCGGATCCACATGACTTTGCACCCACTGGCCTGTGATATTCCTGCATTCGCCATTGTTTCATGTGGCTTTGTGAGCCTAAAGAGGAACTTATGGACTACTGTAGGCCTTAGGAACTTGAGTTTGCCTTGGCTGGGATGTTTTCCTGATATATAATGCTTCTCGATAGAAAGCTCTTTCTTATACCTACATGAGTGTTACTGGGTTTGTTTCTCTAGTCAACCTGGCCTAATTCGCTCACTTTCATCTTTTTTTTTTTTCGTTGAGCTCCTTAACTTTTCCTATTTATTCTGCTTAGCCTTATATATTATTCCCAAAATATATAAATGTAATGTATTTCAGGCTCCAAGAGATATACTTCTTTCAAGGAAACATTGGTAAAACAATATCCCTACCTTGCTTTCCCTGTTTAGAGAAAAAAAATTTAAGCTGTGCACTCTCCACGTGTCTATCCAAAATCATTCTTTACAAGGCTCTTTGTGAATTTTACAATTACTTGACCCAGGAAGGGATTATTTGAATGACAAAATCAGATGGCTTACTAGGCTGGGAATGAAAGATTCAAGAGGAAAGGACCTGCATTCACCATCAAAAAGGGTATTTCAAGATCTATCTTGAAGTACAGTGCTGTCTGTGCAAGATAATATCTATCCCCATGCAAGGAAACGCCGTCAGTATAAGTATTACTCACATGTATGCAACAACTACTAGAAGTAGCAATGCAGAAAGTGAAGAAGTCTACCATCATCTTTAGTCTGAAATTGAACAAGCAATCAGGATGCACGGATCAGTACTGTCGATTGGAACGCAAGCGTTAGAAACAAGGAGGAAGGGACAGTAGTTTGAAAATATGGCCTTGGTGAAAGAAGTGAAGCTTGGGTTGGTGACAGGATTTTGCAAGAACCAATGACTTGCTCCTAGAAGATATACTTTTAACAATATATGAGGACTTCTCCAGAGGGAACAGAGAGATGTCCTATTGACGTCCATGGGAAGAAACGATGGGGAAGCTCGCTATCAGCAGCCAACTACGCTCTTGAGAACACTTCAGAACAGACGTGATGCCCTGAACACTAATGAGAGAAGACCTGAGGACTGAGGAGCGGTGGGATGATATATAGACCATCGGACCTCAATAAGTCAAAGGGCACTGCAAAGACAGTCATGACTGAGGCATAAGCGGAGCAAAAGCAGGATTGACCAAGATTTCCTCTTGCTTGGATCCACAACCCATGTGCAAGGAAACAGCAGTGCAGAGCTCAAAGGACACACTGCGTTGCACTGAGCATCTGTGCCCTGAGGATCACAAGCTGTGCCATCCAGAGCCCGAGAGGGACTACGATCAGAGTTCCAACAACACTGAGATGCTGGTGTGCAGAAGGCTGCAGATGACAGTGGAAGCCCGAGATACATGTGAGATCTACACAGGGAATAAGCCTCCCCTAATGGAGGGACAGGAATAAACTGGGTACCAAGCAGAGTGTTGGAGGGAAAACTGTGGTAGATTAAAATGTCAAACCTGACTTGAAGGGTTAAAGCCTTGTCATTTGACCTCCCCTCTGAGGCAACTGGCCTTGATTGGGCTCTCAATATTTTCTGGGCTTTTTCATATTGGAGTTTATTTTTATGTATTTTTTCATGTGGGTAACCTTTTTGAATATTTTTAAAGCATTTTTCTGTGTTCTGGTAGATGAAACCCAGGAATGAAGAATGTCTAGAAACAGTAATTGTAATAAATGTTCCTCGGGGTGGGGGTAAAAGGGTGCTGATAGCAAGGAGTTCAAGAAAGTAAGGACGTGCTTTGAAACTTATTGGGGTAGCAATTGTACAATACTGCTCCTAATAAAATGGTTCGGGGGAGGAGGGCACACCGAACTTTTGTGCAACACCTCTTTAAAGTGTCGAGAAGCAGGGACTCGGGTGCTTTGAGGACTAAGGTGCACCTGACCTGAACAGTGGCCTTTTCAATCACCCCACACATTCAAAATTCGGACATTGAATAAGGAAGGCCAAAGAAGAACTGATGTCCGTCCCTGAATCACAGTGCTGGGAGGGAATACTGAAAGGACCCCGTGCCCTCCCTGCTGTCCTTTGGGAAGACACATGAACTTTCAGATCAAGCTGTGGCCGGTCACCTCGCGTCTACACAGCGTGGCTTCCCACAAAGCCCTTCCTTGGTCTGGAGCGCTGTGGGAAACGCGAGGTCAGTGCCGGCCGTGCCAGTGCATCTATGGGACTTGACGCCAACAACGAAGGTAGCCAGCAAGAGCGTGGGCACTGCTTCAACTCATGGCCGTGCCAGATCCACTGCCTGCCTCTCGACGAGCACAGATGCAGGGGGAATATGGGGTTCGGCTGGGCCGATTCCTGTTTTACCCTGGAGTGGAAATGGGGGCTGCGACAACAGACATACTCCTCCTGGAGTGGCTCAGAAGGTCCCTGTCGTGACCACCACGTCCATTTGCGCAGGAAGCACTTACAGCCAGGGGTCCTCAGGTTGGTTCTGAGTCCGGGGAACCAGATGCGAGCTCTGCTCCATCAGGTTTTCAGTGGCTGTTTTGAGGCCTGTGTTTCTGAGGCACCCCTGGACATACCCGAATCTCCCACATTTTGGCCAGCATCCTGATGTACCCCCATGGTCTCACTCCACGAAGCACCTACTGTGGACCAAATGCCTTTCATGGTCAGTCATCAGCATCACGCACAGAGCAAGACCTAGCCAGGACCCCCACGCTACGGACGGAGACACCAAGGCTCAGAGAACTGAAGACACTGCCCCGGAGTTGCCTTGCGCTCTGAGTGGCAGTGCCTGCCATGGGCCTGGGCCATTCCAGCCCAGCACCTTCCTCACCACTGTGAAACCACCTGACTGACCACAGACAGCTGTTTGGGAGGCCTGGAGCGAGAGCCTTGTGAGGAGAGTGTCCACGCAACAACATTTCTTTCACTTTCCCTTGGCAAAGATGTCCCAGAGCAGAAGCACCAACGGGGCTCGCTGTCATGCCGAGCAGACACTTGAGTGGATCACTCCTAGCTGAACGCCCCCTTCCGTCTCAGCAAAGGCACCCCCTTTCACAGGTAGGGGCCAGCCAGCTCCTCTCTCCCTGCAGCTTCCCCCAGATGAAACCTTTGTGATCAGACAGCAGAAATGCGCTCCCACAGTGCCCTCATTAGGGAAACGAAGCAGATAAACAGTGTAATTATGGATTCCATTTTCAGCTAAAACAAAACACGCGTCCAGCTCAGAGGCTTTCGGGGCATGGTACACTTAGAAGGAACCTTGCGGGTCAATGGCCTCACATTGGTTCAGAGGGCCCCCTTCTAGCACTGGGTGGAGGAGGCCCCCTGCTCTACAAGACCTTCAGAGGGCAGCAGCCCACTGAGGGTGGAGGGGGAGAGCCGACTCGCTGGGCGGAGCAGGAGGCGTGGCTGTTCACCATCAGGAGGAAAGGGGAGCTCCACACTCAGCAGAGCGCTACAGACCCGGCTGGTGGGTAATTTTGGTCAAACAGTCGGCTTCGCTCAGGGACTCCAGGGAGGGCAGGCAGTGTGACCACCTCACCCAGGCATCTGAGGGGACAGGTCTTGGCTGAGCACTGATGGCAGGTTCTACCAGTAGGCACACTTCTGTGTGCTCCGGGGATCTGAAGAGCGCCCATGAAAAGGGAGCCCTCCTTGATGGGCACCATGAACGTGACAAGGCCTTGCCACAGTCCGTGGGAAGTAGGTCCCTCGGTGTGGTGGTGGTGAGCTGTAAAAACCTTAAAGAAAAACTTCTGAAGATGGAAAACAGGGAGACAAAATGCCACAGAGTCCTTTCTGGTTGTTTTTGCTACACTTTTGGCCACCGCTTGCCCAGGTGTGTGGGCGTGTAGATGCCAGACTACCTCCCAGAGAGGGCGTGTGAAGGCTGCCCTGCCCTTCCCATGGGGCCACCCACACCGTGTCTGGTGCGGGTTCCGCACCTGGAGTGGGCACTGAGGATGTCTGCGGTGGATCACTCTGTGGCACGGGCTGTTCTGCAGCCCTGGGCCACTAAATGCCAGCAGCACTCTCCCCTAGTTGTGACCACAGCTATTTGCCTCCAGATAAGGCAAATGTTCACCGGTGTGTGTGCGTGCGTGCGTGCAGAGGGGGTGTATAGGGGGGGTTGAGAGAGGGGGAAGGAGGTGCAAAATGGCTGGGATGAAGCAAAGGGCACCCCAGCTGGCAACTGATTAACAGAAACTCACTGTCTAAAGGCTATGCGTGTGTGTTCCGGATGGAGCTGTGTACCCCAAAGCAAGTGTTACCAAATCCTATGTAATCTGTGCCATGAGCCCGCTTGGAGAGTAGGGTTCCTTTATCATAGTAAGGAGGCAGGATTTGTATCAGGTGCGGTTTAAAGCAATCTTGTGTAAGGTCCTGAGAACAGACAATAACAAGCAAGCAGATGGATACCACTCCTGGGGACACAGCTGGGAAGGGACAAGGACATTCCCTGAGAGCCAGCACCCTGGATCTGGACTTCTTGAAAGCCTGCACTGTGAGAAAATAACATGTGCCTGCGCTAGATCACAAAGCTGGGCAGGGGGACAGGGGTGTTTGCCTTGGGTCCCCACTGAAGCCCCTTGGCAGTGAGAAAAGGGAGTTAGGAAAAGTTGAACCATGGGAGATGACCAGCCCACTTCCCTCGGCACCTTGCAGTCCCCTAAGAAACAGCCATATGTTTCGGTGATAGTTTGCCATGAGAATCACCAGGGGAAACCAAAGCACAGGCACCCTCCCCTCTGCCAGTCACGTAACGTGGTCGGCTGTTATGTGCGTTGAAAATGAGGAATTCAGAGTCCACAGAGACCAGGTGCCTTGCGTGCGTCTTTGGAGCCGGCACAAGGCCACGCTGCGCCAAAGCACTTGGCTGCAGCTCCCCGTCCTTTGCTCTCCTCCTGCTTCAATCCTGCAGTCCCCTCAGTCCTCATGATGAATGGATACAGCTCTGCTGTTTCCAATTAGAAGTCAACCTTCAACTATCTCCACCTGCAGGGCAGAACTCAGCTGACAAGACCTGAGGTCGGAGGGGAAGCTCACCTCTAAGCCAAAAGGACAATCAGAACCAAAAGGCTTATCACATGGGCCAGATTGCTCCTGAAGACCCCTTCGCCCAATGCCCTGACTGCCAAAGGCTCCAAATTCATCGCTCAGGGAGCCTTGGTGTCACAGTGGGTCTCACATTAAGCAGCTGACCACAGAGTTGCAGGTACGAACCCACCAGCTGCTCCTCGGGAGAAAGATGAGGCTGTCTGCTCCTGTCAAGCAGTCTAGCCTTGGAAACCCCGAGGGCCCGTTCTGCTGGGTCCCGTAGGGTCACTGTGACTTAGGATCTGCTAGTTGGCTGTGGGTTTGGTTTCCCTCGTAGCTGGAAGAAGCAGGTGGACACAGTCAGGTTGGTCTTCCTAGGTACTAGGAGCCCTGGTGGTGCAATGGTTACACCTGGGGCCACGAACTACAAAAAAAAATCAGCAGTTTGAAAGCACCAGCCACTCTTCCCAAGAAAGATGGGGCTCTCTACTCCCGTAAACAGTCACCGTCTGGGAGACCCACAGGGGCAGCTCTCCCCTGTCCTGTAGGGTTGTTGTGAGTCGGAATCAACTCAGTGGCAGCGAGAGTTTTGTGATTCCTTCATAAATAGGCTCACTTTTCCTCAGTCCCGTCTTGTGAAGCGGCTTCCCTGTGACAGTCCGCCCACATCACCCACGTAGTGAGGACCCCTTACCTCCCAGGACTCAAAGCCTGGTGTGGAGGCTCCCACTTCCACGGACCCCGGTGCTGCTGCGTCTGAGAGCTGATGTTCCGAGCGCTCGGTTTGTGGCGGGCTGCAGGTTAAGGGCGGAGGAGCCAGAAATCCATCTGCGTCTCCGCTAGGTTCCGGTTCCCTTAAGTTCTGACCGTTGACCTCTCACGGCCACGGAGTTCATTCTAACAAGCAATGTAAAAACACTTCGCTCTCAGGTGCAGAGAGTTTGCTGTGCCACACGTGGCCAGCCACTCAGGGGCAGCCTCGCCCTCAGGAACGTGCCTGGTGTGCCCTGATGGGAACTGGGGCACTAAGAGTCATACTCCTCCGATCAGGGTGGGGGGTGGGTCTGACCCAATTATGTAAACTTTTCTAATCTGCAACAGTGAATCTCTCCCAAATCTCCGCCCTTCCTTCTGTAGTCCTGCCTGTGACAGGGAAGGGGACTTGCCGGCGTTTGTCCTTGATGAGACTGGGGATGACACGATTTCAGCGAAGTATGGTAACTGAACAGTCCGCAGTTCAGAAGCAGGACCTGCTCTTAGGGAGAAAGACGAGAGTTTCTTTCTGCTCCTGTTTAGATTTAGAGCCTCGGAAACCTGCAGGGCAGTCCTAGCTGTTCTATAAGGTCGCTAGATGGTGTTTCCTCCTCGATGGCAGCACGTTTGAGTGCCACATAGGCATGAGCCCCAGTCTACCTGCCTTAGGTGGAGGGTCCTGAACCAACCATGTACCATCCATCTTCATGGGTTTACTGTCCTCGTTCAGCCCCTTCCCTGCAAGCTTGCTCCTGCCCACAGCTGCAGTGTCTTCATCTGCCACCATCGTGACTGACGGACAGGTTTCTCCATGTCCTATTTAAGTAGCCGAGTTTCTGGGAATCTTGGCCACCATTTGGGCCTTGTGCTGACTGTCTCCCTCGTCTGTATGATTTGTCTCTGTCCTGTTTAAGACTTAGTAAGTGTGTCTCCATAAGTTCTTTTTGAATGTGGGGTCCCTTTTATCCCCTACAACAGGTGTATAATTTTTCACCCCCAATTTAAAAATTGGGGGAAAGCTAGTAAAATAAATAGACAGCAGTCAGTACCCTATAGGCCGACTCTCAGGTTTCCTACATCTTGAGCATTGCATATTTTCAAACAAAAGTTCTGCAGCTGTGGGGGCAGTGGGGGGGGGGTTCTTCTGAGGACAGGAAAGTTTTGTCCTCCTATGTCCCCAGTTTGGTCTCTGCTCACTGGACACCTTTCGCCACATTGACTGCGGACTGTACTTAGTTCCACGTCCTGCCCCTCCCCCCAAGATAGATATTGTCCGGTCTTGGCACAACAGACTCCATTTTGAGTTCTGCACCTCCATCTTAGCTCTCAATACTGACCCCTAACTGACCTCCCCTCCCCTGCTCAACCCCAAATTCCTGGAACCAGCTCATCCCAAAGCCAGAATGTTTTCTGAAGATATAGTCACTCCACCCATGCCTGACATATAGATAAGATTAACAACCTTCTCCCTTCTGAAGCACCTGTGTGCGTAGATCCTCCCCAGCTATGCCTGCCAGCAGTGGGCATAAAAACGCCACCAGGATTTCTTCCCAGTGCGCAGCTTCAATAGCTCAATACCATGAGTTGCTGAACCCGCCCGCAAGCTTCTCAATAAAGCCTGCTTCTAAAACTCCGTTAATTGGGTCTTTGATTCTGTTTTCGTGTCCAAATAAACCTTATAGATATCTCTGTGGCATATGCAGTGTTGCGTCTTGTTTTTCTTGTTACATGATACTTCCGTGAGTATTTTTCCATTTTATTAAAAAGCGTTCAGAAACAGAACTGCATGCATGTCTGTGGATGGGTTATAATTTATTTTTAAATGTCGCTGGCATTTGCGATCATAAATCCCCTGGTGATGATCACCCTGTCAGGGAAGGCCTTTGTTCACATCTCGGTCTCTCCTTAGGCTACATTTCCCCCAATGGGATCCTGGCTCTCACTGTGAAAGGTGGCACCGCCCACCTCAGTTGGGAGGGGCAAGCCTTAGACCCGAGTCCTGATGTCATGGGGACAGTACTGGGGCCACAAAAAGCCACCCCCACCGCGGGAAGCAGTGGCAACATGGACACATTGCATCTGTGTCACTGTCCCTCGAGGCTGCCCCTCTGCAGTGGCCGCGTGCATGTGTATCCCTCTCCAAAGGTGTCGGCCTGCCTCCTGCTCTAGCTCATAGGAAACCAGCACATTCTGCGCTGGGGTAAGCCAGGCCCCCTGTGGTCATCTTGATTTGGCACAGGGCCTCTGCAGTGGAGCCGAAGGCTGGGTGTCTGGGGCTCTGGTCTGGATGGAAGAGGCTGCTGCCGTGTCTTTCTCCCATGGACAGGCTGGGGGTGCAAACTACAGATCGTGGAGTTAGTAACTGGGCTACCAGGCTTGCTTTTCTAAATAGAGAAAAATGGACGGATTTGTCAAAGCCACACACCTGTGATTGTAATGGCCATGCCTGGCCTAGGGAGAACTGCTGAGGTCTTTAGTTAGCACGGACAAACACCTGGTGTGCACCACATCACCAATGAGCTGCTGGCTCTTCACACTCGGTTTCTAGGACACATTCTTTTGACACATTCAGATTTTCTCAATGACAAAGACAGAAATGGTTGCCATTGACCTCCTACCACTGACTTTTTTCCAGTTAATGAGATGGATACAAATCCAGATTTATTTTCTCCTAAGCCTTCGAAGCTCGAAATTCTTTGTGTGGTATACCTAACTCTACAGATACATGTCAATTTGACATGAACATAACATGAGCGTTGACCTCAGTAAATTTGTTTCACTCATGAGAACATTACTTCAGTAATAACTATGTGCAGTCAAAAAGTTCTTGTAGAGCAAACATCAAATGCAAAGACAGACAATGCAGTGGAAACTGCCATACTGACACACCCAGGGGACGTTAGGGTGTGTGGAACATAACACCTCAAATACCATATAATGCTACACAGTATAAATTGTATATAGAGCTAGAGCGTCACATCGTTTCCTTGATAAGTTAATGGTATAATTATGTTATTTTTAAGTAAGTCTTTTTTAAAAAAGAAAATGTATGGTTTCATTCATGTGTCAACTGGAAACATGTCCTTTGAGATAGATAGGTCTATAAGAAATATTGATAAACCCAGCATTAAAAGAGCCACTGCCTTCAGTCAGTCCTAACTCACAGTGGCTCTACATAGGGTTTCTAAGATGATGAATCTTTACTGGCACAAAGAGCCTCCGCTTTCTCCCGAGTGCTGGCTGGTGGGTTTGAATGGCTGACCTCCTGGCTAACGCGCAGGGCCTGACCTGACCATGGTTAAGACTCAGCTGTGCCATCAAGGAATTCCGGAGTCATTAGCAACAGACAGAGGCAGGGACCGTTGGGAAGAGCAACAGTTCAGCGTGTGTGCTGACTGGGACAGACGCAAAAAGATCCTTATGGAGAGAAAAGCTCAAAAGTTCACTTCCGTGGAGTCAGCGAGTACGTAAAACTTAAGGAGAATGAATGGCTGTTACTGGGTCTTGTTCCAAGATCAACAATAGAATGGGAATCACTGAAAAGCAACAACAATAGGAAATAAAACGTGTTTGCCAGCAGACGGGGAAAAAATCCAGAACCCTTACGGTGGTCCCGCGGTTAAGGTGCTTGCTGCTACCTAAAGTTCAACTGTCAGAACCCATGAGTCACTCCCTGGGGGAAAGACATGGCTGTCTACTTCCACACAGATTCACAGTCTCAGAAAACCCATAGGTGGGCAGCTCTGCCCTGTGCCACAGGGTCCACAGGGCCACTCTGGGTTGGAACTGACTTGATGGCAATGGGTTTAGGGTTTGGGTTACTGTTGTTTTTGTTTTTTATTTACCGTGGAAAATAGCTTGGTGGTTTTGCTACATGTTAAATGTACAACTACAGCACGGCCTCCGCCATTCCAAATGCAGAGGCACCTCAGACCTGTGTCCGCCATGCCGCCTGCGCCATCCCTGATAGTCCAGAGGTGGAGTGATGGTCCTGTCCCCACGAGCGGACTTGAAGGAAAATGAAATGTATGGCACCTAGGAAATAATTCTCAGAGAATTCTAAGATGGAGAAATCCAAAAATCAGAGCGAGAACCCTCATAAACTTGTTGTTGCATATATAAAATATATTTTATTGTTGGGACATATTACACATCTTATTTGTATGATAGTAATAATTACTTTATCATAAATTGCATATAAATCCCCTTGCATATAGTAGCATATGTCATTTTCAAATAATCCCTTCCTAGGTCAAGTAATCGTAAAATTCACAAAGAGCCTTGTAAAGAATGATTTTGGATAGACACATGGAGAGAGCACAGCTTAAACTTTTTTTTTTTGCTAAACAGATAAAGCGAGGTAGGGATATCTTGTTACAAATGTCTCCTTGAAAGAAGTATATCTTTTTGAGCATGAAATACATTAAATTTATATATTTTGGGAATAATATATAAGATGAAACAGAATAAATATGAAAAGTTAAGTAGCTCTACAAAAAAGATGAAAGTGAGCGTGTTAGGCCAGGTTGACTAGAGAAACAAACTCAGTAACACTCATGTAGGTATAAGAAAGAGCTTTCTGTCGAGAAGCATTATATATCAGGAAAACATCCCAGCCAAGACAAACTCAAGTTCCTAAGGCCTACACTAGTCCGTAAGTTCCTCTTTAGGCTCACAAAGCCACATGAAACAATGCTGAATACAGGAATATCACAGGCCAGTAGGTGCAAAGTCGTGTGGATCCGATGGCTGTGTACACATCACCGGAGCTCTTGCAGCCATCGGAGTCAGGCAGCAGGAATGAAGGCAGAGAGATAGGAAGAGGTTCCCAGGGCCTTCCTGATGAGAAGGCCATGCCCACAAGGAGGTACCACCATGCTGTGACCCGATTGACAAGCTAGACTCCACTCCTGTCCTTTTAGAAATCTTCAAGTTGACACCAACTTATGTAACTAGCACAGACCACCCCTTATGAACTTAACACCCTTCAACAACTCCTTAACCATATATAATTTTAAAACAAAACAATCATAAAATCATAGTTGTATCTAACAGCATCAAACTAAAGTGCACACTCCTCAAAATGTGCCAGCCTCATTTAAATACTATAAATAAAGTAAAAAAATATTCTGTGCCTAACATTGCAATTATGGGAACACCTCCATCATCATTCTATGATCCTATCAACATTTCCCCCACCCATCCATGTTGGTAAGCCACCTTCTTCATGCCTTTGTCTTCCACATTCCGGGTGTCCAATGTCTCTACTGTCCCTTCTATCAACCCAGTACTCTGAGGAGACAAGCATTTTCATTGATATGAAGAATCTCATTCTAGTTGGCACCTGCGTGTCTGCATCCATCGTTAAAGTCAAACCTGGACAGGCCATCCATCAAGTCAGAAGGAAGATGCCCACCAATTCACAAGCTCAAAAATCTTTCCTTCATTTGGTCAACTCATTGTGGGCCACCTCACTTGGCCTCACTCACGTGCCCATGGGCTGTCTTGACTTTTGACCAAGAGTCCCTGTCACAAATACTCACCCACCTTCGCCCCCCCCCCCCCCCCCGGTGCTAAGTCATGTCATAGGCTCAGCTTCCCACAGCTCTTTAAACTTGAGACCAGGCAATCTGCTCTTGTTTGCAACTCTAGTCCCTGTGAACTAGGTCCACAGGTGTCAGTGGCCAGATTCTCTAGTCATATTTCCTAAAGGTGTTCTGACTGTTGCTGGAATTATTGAACGAGATTATGAAAAAGTTAAGGCAGTGATGAATTCTGATATATCATGGTTTATAAAAGAAGATCGCTTAAGCCAATTTTGGCTTCCTTGCTTTCCTAGAGTAAAATTGTATGTCTATCAGGAAAGAGTACTTGAGAAGTCTGACCACCCTTTAAATCAAGGGGTCTTTTGGAATGCTGTTGTGGGTCAACGACAGCGCTTACCTCACCCCCCACCCCCCACGGAATTAGTGATTGAAGGGAAAATGGTTTTAAACTTTGGATACAGGGTCATTCCTTTAGGGCATTCAGGAGTGCCTAAGACCCTCCCATGAACTTCCTCTAAATCCAGCATGGAAGGAATGAGTGAAGTTAACCAAGAGAGACGATTGCAAGATTGTAAAATCATACAGTGTAAGAAGCCTGAAGGGCAAAGCAGCTTAATTGAGCCTACAACCTTATTGGTAAACTTGGAGAGAGAAAAAAAAATGTCTGTTTGGTAAATTACTTAAAGAACAGCTGAACAAAATTTCTTAAGAATTTTTCAGTCTTTCAAAGTATGGTAAGAAGTTCTCTCAATTTAGCTCTCTTAATTCTCTGAGAGCCGAAAGCCAAGATTCACTTAACAATGGAGGCTATCTAACAAGTAGTTTCACTGGTTCAAGACCTAGCCAGGTAACTGAGACTGCTAGCAGTATTTTAATATTTACATTGTTAAAACAGAAGGGGGAAAAGAGGAATCTCATGTGTGACAAATTTCATTCAGTGATTTTAACCAAATTTTTTTTCTCCTTACTAAAAGTGCGTGACAAAATGAGGGCAGATAAGCACGTTTTCGATTCTACAGAGAAAATTAATCCTAAGAAATCTGAAGACGATGGAAACCACGTTTGGGATCCAGGTCCATTCACCTGGAGAAGAGGCTATGCAATCATGTTTTTACAGAAGAAAGCTGTGGGCCTCTCCTTAGAAGGACGCAACCATGTTTGGAGAAAGATGGACAGGGAAGAGATGGAGAAGCCACCCGCTATTCATCATAATTCCTTTTTCAGGTTCATGACTCCCCAGAGAGAGGGGCTATTTGTTTATATTTTTCACAGGCAACGGAGATAGATAGGTGGACTTCTCTTCTGCCAGCAAGGCCCAGAAGAAAGGAGAGAAGCTGATATGTGACGCGACCCTGTCCTGTTACGGAAGTTATCCAAAACGTCAAGGAAACCTGGCAGATTCCTGAGAATGACGATTGCTGACTGCTGAGATATTTCTACCATGGCTGACGCTGTCTAAAGGACACCCTGGGACACTATCAAAACTGAACATTATTTGGCTATCATCATGGGTTCACGGTGAGATCTCATCTTTATTTTAATTTACCTCTCCCAGATGATTAGTGATCACTGTTAGCATTTTTACATGTGTTTGTGAGCCACGTGAGTGTCATCTTTGGTGTACTATGTCTTTTGCCCACTTTTGAATTGGATTTTCCCCCTTATTGAGGTGTCACACAATGGTATAGATTTTAGTAATCCGGGCCTTGTTTGTTGTGTCTTTGCTCAAGATTTATTCCCAGTACATCGGGCTCTCATTTTACTCTTTGGGTAAAGTCTTAATGTGTGCAACTTATTTTCAGTAGGTCTCGGTTATCTATTTGGTCTCCCACTTTGTGCGCTTTCCTTTATATTATATTTGGTAGTCTGTGTATGCCCTGCAATAGAACTGTGAAGGTTTTCCCAGTGTTCTCATTGATGATCCTTATAACTCTGGGGTTTGAACTCATGTCCTTAATCCATCCTGAGTTCATTTGTGTGCCTTGGATTAGGGAGGGGTCCTCTGGTACATGGAGATGGAGATCCAATTTCTCCAGCCCCATTTGTTGAAGAGGCTGTCACATAACAATTTCATGGATTTGGTCCTTTGTCAAAGATCACTTGCCTGTATTTGGATGGGTTTATTTCTGTGAGTATTTTTTTTCCTGGTGCATTAATCTATGCATATATGATTACACCATTACAAGCCTGTTTTGACTAATGTGGTTGTCATAGGTGTTGAGGTAGGTAGCGTAAGACTTTCTATGTTGTTCTGTCTAAGGAGTTCTTTGCTTATCCTAGGTCTCTCATATCTCCAAATGAAGTCGGTAATTGTTTTTTCCATTTCACAAAGAATGACATTTGGATTTCCATCGCAATTGCATTGTGTTTATAAAAATCTCTGGGTAGCATTGATATTTTCACAATGATAAGTCATCATATCCATGAACATTGGATGCTTTTGCATTTGTGTAGGTCTCTTGGTTTCTTGTAATAAAGTCACCTCATTTACTTTGGATAGTCATTTGTTTCTTTAATTAGGTTTCTCACGAAGTAATTCATCTTTGTATAACTTTGATAAGTGGTATTGCTTTTTAATAACCTTTTCAGAGCTCTCTTGACTAGTATACAGAAATCCAATATAGTTTTACTTATTAATCCCACAGGTTTTCCAAAATACCTCCATTCATTCCAGCCATCTTTTTGGAGAATTCATGTTTCTTTTTATATATGAAATCACATCATCTATACATAGTTAAGAGTTTTACTTAATTTTTTTTGGCCCAATTCTTTTCCCTTGATTTTTTAATGGCTTAATTCTTTTTTAATTGTTCTGGCTAAGACTTCGAGCCAAAAGAGTAGTGTTAAATAAGAGTAGTGATGTGGACAGTCTTGTTTGGTTCTGGTTCTGAAGGGAAATGTTTTCAAAATTTTTCCCTTTGCGCATGATTTTGATCTTTATTTCTTAGTATATATGGCTTTGTGGGTTTTTATGTTCATGAATTTCTTTCTATTCCTATTTCCCAGAGTGTTTTTTATAACAGAAATGCCTATTGCATATTTTCAAATGCTTTTTCGGTATTTATTGTTATTATCATGACTTCTTACACATTGTCTTTTTCTTTGGTGTATTACATTAATTATTTTTCAAATGTTGAGCCAACATTTTTTGTCCCTGATCTGAATCCCACCAGATGATGGTGGAGTTTTTTCCATTAAAAAAAAAAAAAAGCTCTTGATTTTATTTGCCAACATTTTACGGAAAAGTTTAGAGTCTATGTTGATGAGGGATATTGGTTTATAGTGTTCTGTATTTGTGGGGTCTTTGCCTAATTTCCGGATCAGTGTTACCCTCCATTCATAGAATGTCTTTCAGAGTTTGCTTCCCTTTTCTATATTCGGGAAGAGTCTGTGTAGATTTGGTGATAACTCTTCCCTGAATAATTGGTAGAATTCCCCTTTGAAGCCATCTGGTCCTGGGCTTTTCTTGGTTGAAACTTTCTTCATAACCTATTCTATTTAATATTTTGTTATTGATCTGTTATTTTTCCATATTTTCTGCATCAATTTGGGTGTATTGTGTATCTCAAGATATCAATCCATTTCTTCTACATTTTCAAAACTACTGGGGTAATCCACATTGAAGCCCAAAATCCGTGATTATTATCAGCAAGTGTTTCAGATCCTCCTTACTTTCAGCAAGTCAGTTTTGTCATCTGCATATGGAAGGTTGTTAATAAGCCCTCTTCCAGTCCTGATGCCACATTTTTCTTCATATAAGCCAGCCTCTCTGATGATTTGCTCAGTATACAGTTTAATTAACGATGGTAAGAGAATTCAACCGTGATGTATACCTTTCAAAATTTAATACACAAAATTAACCATGCAGTCTTTTCTTGTTCAGTTCAGAAACACACAGCTGTCTCAATTAATGGAAAGCTTCCATATGACAACAACGAAGTTTTGTGGAATTATAGTTCTTCTCAAAGCTATCTGTAGTTTTTTTTTAATGATCCATATAATCCCAAGGCTTTGCCAGTAGAATTTTGCCCCTGAAAAGCTTTCAATATTGAAGCTTGAGGCTTTCACTACTTTTTTCATTTTTTCAGGTTGATAAATGGTGTGCATATTCTTCATGTTGGGCTTTCCGACTCCAGCTATTTGCACATTTCACTCTAGTATTTTATTTTGTCTTCATATGTTGTCCTTTGAAATTTTCTGTTCACCTCTTTTGTGTCATCATTTCTTTTTTTAATCTTTATTTATTTATTTATTACATTTTATTAGGGCCTCATACAACTCTTATCACAATGCATACATATACATACATCAATTGTATAAAGCACATCCATACATTCTTTGCCCTAATCATTTTCAAAGCATTAGCTCTCCACTGAAGCCCTTTGCATCAGGTCCTCTTTTGTTTTCTGCCTCCCTTCCTGCTCCCCCCTCCCTCACGAGCCCTTGTTAATTTATAGATTGTTATTTTGTCATATATTTCCCTATCCGGAGTCTCCCTTCCCCCCCTTCCCTGCCGTCCCTCTCCCAGGGAGGAGGTCACATGTTGATCCCAGTCATCATTTCCCTCTTCCCAACCCACTAACCCTCCACTCTCCCAACATCTCCCCTCACACCCCTGGTCCTGAAGGTATCATCCACCCTGGATTCCCTGTGCCTCCAGCTCCCATATGCACCAGTGTACAATCTTTGCCCCATCCAGTCCTGCAAGGTAGAATTTGGATCATGGTAGTTAGGGGGAGGAAGCATCCAGGATCTGGGGAAAATCTGTGTTCTTCATTGGTACTACATCACACCCTGACCGACCCATCTCCTCTCCTAAACCCCTCTATGAGGGGATCTCCAGTGGCCGACAAATGGGCCTTGGGTCTCCACTCTGCACTTCCCCCTTATTCCCGATGGCATATATATATACGTACACACACACACACATACACACACACACATATATATATATTTGCATGATGCCTTATACCTGGTCCCTTTGGTACCGCGTGATCGCACAGGCTGGTGTGCTTCTTCCCTGTGGGCTTTATTGCTTTTGAGCTAGAGTGTCATAATTTTTACACATGTTTTAGCTTTGGTGTAGTCAAGACTAAGTTAAAGACTCCCTTTTGACATCCATTTTGATATATTTTTTTCTGTCTTTTATAATATTTTTCTCATCTGGTATCATTCCACAGATCATTTGGTCTTCTGTCATTAGTGTTCAATGAATCAAATTTATTTTTGTGAGAAATTTAAGTGAGATATACCTGTTGTATTTGGACTCTCGTGGGTTTGTTTTATTCTTCTTCAACTTGAATTTGAACATGATCATGAGCAATTGATGCATTACACTCAGCCCCTGCCTTCATTTAAGGTGCTGATATTGAGCTTCTCCATGGTGTCTTTTTAGTCAGTTTGGTTTCTATGCATTCCATCTGGTGAAGCTAATGTATACAGTCTCAATTTATATTGTTCCAAAAAGGGATTTACAGTGAAATATTTGTAAAAATTTATTATGTGATCTTCAGCTTTGTTTCTATCACCATGGTCTTATTTTCTAACTACTGTTTCTTCCTCTTTGCTTGAACATTTTTGTTCCAATCGGCAACTATTATCAATGCATGTTGATTCCCTTTTTGATCCATTTCAGACTGAAGAAGATGGTAAAATTCTAGAATTCTGATATTGCTTCATCAATAGCATTAGTGGTTATTGAAATAAATTTGAATACACTTCGTATTAACTGGATTCCCTTAAATCTGTTTCGATATCATCTTATCACTTGCCTGGTAGTTTGTCATACTATAGTGGTGTGTATGTTGCTGTGATGTTGAAAACCATGTAGCTGGTATTTAAAATACAATTAGAGTTACCCAAGATGGACAGTTTTCAGCACAGCTTCCAGACTAAGAACAGACTACAAAGAAGGAATAGCTGTCCATTTATGAGGAATTAGCAACATAAACCATGAACGCTTTATAAAAAAGTGTAATCTACAAAGCACCACGACATTTTAGCGACATCCCTTCTTCAGTCAATATAAATAACAATGATTTTCATTATTTCAACGAGGACAGCAAGATATTTACTATTAACTTACCCATCACACTGAAAGTTTCTCATGTTTCAGACCTAAATTTTGAAGAGATACTGGCCCATTCAATTTGGATACTCTAATAAAGTATTTAAAATAAACTATATGAAGCTGAATTTTATAAAGTCTCTGGTCTCCCAAACAGTTCTCCAGCTGACTATGTTTCCCTGGTGCTACTGACATCAGTATTCCTGACACTCTTTGGGCACCTATGAATAATAAGTACCTTTCCTCTCCCCAGTGTCCTACAGTCAGTCACAGCTCCTGTCCATCACCTCTATCTGAATACATGTGCCAACAACTATAATGTACCAATTGCTAGAGAAATTAGTGAGCTGTGTCATTAATTCTCCATTATATCTGAAAACAAAATGATTCCAGAAAACAGTAACAGAAGGAAAGCTATTTAGGAAGATTATTAATACTCCCCTTTCCTTCTCACACTCTCCTGAGACATAAGTAAACCACACACAAACACGTTTCACACAAACACATTCATCTTCACGGACTCACAATTCAAAATAAATCTCAATCAGATATATTTTATATTCGTTTATTTAACAAGTATGACTATCTACATGGCAGGCAATAATTCTCTGACCTTTTTTAAAAACAGCATTGATCCCTGTTATTGAACTTATTTTCTTCCCGGTCAAACAGGGAAAACAAACTTGAGAGGTAAATGATTAATATGATTACCAAGTTGTAATAAATCATTTGATCAAAACAAAAATGAACAGAGATAAATACTGATGTAGAAAGGGAAGGCAACATTGATGATTAAGACTCATTAGGGAAGTGAAGTTTCAGATGACAATTGAATGATGAAAATAAACAATTCAGGAGAAGAATTAAAAAAGAATGCTCAGGAAAAAAAGCCCACTTTGCATCTAATGCTTCTATGAAAAATAAGGGTTTGACCACACACACACACACACACACACATATATATATATATATATAGTTTCAAAAGTTAAAACAATACTATATGCCTTCAATAATATCCTTGGGTATGCGTGTGTCTATGTATATGTGTGTTTAAGGGCGAGCAATTAAGTTATGTATAAATATTTATAATTAAATATGTGGATAATCTATGTATGAATTCTTATATGTGGATATGTAGAGAATAGGTGTCCGGATAGATACATGTGCATATGAGTGTATGGCGGCCACACATACATGTGTGTTCCCAGCATGCACGCATATGACATGAGTGTATTGACCCAACAGAATGCTCAAACTGCTGAAGTCCTCAAAGTAACATCCTTAGGTGCACCTGATTCAAGCCATGGTATTTTCCAATTTCCTCATATGCCTGTAAAAGTTGGACATTGAATAATGAAGTGCTAAGAAGAATCGGTGCATTGTAATTGTGGTTCTGGAGAAGAAGATTGAAAGTACCAGGGACTGCTAAAATTCAAACTAACTTGTCTTGGCAGATGTAAGCAAGAGAGTTCCTTAGAATCAGGGATGACAAGACTTTATCTTAAATACGTTGGTCTGTTGGTCTTCCTGTCAGGAGAGATTCGTCCCTGGAGAAGCCCATCATGTGTGCTAAAGTGAAGAGGCAGAGACAAAGAGCAAGTCCTCAACGAGATGAGCTGGCCCAGTGGCTGCAACCCTGGGTTGAGACATAGGAACAATCATGAGGAGAGCCCAGGACTGTGCAGTGTTTCCTTCTGTTGTGTGGAGGCCAAGATGGGTCAGAATCCACAACAGCAATATGATTGGATGGAGCATGGTTGCTTGGATATGAGTAGTACATACGCCTGTATTTGTAGGCATGTGTGTGTGTGAAGGGGGGGAGGTTGTTGTGTGTGTATCTGTGAGAGAGGCCTTTTAAAAATTTAGACTGTAAAGACAAGTATCTTAAATTTTTATCTTAAGGAGTCCTCAAAGTATTTCGTATGCCGACTAGTTTGAGAAGTTCTAAGGGTGAAAAGAACAAATGGGAGATAACACTTTTGAAGGGATTTGAACTTCTTTCTCCAATATCAGAGGGTGAGAGGAGAAAATGAGCACAAAGATGCACCAAATTGGGGGCTGAGTGGTGGCAAAAGAGGACATGTTCCATCTGCTGACTTATATTTTCAATGTGAATTAAGCACTACTATGTCATGAGACATGGTGCACACCATAGAAAATGTGTGAATGTTTCATCATAACTTTTTTTAAATGCTATACATTTAATCTGTTTTCTTCAGTAAATTTCAGGCAAAGATCTCTTCACTATCAGAGTTCACTCAGCATTGAATTTTATGAAGAAAATGATATTTAAATAAAGAAAAGCAAGTTAGTGGGGTTTTTTACTAAAGAAGAGTAATAAAGATAAGGAGCTGTATATTTTGTACCAGAAAGTAATGCAATTAAATACAAACTGATTTGGGAATGAAGTTGGCAACCTCTTTTCACATCTGTGATACGTTCCTACCAAGGTTTTCTGAATTCTGTCAGTTAACTGATTGCTCACATGCCTCTAGTTTTCTTTTGAGAATACACAGAACATGTGACGATCTTTGACTCACTATAAAATGTCTCCAGTTTATATTTACACACAGAACTGTAGTTTGGACTCAATGAAAATATAGGATTTTTTCCTGATATTGTTCTGAACATATATTATTTAAACTTAGCTAATCACATTGAACATATGTGACAATATCACTAAATGTACATCATGTGTATTAAAACGTGTAAATGTGAACAATATGAAATATAAATCACAATAGAAAAAGGAATTTTAAATCAGGCAGCAATAAAAGGATATGCTTATTCAAAGAATTAAGATTATATTATGTAATAACATTAATTTCATTATCAGTATGTTCATGCCACTCTATAAAATAATTCTATAGATTAGTTAGCAATATTATTATTCATAGTTTTCTGAACATTACCTGGCAAATTAACTTAGCAAAGCCTAAAAACTAATAACTTCATAGCTGTTTTTTTTGAAACTTACTCTGTCTTCTTTAGATGTCTACATCTTCTTATTAGTATCTTACTTCCCAGTACGAATACAAATGCACATAATCTCATGTCAACTTGAAGATTTATCAAAGTACAGGGTGCAATGTAGCCTTCCAATTATGCCTAATGGTATCTCCTTGTGTGCGTGGCCTCCTGCTACGGCGAGTTCTGGGAACCTCCTCCTCTCTCTCTCGCTTCAGCTTCCTGTTGCCTGACCCTGATGGCTGCAAGACCTCTGGAGATGTGCACACAGCCATTCGATGCACAAGACTTTGCACCCACCCACCTGCGACATTCCTGCCGTCAGCAACAGTGCATGTGGCTTCATGAGTCTGGAGAAGAACTTATGGGCTTGTATCAGACTTATGGACTTCAGTTGGACTGGGTTGGGATGATTTCCTGATTCACAATTCCTTCTTGATACAAACTTTTTCTTACACCTATATGAATGTCACTGGATTTGTTTCTCTAGTCAACCTGGCCTTACACAATATGGTACCTAGGGAGTGGAATACTAGAGAAACAAATCATGAAGGCGGAGAGAGATGTTTGCCTGACCTCTGCTTTCTGATAGTCTTTTCACTTTGACTAGTTGGAGGTCAAATATAGTCCTGTATTTTACTTGTTCTCTTCTGGGAAGGACATGGGAAGTGAAGGTTCTGATGCCCAGAAGTTGTATTTGGTTATTTCTGTCCGAAATTTTGTAAAAATGAATGTGACAGGTGTAAATTTTGAGTTCAGGGGGCAAAAATACCCTTCGAACTTCTCTGAGGCCATGCTGGTTAATCAAACTGGGTGACCAGAGGCCTGGTCCTAGCTTGGTGCCACCAAAGGCCTAAGAACATAATGCATGTGAATGGGATAGTTTAGATCAGAAAGGATTCAGTTGGAATGTTTTCAGAATGTGTTGAGTATCTGACTGTATTAGGATTACATCGGTCTTTGCTATCTATTTTTATGGCTATGACGCATACTAGCAATGATTCGTGGAAAATATGAATAGAGCATCTGGCAACTGACACCTGTGGACCTCGTTCACAGGGAGTAGAGTTGCAAACAAGAGCAGATTGCCTGGTCTCAAGTTTAAAGAGCTGTGGGAAGCTGAGCCTATGACATGACTTAGCACCGGGGGGGGGGGGGGGGGGGGCAAAGGTGGGTGAGTATGTGTGACAGGGACTCTTGGTCAAAAGGCAAGACAGCCCATGGGCACCTGAGTGAGGCCAGGTGAGGTGGCCCACAATGAGTTGACCAAACGAAGGAAAGATTTTTGAGCTTGTGAATTGGTGGGCATCTTCCTGCTGACTTGATGGATGGCCTGTCCTGGTTTGACTTTAACGATGGATGCAGACACGCAGGTGCCAACTAGAATGAGATTCTTCACATCAACGAAAATGCTTGTATCCTCGGAGTACTGGGTTGATAGAAGGGGCAGTGGAGACATTGGACACCCGGAATGTGGAAGACGAAGGCATGAAGAAGGTGGCTTAGCGACATGGATGGCTGGGGGAAATGTTGATAGGATTATAGAATGATGATGGAGGACTTCCCATAATTGCAATGTTAGGCACAGAATATTTTTGTTTTGTTTACTTATAGAATTTAAATGGTCTACTTATAGTATTTAAATTGTTTTGTTTACTTATAGTATTTAAATGAGGCTGGCACATTTTGAGTAGTGTGCATTTTAGTTTGATACTGTCAGATACAACTATGATTTTGTGATTGTTTTGTTTTAAAATTATCTATGGTCAAAGAGTTGTGGAAAGGCGTTAAGTTCATAAGGGGTGGTCTGTGCTAGTTACATAAGTTCGTGTCAACTTGAAGATTTATGAAAGGACAGGAGTGGAGTCTAGCTTGTCAATCGGGTCACAGCATGGTGGTACCTCCTTGTGGGCATGGCCTTCTCATCAGGAAGGCCCTGGGAGCCTCTTCCTATCTCTCTGCCTTCATTCCTGCTGCCTGACCCCGATGTCTGCAACAGCTCCGGTGATGTGTACACAGCCATCAGATCCACACGACTTTGCACCCACTGGCCTGTGATATTCCTGCATTCAGCATTGTTTTATGTGGCTTTGTGAGCCTAAAGTGGAACTTTTGGACTAGTGTAGGCCTTAGGAACTTGAGTTTGCCATGGCGGTGATTTTTTTCCTGATATATAATGCTTCTCGATAGAAAGCCCCTTCTTATACCTACATTAGTGTTACTGGGTTTGTTTCTCTAGTCAACCTGGCCTAACACGCTCACTTTCATCTTTTTTTTTTTTTTGGTCGATCTCCTTAACTTTTCCTATTTATTCTGCTTAGCCTTATCTATTATTCCCAAAATATATAAATGTAATGTATTTCAGGCTCAAAGAGATATACTTCTTTCAAGGAAACATTGGTAAAGCTTTATCCCTACCTTGCTTTCTCTGTTTAGCAAAAAAAAAAAGTTTAAGCTGTTCACTCTCCACGTGTCTATCCAAAATCATTCTTTACAAGGCTCTTTGTGAATTTTAAGATTACTTGACCCAGGAAGGGATTATTTGAAAATGACATATGCTACTCTAGGCAAGGGGAATTCTATGCAATTTATGATAAAGTAATTATACTATCACACAAAGAGATGTGTAATATGACCCATCAATAAAATATATTTATATATATGCAACAAAAATTTTATGAGGGTTCTCGCTCTGATTTTTTTATTTCTCCATGTTAGAATTCTCTGAGAATTATTTCGTAGGTGTCATACATTTCATTTTCCTTCAAGTCATTCGATTGCATTATAACTTAAGGTATATTCTCAGAGAAGATCTTACTCATTACTGTTCGTAGAGAGTAACTTATGGAATTATTTTCAGTTAAAATTCCCATACGGCATACCTTAATGAATAATATCTGAAGGTCTTTTCCTTATACCTATATTTCAAATTGTTGCTCACTTTGATTAAATTGGTTAGGCCCAGAATTGTTTTATTTGTAATTTTTCCTTTTATCTGTTTATCAGGTTTATGTATTTATTTTACGTTAAAATATTTCCCAGTAGGCTAAAACTTTTAGACGATACTTTCTGATTGGAGCTACAAACCCCACAGTCAGCAGTTTGTATCCACCACTCAATCCCAGTGGGAAAGGTGGAGAGAGACCTCTGTCCCTCTGAAGATTTACAATCTGGGAAAAAGAGGGAAGTCCTGCTCTGTTCTTCAAGATCACTATGAGTCTGAATCAACTTGATGGCTGTGAATTTGTAGGAGGGATTTATTTATTTGCTTTGCTTTGGTTATTTTAACCACAATTCATCCTGTTCCAGCTTTATCCTATTTCTTTTTTTCTATTCCAATAAGTAATTGCAGATCAGATCATTAAGAACCATAAAATGTTCTTCGCTGTGGGGCAGGGAATGTATGGATGTGCTTTATACAATTGACATATGTATATGTATGGATTGTGGTAAGAGTTGTTTGAGTCCCTAATAAAATGTAAAAGAAGAAAAGAGAAAAAAAATGATTAGGGCAAAGACTGTACAGATGTGCTTTATACAATTGATGTATGTATATGTATGAACTGTGAAAAGAATTGTATCAGCCCCAATAAATTGTTAAAATAAAAAAAAAATTTTCTTCGCTGATTTAGCTTATTGCACTGTGAAGCACAGGGTCAGCAGTTCAAACTCATCAACCCTTCATGAAAGAAACATGAGGCTCTCTGCTCCCATTAAGAGTTACAACCTATACCATGTTCAGCCTTCATTCTGGTTACAGTAATTCCTCTCACTTACCTTGGCCTTGGTCACTCCCTGCAACGGATGAACCCCTCAGGACCAGCGGTGGGAGTGGTGACACCGGGAGGCAAGGGGGTGTAGAAAGAGAGAACCGGTCTTGGGATCTATGAGAAACCTCCTCTCTGGGAGATGGGCAAAGGGAAGGTGGGTGAGGGGAGGCGCCGGGCAGTGTAAGGTAAGATAAAATAATTATTTATAAACTATTATAGGTTCAGGGGAAAGTGGGGCTTGAGCAAGCCCGCCTGCTCACTTGACCATGCTCACCTGCGCATGTGACCCGACAAAGAGCGCACGTGACCACGCCCACCCGTGCACGTGACCCGCCAACCAGCGCACGTGACCACGTCTACCAGCGCACGTGACCACGCCGCACTTGCGCACGTGACCGCCCAAGCACGTGACCAAACTCACCCACGCACGTGACCACTGGTACCACTCCACGTGACCAGGCTCACCCGCGAACGTGACCACGCCCACCTGCGCACGTGACCCGCCAACCAGCGCATGTGACCACGCCCACCTACGCAAGTGACCAGGCCAGATTGCACGCGTGACTGCGGGCACTTGCGCACGTGACCATGCCCACCTGTGTGCGTGTACCAGGTTGGCCAGCGCACGTGACCACTCCCACCCGTGCACGTGACCGCGCCCACCCGTGCACGTGACCATGCCCACCTGCGCACGTGACCCGCCAACCAGTGCATGTGACCACGCCTACCAGCGAACGTGACCATGCCCATCTGTGCACGTGACCAAACACACTCGGGCACGTGACCACGCGCACCTGTGCACTTGACCACTGGTAGCACTCCACGTTACCACGCCCACCTGCACAGGTGACCCGCCAACCAGCGCATGTGACCACGCCCACCGGCGCAAGTGACCACGCCAGACTGCGAGCGTGATTCGCCAACCAGCGCACGTGACCACGCCCACCTGTGCGCATGACCATGGGCGCCTGCGCACATGACCACCCCAAACTGTGCACGTGACTATGGGCACTTGCGCACGTGACCATGCCCACCCTCGCACGTGACCATGCCAACCTCCGCACGTGACCACGCCCACCTGCTCACGTGACCAGACCCACCTGCGCCCGTGACCACACCTACCGGTGCGCGTGACCAAGCCAACCAGTGCACGTGAGCAAGCCTATATATTAACATTAATTTCATTATCAGTATGTTCATGCCACTCTATAAAATAATTCTATAGTTTAGTTAGCAATATTATTATTCATATTTTTCTGAACATTACATGGGAAATTAACTTAGCAAAGTCTAGAAACTAATAACTTCCTGGCTGTTGTATTAAAACTTCCTCTGTTTTCTTAAATGTCTACATCATCTTATTAGTATCTTACTTCCCAGTACGAATACAAATGCACATAATCTCATGTCAACTTGAAGATTTATCAAAGTACAGGGTGCAGTGTAGCCTTCCAATTATGCCTAATGGTATCTCCTTGTGTGCCTGACCTCCTACTGCGGAGAGTTCTGGGAACCTCCTCCTCTCTCTCTGCCTTCAGCTTCCTGTTGCCTGACCCTGATGGCTGCAAGACCTCTGAAGATGTGCACACAGCCATTAGATCCACAAGACTTTGCACCCACCAACCTGTGACATTCCTGCCTTCAGCAACAGTGCATGTGGCTTCATGAGTCTGGAGAAGAACTTATGGACTAGTATTAGACTTATGGACTTCAGTTGGACTGGGTTGGGATGTTTTCCTGATTCACAATTACTTCTTGATAGAAAGCTTTTTCTTAAACCTATATGAATGTCACTGGATTTGTTTCTCTAGTCAACCTGGCCTTACCCAATATGGTACCTAGGGAGTGGAATACTAGAGAAACAAATCATGAAGGCGGAGAGAGGATGCTTGCCTGACCTCTGCTTTCTGATAGTCTTTTCTCTTTGACACCCTACGGTGTCCCGCTTCCAGACGCTCTATCCGACAGCCAAGTGCCATCCACTGCACTTCCGGTGGATATTATGATGTAACGATCCCTGCAGGAACAGGAAGAAGACAGACAAGTTTGGTGCCCAGTATCACCACCTATCACCGAACCTATGTATGGGCAGGAAGCAGAGGAGGGGTAGAACTAAACAACTAACCAACCAACCGCCCCTGTAGGTTTCTGAGTGGGCGCAACGAGAAGGAAGGACTGACTGGTCTGTGCCAAGAAATTTGGAAAACAGCTACCTCTCCATTTGGCCATCCACTGGAATAGAGCTGTACATATACATGTCCACTCCAAGAAGGGTATTCTTGTAGAATGTTCAAATTATTGAAAAACATTATTCTAGTTTATTTATTTTTTACTAATTGGGATTTAGTGCAGATGTGTATTTCATATCATTCCACATATCAATCATGGAGAGTAGAATTGCTACCACAGACAGTTCCCAAACAATCTTTCTACACTGACTCCTTGACATCTTTTTTACCCATGACCACTACTGTATCCCTGTCCCCACGGACCCCTAATTATACTTTCTGTCCCTATAGGTCCATCAATACTGGGTTTCTTTGAAGAACATTATTAATAGCCCATGCAAGTAAAAGTGTGCTGGCTGTAATACAAAAAAAACAGTTGTAGTGGTACTGAAAGGGAACTGCCTGACCTTCAAAATGGATTTGTCAAAGGGTACAAAACAAGGGATATCATTAATGATGTCAGATGGATCTTGGCTGCAGGCAATAACACGAGAAAGATATCTACCTGTTTTTTTTATTGACTATACAAAGGCATTTATCTTTGTGGGTCATAATAGCCTATGGATAACATTGCCAAGAATGGGAATGCCAGAACATACAGTTGTGTTCATCTGGAAACTCCTCATAGACCAAGAGGCAGTCAGCCAATCACACATTTTACAGTCACATGGCTTACAGTCAGGGGAGGTGCTCGCTAAGGCTATGCCCCTGCACATATTCACTCTGCACATGAACAGATCATCTGAGAAGAGGGATTCTGTGAAGGAGAACGCAGCGTCGGGATTAGAGGGTGATTCATTAATAACCTGCAGCATGCAGGTGGCACAGCCGTGGCTGCATGTGGTAAGTCACAAGGACATAGAGCGCTGACTGAAGAAGATAAAGACTGCAGCCTTCACTCAGGATGGGTTACATCTCAAAAAATCTTCATAACTGGACACCTTTCGGCAGCAACACGATTAACAGAGAAAATGTGAAAATGAAGGATTTCAGCTTGCTGGTATCCACAGTTCCCTCTCATGGAAGCAGAAGTCAAGAAAGCAGATGATGGATTGCATGGGCAAACCTGCTGCCAAATACCTCTTTAAAATCAAAGATGTTATTTTGAGCACTGATGTGCACCTGACCCAATTCATGGAATTTTCTATTGATTTACATGATAACAGAATAAAAATGAAGAATTAATTTATCTGGATCGTGGTATTGGCATGTCATACCAACTGCATGGACTCTCAGAAGTTTGAACAAGAGGAAAAAGAATATCCAGAAAGCTCCTTGGAAGAGGGAAGGGTGGTATTCCGTCTTACATACTTTGAATGTTGCATCAGAAGGGGCCAGTTTCTGATGAAGGACGTTATGCCCAGTAAAGAAGAGCGTCGTCCAAAAAGAAGGGTCCATCAACAAAATGGACTGAGTGACATATTGGCCGCTGCAGTGGGCTGAGACACAGCCACAGGTGTGAGGAAGGCACAGGACTTGGCATGGTTTCCTTCCGCTGTGTGGAGGTGATTTGACCAGTACCCCCTGCTTTTCCTTCATGCTCACCTTTCTCAGGGCTCCTGGTGCCTGACACCTTGCCTTGTGCCCCGCACCATCATCTAGTGGGCTCCGTTGGCTTCCCAACGCTGCAGGCCTGTAGTCGTCTCGCACCTGTTTGTCCTGTTTCTGTTGCCCCCCTTTGCTGGTTTGGTTCATGGCCTTTTGATCATCTCCGTCTCAGAGGGAGAAGTATAACACTGTGCTGAGACAGAGGTGGTCTGATTGGCACTTAAGCCTTATGTCCTGCACTGGAGAGGTCCCCAGCGGAGAGAGAATGGGAGAAAGCAGATGTGCCCTCAGAAACCAGCCTGATCAGGTGGTCTCGGTCAGGAGGTTTAGGGAGGCCAGTTAGCCTGTTGTTTGGTTGCTCGAACATAGGTGTTGCTACTGTGTTGATTCAGAGGCTTCTGCAGGAAGTGAGCCTGGCTCAGCATGGCCAGCCTCAATGTGGAGTCACTGCCTCATATTCCCTGCTTCTTCCCTGTGTAATCTGTGAACCCTTATTTCCCCAGGATTCACTGACATGCCCCGTGGGAGCACCCAGACTATGTGTCTGGAGGAAGGTCCAGGTACCAGTGGTGGACACGTGGAGCTACAGGTGACACAGCCTGCATTACCACCTCTGGAGTTCATCCTTCCCCAAAGGTAGTCTCACAGAATCCCAAGGTCAGAGTCCGTCCTTCCTCAAAGAGTGTCCCGAAAAACCCCATGCTCAGAGTTTATTCTTCCCCAAAGATCACTGTCCATCCTTCCCCAAAGCTGGTGCCATAGAACCCAATGTTCAGAGTTCCTTCTTCCTCAAAGATAGTCCTGTAGAACCCCACAGTGGGAGTTCATCCTTCCGCAAAGGTGGTCCCGTAGAACCCCACAGTCTACCCTTTCCACCACGGACCCTGGAAAGTAAAGGCAACAAAGGCCCAGTAGGAAGGGGGTCCAGCCTTCTCTTCACCCCTCAGAGCACACAGATTCGACATTTCTGAAAGTTAACAGGGTTCATCCCAGTTTGCTTCTACAAAGAGTTTGGCTTTCTGGTAAACAGGAAAGGCACCCACAAATACCCAGGCTTATGTGGGCACCATCCCTGGCCTGTGTCTGAGTAGAGCTTGGGCTCACTTGCCCATGAGCCTGCCCAGGTTCCCAGCAGCCTCTTCCTGGTGTTTTCCTGTCTCCACACAGGTTGTGGGGCTCTGAGCAGCAGCATCCTGGTTCTGCATTTCAGACTTTGGTTTTGAAAGGGCTTCAGGGGGTTGCAGGCAACCTGGAAAAGGTTTTCCTGTTGATGGAGGGTGGGTTTGATGTGCACCTTCCTCATGGCATTTCCTGAGGGACCCTGCCTGCAGAATGCACTTCTCTGCTGGTCAGAGGTTCAAACCCACCAGCTGCTCCCCATGAGAGAGATGTGGCAGTCTGCTGCCATAAATATGTTCAGTCTTAAAACCCTAATTGGGACACTTCTGCTCTGTCTGACACAGTGTCATTTGGGTCAGAGTTGACCCAGTGGCAACATTTGTAAAAATACTATCTCATAGGGGCTTGAGCCAACTTCTCTGGCAGCTCTGGGTTTCTGCATAGGAGAGGGAAGTACTCAGTCCCTGGTGAAATCACTTTAATGGAGGGGAAGTTCTCGGTCCCTGGTGAAATCACTCCCTAACGTGGCTCTGGTTTCTACACAGGAGAGGGAAGTTCTTGGTCCCCGGTTACTCCCTTTGTAGACACAGCTCTGCCAGAGGCTTTTTCACAGTGTGGTGAAATTGCTTGAGCCCCTAAAGCTTGGCGGATGCCCCAGGGCACTTGTGTGAGGAATGTGCTCACCCCAGCTGCACCTCTGCTCAGATGCTGCTCAGAGGTGGGATGAGCCCCAGGTGGCCTTTTCTATTATAGGGATGCTGACTGGCAAATCCAGCAGGGCACCGCCCAGTTGTTCCTGGACCTGATCCAGGGGAGGCAGCGCATCCCTTCTATACTGGGTGCAGGGACCGAGAGCCAGATGGGATTTGTCTTCAGTGTGTGGGGACCACAAGTCCTCCATGCAGACTGCAGGTGGTCTGCCTTGTGGGGTACGCAGTGTCCTGTTGAGTGTCTGCTTGTCAGCTCTCTAGGTCTTCAGGGGTGTATTCAAGTTCAGACAAGTCTAATTTTCAGTTGGGGTCCAGAGTTGAAGCTTTGAGCTGGAGGGTCTCTGCTGCTACTTGAGCAGCGAGCTTCAGGCAGAGGCAGGCAGTAGCCAGCGCATCAGCCCAGTGGTTGTCCAGGACCTGAGGTGTCTTGACATTTTGGAGCTCGGGTGATGTGTGACAACTCCCTGTGTGGTGTGTGACAGACAGCTGAGTGGTGTGTGACAGTCCCCCCTTGTGGTGTGCACACACACACATACACACAACCCCCAGTGTGTGACAGCCCTGTGCCTTTTCTTTCTCTTTTTCTTCCTTGGAAATGCCTGTCCAGGTCTTGGAACAGTAAAAAACTCCCTGGGGCTGGGACTGGCATTGGCCCACTCCAGCTGCAGGGTCCATGCGTCACAGGTAGGAAGGGGGGGCTTGGATGAACCCCCACATGTGTTGCCACAGAAGTTGGGTCTCTGCCTGCTGCTGAAGTCAAGCCAAAATGTCTGCTCCAGTGCAGGCTTTGGTGAGAAGAGAGCGTTTTATTGGGAGCAGACTAGCACAGGACACAGAGGGATTCTTCAAACCGCCTTCCTGAATGCAGACAGGAGGGACATTGAGTCACTGGGGAGAGAGTGTGGAGAACGTTGAAGTGGGGTTTGTGCATTGGTCAGTCAGTGTCACGCTTTCAGTACTGGGGGTCATCCCTGGGCAGTGGTCCTCGTGTCCAGGCAGTGAGACCACCAAGACAGCACAGTGTAGCGGTTTTTCTCAGTTCTCTCTGACTCAAGATCATCAGTTTTAGTGAAGTTTTTCTTAAGCATTCTTATTTCTGTTTGAAAATCAAAAAGTAATGATCTATTTAAAAATTTAAAAATCATTTCATTGGGGGCTCATACAAATCATTACAATCCATACAGATCAATTGTGTAAAGCACATTTGTACATTCATTGCCCTCATCATCCTCAAAACATTTGCTTGCCACTTAAACCCCTGGCATCAGTTCCTCATTTCCCCCTGCCCTCCCCATTCCCCCCTCCCTCATGAACCCTTGATAATTTATAAATTATTATTTTGTCTTATCTTACACTTTCCAACGTCACCCTTCACCCACTTTTCTGTTGTCGGTCTTCCAGGGATAAGGTTATATGTAGATGCCTGTAATCAGTTCCCCCTTTACACCCTACCTTCCCTCCACTATTTAAATTTTCATTGCTAAAAGAAAACTTGGATGAAGCATATGGAAATAATAAAATTATGTAAATTTCAGTTTATAATAAAACTAATCTTCAAACCCACTCGTTGCCATCTCACTGAGTACATGGATACTACTCCCAAGCCTCCCTGGACACTTGAGACAGCCTGTCCTGACATCCTGCCTGTTTGTTTTTCAGACCATAGTTGACCCAGGCTGTGTCCTTCTTCCCCGGAGTCACGTCTGCTGTGGAGCTGAGCCCACCCCTTCTAACCGGCCAGGTGAGGCCTCCCCCAGGCCCTGTGTTACCTCTCCTGAAGTCCCAGTGCCTGGCCCAGAGGAGAGACACTGCTCCTGCCTGTGCATAGCGCCCCTGAGGTGCAGAGGAACTTAGTACTTGGTGGTGGTGAGGGCTTGCAGGTGGAAGTGGAGGAGGGGTTTTTGAGGAGAGGAGGGAGTGCACTGTGTGGGAGCCACTGGGCTCAGGAAGCTGGTGAAGTCTGGCATCCAGGATGTCCTCTGGGCTGGAAAGTCAGGACTCTGAGGACACCTGGAGGCAGAGGAAGGTGCTGTGCTTGGTTACAGGTGCAGCGGCCTGCTGGCTAAGCCTCCAGTGATGCCGTCTGAGGGGTGCAGATGCTCTGTGAATTCTCCAGCAGCAGTCTGGACTGAGCTTCTCTTGGGGAGGTGGCTGGTACTTCATGGGGAGCACATGTGCCTCGTCTGGATGATGAAGACAAGCTGCAGCTTCTGATCCACAGAAGAAGCAACTCCCAGACTCCTTGAGAAACCTAGTGATGTTCCTGCACACGGCTGTTTTAGAATAGTTTGATCTTGGACTAGTTTGGGATTTGAGACTGTTCCTGAGGTCACAAGGTAAAGGCAATTTAGTTTCACTCAGGCAGGGACAGACCAGAGTCCACTCTTTGGACATGATCTGATCAGTTCACACTGCACTGCCAGCCACCTTCCCACGTGCACTGTGGTGCAAGGCCAAAACTCCCCCAGTTCTCTTTGTGGTTGCCAATGCTCAACATTTGTGTGTTTTGATTGCTTCTCCTCTGAGAAACCTAGAGGCAAACCCTTTGGTTTGACCCAGGTAGAGTAGGATAAGGGGTTTCCACTTCCGGTTGTAGTTCATTGAGTTTATGATAAAAATGTTCACTAGCATTAAATGAAAAGTTATGAAAGCATTCATGATCTGAATTCTCCTCTTCATTTCCGTCTCACCACTATGTGCATGCACAGCTTTCCATCCAGCCATCCACACCGCCATCCAGTCACCCCATCCCAGTTGTCAGGTGCTGTTGAGTGGGTTTGACCCCTGTCGACTTTCAATGTTCGACATTGTGAAACACGGCCTGCGCCACACTGTCTTCACTGTTACTGGGTTTGAGCCCGTTGTGGCCTTCAGTGTGTCTGTCCATGTCCTTGAGGGTCTTCCTCTTTTTCACTGGCCCACTGATTTACCGAACAGGATGTCTTTTCCAGGCACTCGTCTGGTGATGTCATGTCCGACTGTGAGACAAAGATTTACCATCCTTGCTTCTGAGGAGCATTCTGGCAGTCCTGCTTCCAAGGCGACTGGTTTGCTGTTCAGCAAGTCTGTGGTCCCTTCAGCCTGATTCAGAGTCCCAATGTAGGGTTTCACAGACCAGATCTTTACAGAAGCAGGCAACTGTACCCTTTACCTGTAGAGACACAGGTGCCTTGGAACTATCAGCCTCCCTGTCAGCAGCACCCACTGGGGTCATTGTCAGAGCAGAGTCTCTTTGCATCCTTGGCTAGCACTTCATGAGTTGGGTGTGTACTCCGACACCTGTATACTTCTGAGGTGCTCACAGATTGGGTTCCAGAAAAACTTTAAGCCCTTGCTGATGGCACAGAACAAGCACACTCTCCACCTAAGGGGGTGCTTTAGACAAAGGATGATTCCATATCTCATGTTTGGTACCAGCCTCCCTAAAACCACAGTAAAAATAATTATTCTTCAGTGAATAAAATGGTTGTTTTTTCTTGAGTAAAGTGGTTAATGCCTGCCTCCTCCCAGCAAGTTTACTGCCCTGTGTGTAGATGTGTGAGTCCGCTGCTGTGCAGGGTTCCCTTCCTGAAGAAAGCTCCCAGTAACCTTCCAGAACCAATGAATGATCTGATCTCCTTGGAAGACCCTGATAGACAAGATCTACTGGCCTGAACCAGTGGAAATTTTCTCTTGCTGACCATTCAGTTGCTTGACTGTTTTGCTCCATATTTGATTTATGGCTTATGAGAGCTTGAACAGTGTGTTAGGCAGGGTTCACTAGAGAAACAAAACCAGGACATTTGCGTTTGTTTTGGGTTTTTTTTTAATAGGAAAGAGCTTTATAATCAAGGGCAATTTCTTATTGAGAAAACATTCCAGCCCAGTCCTGATCAAGTCGTTAAGTACGTAATTAGCCCATCTGTCTAATAACAATCTATAAAATCCTCTTTAGACTCACTAAACACATGCAATGATGCCGAATGCAGGAAAATCACAGGCCAGTGGGTGGGCAGTCTTGTGGATCCAGTGGTGGTGTAAGCATCTCAGTGCTGGCAGGGGTGTCCACATGTTTTCTCCAGCTGCCAGGGCTCTGGCTACATCATGGTAAGTCCATTTGGCTTTTCCTCTAGAATGTCTTGCAGGGAGTGAGCCAAAACTTATGATTATATATAAAAGGATAGTTTTATACATCGAGAAGATTAACAGATTAACCGAGCAGTGTAGAAAGCTTAGTTGAACTCACTTTTATGGAACCGTTAACATACTGGAAATCCTTCAACTGAACTGGGATGCCAGTCAAAGGTCAAGGAAGCAGACATTGGAATCTTCCCTCAGGCAAGACAGGCCAAGTCTGCCTGAAGGCAGCAGACAGCAGGGTTAGTCAGCAATTGTCAGTAGCACAGGAGCTTAGGAAAGCCCCCTATACTGCCACAGGATCCACCAGCCTCGAGCTCAAGCAATGTACACAGCAGCAGCCTGGCAAAGCAGGTCTCAAAGAAGCCTCAAGCTCTAGCCATACCATCCATGGGTTGGCTTGGCCCACGGGTAGTGCAGTCCAGGTTGGGGTAAAGCATAGCTCAAGCTGGTCCCATGACCAGGCAGGAAGAGAAAAGGGAAGGGGCCTAGGAAAGCCATTTCTCTCTTTGCCCGCTAATCAAGTTTCAACATGATTAAACTCTGCCCACGTGTTCTGATTGGCCTACTTGGCAAAATAGCCCTATCACAGAGAATGTGAGTCTTTCCTCTCAGAGCCTTGTGAGGCCTTCCTGGTGAGGTTATCTATCATCTTTCTATCAATCATCTGTCTTCAAACACATGCAATGATGCCAAATGCAGGAAGAACACAGGCCAATGGGTGGAAAGTCTTGTGGATCCAGTGGCAGTGGAAGAATCTCAGCGCTGGTGTGGGCCTCCACATGGCTCCTCCAGCTCCAGGGCTCTCGCATAATTCCATGTGTCTTGCCATCAGGAATACCAAGCAGAGTGTTTGTATCCCTCCTCCAGCAGGCTATTTATCTCCGGAGCGCCTACAAATGAGGTCATCAAGCTGCAACCTGATTGGTAAGGTAAATTCCACCCCTTCATTCTTAGTAGTCTCAAGTTCACACCATATTACATAACTACCACAGGCACCGTATGCATTGTATAGCAACCACATCTCTTGCAGGTTCGAACTTGAACATTCAGAAACAGCTCTGGCGGCCCTCTCAAAGATGGTGGCCAAACATTGGGCTTTGAATGCATGTCGGTCTCCACAGTCCTGTCACTAACCCAGCTACTGCACCATGCTCCTTGAAGGACCCATTATGTCTATCCAGGGACTCTCATGACAGGACTTCAGGCTCTAAACTTCCCATTTTAGTTACTGTTTAGGTTCACCCAAATTTTTAAAACTTGTGTATGTTCTGCTTTGATTTGCCTGCCATGACCAAACCAGTTGGAACCAATTCCAAGCTCTAATTTGAACTGTAAATCTTTTCATGAGTGGTGGTTGAGCGCTCAACTCTTTGTGCCACCCAGGAACTCCAGTTCCATATACTTCCTGTGTTAGGCCAGGTTGACTAGAGAAACAAAGCCAGAGACACTCATATATGTGTAAGAAAGAGCTTTATATCAATAAGTGCTTATATATCAAAGACACATCCCAGTCCAGTACAACTCAAGTCCAAAAGTCAGATACTAGACCATAAGTCCCACTTCAGACTCATAAAGTCACATGCAATGATGCAGAATGCAAGATCATAGGCCTGTGGATTCTAAGTCCCATGGATCCAATGGTGGTGGAAGCATCTGCAGGGCAGTGGTAGCAACCAGGGTCAGCCAGCAGGAAGGTGAAGGCAGAGAGGAAGGGAGATGCCCCTGAGAAGGCCACTCCCACAAGGAAGCACCATCAGGCTGTAACCTGATTGATAGGCTCAATTCCACCCCTACACGTTTATATAGCTTCAACTTGGCATGAAATTATGTACCTAATACACTCCCTCACCAACCTCAGAAACTCAGGTGTTTATGATATAAAAGTAAAAGAGAAGGGCTCAATAGAAAGTAGATGTTTAGAAATTTATGATGGCAACATGTACAAATATGCTTGATGCAATTGATATGTGGATTGTGGTAAAAGCCTTAAGAGCCCCCAGTAAAAAATTTTTAAAAGCCCCCAATAAAAAGATTTTTCATAAAAGTGAAAGAGAAATACAAATAGAACTATCAAAGACACCAAATAGAGAATAACAAATATAACTAAATGGGAATCACAAACTACTGATGATCCCTTTGGGTGATATTGTTTCATAGACGAGAAATGTTATCATCGCCGTAGAAAGAGGTAGACATGAACTGCTTTCTTATCCAGGTACAGGCAACAAGCTTTTGATCCTCCTTCCACAAAGAGTTGATAGATACATTTTTCTTGTATTATAATTGTGTTTTATGTGAAGGTTTACACAGCAAGTTTGTTTTCCAATCAACAGTTCCCACACTGTTGTTGAGTGACCTTGGTCACACACTCTTGCAGTGAGGTAGCAGCTGCCTGTTAACTCCCTGGGCTCCCTATTTTCTTTTGTCCACTTTCCCTGTCTCCTCCTCTTGGGTTTTGGGCAAATGTTACCCTTTCAGTTTTGTAGTGTGGATTGTCCCCCAGACCACATTTTTCACTGGGTTTGTGGTGGGTTTTATAGTCCAAGGTAGCATTTGGTTGAAAGTTGATTTACAGAGGTGCCTTTGGTTTCAAGTTAGAAGTTGTACTCTCAGGGCAATAGTCTTCCAGGTTCCTCCAGTGTCTTTCGGTCCAGTAAGTCTGGTCTTTAACTTTTATTCTATATTCCCATCTATTTTAACTTTGACCTTCGATTATGATCTTGGTTAGAGATCTTTGATTATGATCTTGGTTGGCAGTTGGTATTGGGGTCCACCTAATTATTCTCTTCTTAGGTTCTAGGAGGCTGTGGTCCAAGGGTACTGTTATTCCTTGAGGCTAATTGCTTCCTTGAATCTTTGTTTTTCCTTGTCCTCCTATGTTCCAGGATGGAAGGGTCCAATACTTGCTTCCTAGAAAAAGTAACATATTCTTAAGAGAAATGGCCGTTATATCCGTCATCATTTCCTAGACAAAGGACGTGACCAGGGTGAGTTGACAGAACCCCTGGATCCACAATATGATCAATTTGGGCCACTTGTCATCTGGACTCCATGTGACCCGTTTAACATCAGAGCTGTGCTTAATGCGGCCCTACTATCTGTAGGGCAGAGGAGCTTATTCTCTCTAGTTAATCACTGAAATTAAAATTGACTGTTCCATTTCACTCCCTCAGCTATGATGGATAGATTTGAACTGAGTAGCATTGGAAATTTTTTGACTGAACAGAGGGAGACTGCCATGGGGAGGAGCTCCTCGGGACCCAGGCAGTAGTCCCCAAGGACTCCCTGTGCAGAGGGGATGCCCCTGAGGAGCTGGTTCAATTTCTAGTGTAAATGGCCCAGGTCCTGGAGAGATGAGCTGCTCAGGGCTGGACAGCTGCGCTAGTTTGCTCAAGAGGACTGGGGACTGTGGTGGTCTGCTCTGCCTGAGTGATTGCAACATCCCCAAAGAACTCGGGGGCCAGTCAGAACTCACTTGTTCTCTTGACAGTGTGTATTTTTTGGATGTCAGGGTCAAGGAAAGAGTGGCCCTAGCTTCAGAGCTCATGTTTGTGAGACAATCGTGGAAAGAAGCCTTTGCTGGGAGGTTGGAAGTGTCCTCTGGCTGGAAATTCACAGTGTTACCTGATGGGAAAGCTGCCCAAGAGGAAGCTGAACTGGGTTGGCTTGATGGGTCAAGGTCAGAGTTTGTCGGGACAGAAGGCCCAAACGATATGAGTTCCCTGAAGAAGACCTCTCTGTCCGTCTTCCAGCCCAGTGAGTCAGTGGCTGTCCCCTCAGAAGGCTCATCTGGGGGCTGCTGAAGCAGCCAAGGAAGCAGCACAGTCTTGGGTTCTGGCCACTGCTCCTTGGGTGGCTGCCAATGGGCTTCATTGGGTGCTCTTTCCTGCACAGGAATAATAGCTTCTAGACATGTCTGCTGACAAAATTGACCCCTGTTAGGGCCTGTCCCTGGTGGCTGTAGGAGACAGAAGGCCCCGCTGTGGCCAGGAGCAAACAACCTGGACAGTAGCCCTGGCTGGGGCAAGGACATCTGCAGTGCATGGTCACACCCTTTCCCAGGCTCTGTTACCCCTGCCCCTCATCATCCACAGCCTCCTGAACCCCCACCCCTCACCTTGATGGCAGCTGTCCTTATCCCACTGAGTTACCCCTCCCCATGCCCTCTGTTAGCCACATGACCTTCCCTCCCCATGCCATACTGCTCCTCTCCCCCTGTCCTTCTGTTAACTACATGACCTGCCATTCCCAGCCCCATGCCATACTGCTCCTCTCCCCGAGCACTGACATCACTGAGCTTCTGCTCTTCTTCCCCAGGACTCCCTACACATTCCCTGCCTCAGACAGCCTGCTCATCAGCCCTCGCCACCTTGTGCCCTCAGGCCACTCAGGATCTCTGGGTAGGAAGGTGGACACTGAACATGAGGGCCACAATGAATTATGTTTGAAGAAGCTCAAATGGGCCCAGCCTCATGTAGCTCTTTGTGGCAACTTCTTAAGACTGGAAATCAGGAGAGTGGGCTATGGTAGTGAGGGTCAGGGGCAAGAAACCTTAAAGGTTGAGTGGAATGTCCCTCAGAGTCACGTTGGGCAGGTTAGACTGAGAGCCCAAGCATCATAGTCCACGGTCCCACCATCCCGGACCCTCAGAGAAAGCTCATGGTGTGAGGTGCCTGGTCATTTACAAACTGCTTCCAGCTTGTCCTCCATGATATCGCAGGGAGGAGTGTCAGTCTGGATGAAATGAAACAGCTCACTGAGTTGGGCCTGGGCATTCTGCCTGCCAATCCCCACGTTCCCTCCCAGGAGCCTGCTCCTCAGGCTGTTCTCCCACAGCTATGTGCTCCAACAAGATGGCAACTTGGCAGGTGCTGAGAGATGATAGGATGAGCAGGGAAGGTGGCAGGCCAGTGGTTGAAGTCCAAAGATCCAGAGGTCAAGGAGACAGCTGCAGGATTCATACCAGGAGGAAAAGGCATGGCTTCCCACAGAGTTTGCTGAAATAGGAGAAAACTGCCTGTCCATTGCCCTCCACCCTCATCTGACCACAACTGCATAGCTGCTCACCATGCAGTTAGATTACATCCTACTGAGAACCCTGGCCCAGCCAAGTTGACACGAAACCTCTTGTCTATTTGACACCTACACACTTCTCTGTAAACCAAACAGAATCTCCAAACAAAGACATACTCGCATGTAACATGACACAACTAACACGAGTACGACTGACAGCACACAACCCCATTTTCATCTTATATTGTATAAATGAACCCCAAATATTGGATGTGTACATGCAAAGAGGAAACCTTCAGAATAACTGTAGTCCTCGTCTCTGTAACTGATCATGTGGCTGGTCTGCTCTTTGGAGCTGCCTTCTTCCACCACCCACTCTGTATTCCCTTTGCCCTCACAAGTCCTACAGCTGGTCCTGGTTCTTGGCCTGACTCAGTGACCGAATCTGTCACTCCTGAAGAGTCTGTGCCATTAGTAATCTTGTCAGAATTGTATTGTTGTAGTTTACCATGGACTCTAACCACAGGACATGGTAATTCCAAGAGACGACCTTGATACCTGCCACCATGGCCCCTTTGTTCCTGTGCCCACTGGGCAATGACAGCAGTGGCTGGGGAGAGAAGATGACTGGCTTCCACAGACAGGTGGTGCTCAGGACTCATAGTGAACCTACATAGACACACCAAGGCTGTGAATCTTTATGTGAGCAAAAAGGCTCATCTTTCTCCGTCGGAGGGGCTGGTAAGCTTGAACTACTGACCTTGGTGTTAGCAGTTCAATGTCCGCATGGAAGAGCAATTGACAATGATGTAAGAATGGACAGTTTATATTTTAAACAGTATTTTAGAGATTAAATTTAAAATTGTTTTGCTTATCAAACCATTGGAAACAAACGTTTATAAGGGACCAAATAAATAACAATTATTCCTAAAGGGAAACATGATACCGTATAGAACAGAATACAAAAATTTCGCTCACTGCCATAAGTCCATGTCGATTTATTGTGACCCTATAGAACAGGGTAGAACAACTGCCCATGAGTTTCTGAGATTGTGACTTTACTGGAGCAGAAAGCCCTATGTTTCTCCCATGGAGCGACTGGTAGTTTTGAACTGCCTACTTTGAGGTTAGCAGCCCAATGTAGAACCTCTCTGACACTAGGGCTCCCTTGGAGCTATAGATGTAATGAAATACTATAAAACAATGAGAATGGAAAAAAAATGACACAATGATACATATTAACTGAAAATGAACAAGGTATTGCTACACACAGTTGTATAGGTATATCACCAAGAGCTTAGGATCAATAAATGGCAAAAGAAGTCAGACATAAAAAGAGCTCACATTGTATGAATTCACTTAACTAAGGATCAAAACTAAGAAAAATGGATTTCTGATGTTAGAAGTTGCGGACAGAGTCGGTGACTGGGAGGGGTTTCAAGTGGGAGTCTGCAATGTCGTTAGATTCTCTTTTTCTATCTGTGAACTGGTTATGCATGTGTGCGCCTTTTGTAAAAGTGTTATGATATGTCCACATTTTTGCACATATACTCTAGGAGGAGAATGTAGAAGCACTGTATGAACTGTTATGAACAAGAGCTATCTTATGTGTAAAACCAAGGTATGAAATAGTATGAATCAAATATCAATTGGGTGAAAAGAAGGGGGGAAAGAAGAAAAAGTGGAGATCCTAAAACCTTAAACCCAAAACATCCCCTAAAATCCTTTTGAGGAGCGCTATTGGTGTAGTGGTTACGTGTTGGGCTGCGATCCACAAGGTCAGCAGTTTGAAACCACCAGCTGCTCTGCAGGAGGAAGGTGGGCCTTTCTACTCCTGTAAACATTACAGTCTCAGAAGCCCATAGCCAGTATTCACTATGAGTCAGCATTAACTTGATAGCAGCAGATTTGATTTTTAGAAAGCCTTTTTAAAGTCATCCAATAAAAAAAAAGCCATCCAATAGCTGAATCAGTAAAGAAGATCTGCTTTAGACATTGTGTTCTTTTAAAGAATAATCTGTCTGTGATCAGATTGACACAGGAACTTGGAAGGTTAGGTGAAAAGTTTAAGGGGCAGTGAACTTATGTGTATGATGGAAATTTGGAACTGGAAAAGGACAGTGAGAATGGCTACATAATTTCAGAAATATAATGAATGTTAGCAAATTGTACACGTAGAAATGATCAAATTGTTATATATTTGTGTGTGCATTGTTTTAGGTCAGGGAGAAGACTTGAAGTTCAAATATAATTTACAGAGACCCCCTTGTTAAATCTTCAATGGGACAAAGTCCAGAAAAAACAAATCATCTGGTTGAGGGAGACCGTAAGCATGAGGCCATAATGGGGACTAAGGGGTCCACAACAGCTAGGTCACATGGAAAACAAAGGAAGTCCCTTTAAAAGTCACGTTCCCAGCAGATCAGACCATCACAGTTGGAAATGTGACTACAGAAATGGGAGAGGGACCGTGATTGGAGTAAATACATTATTGCAGATTAGAAAAGTTTACAGGATTGGTTCAGGGCCCTCCAACCATCTTGGCCAGGGCATGAACGTGCAACCTCAGTACCCCAGTTCCCATCAAGGGCATACTCAGGCAAGTTCTTGAGGGCTAGACTACTCCTCACAAGGCTGGCCAGGGAAGTGGGTGGAAGCAAACAAACTCTGCCTGAGGGCAAAGCATTTTACCTTGCTAGTTCAGAGTCATGGAGCTCTAGTGCCATAGGAGGTTATGGGTTTAGCGGTTAAACACAAAGTTTCACTCTTCAAAACCACCAGCCAGCTCCAGGGAAGAAAGATGAGGCTTTCTACTCCAATAAAAATATATAGTCTGGAGATAAAAAGCCCCAATTTAAGTTAACTGGGTTGATTCCTACTAGAAGGATAATGTGTGTGGGTCAGATGCTTGCAAAGTCCCTCAAGGCAATGCTGCCAGACTGCAGTCTCTGCTCCCTGCTGCTGGAGACAATGGATTGCTTCTCTCTAAAACTTGGAACCATTAGCTTGGTTCCAGTAGGTGGAGTTCACACCCTACTGATAATGATTCATATGGAGATCCAGAACACAGGTCAAAGTTAAGCTGCCATCCTAAATTTTTTAATGTAGGATCCGCCCATTTTGTCACGTGTATACCCCCAATCCCTCCTCTTCCTATTGCAGGTATGCCCCTAGACCACCCCTTTTCACTGCTGTATAACATAGTGCAAGTCCTTCCTGTGATGTATGTCTTTACCCTCCCGTTTCCATTTCCCCTTGTCCTCCTTCCCTTCCCCCTCTCTCCACGTGGACCACCAAGCCACCAAGCGGGGCTGAGGTGAGCAATGCTACCATGATATGTGTGTGACTGCATTATTGTAATATCTCTTCTATTGCTCATGCTCTCTATGACTTTAATATTTATATCTCAACCCTTTATGTTTCCAGGGCTTTCAATGACATTGGGCATCTTTTCAATGTTTATGAATCATGCTTATGAACCTCTCTTCTGTTAGTTGTCTATGTGTATGCATTGCCTGTATTAAAAACACATACAACCGAGCAATTTGTCTGGAAAAATAATTTATAGAAACTTTATGTTAGATTGCCATGCGTTTTGCATAGCCAATTGTTCTTTTAAAACACCTTTCTTGTCATTGTGATACCATGCTAAAAGGTAAAAATATCTGTATATAGTCAAATAGCTTTATCTTTCCTTTAAAGACATGAACCTTCCTGCCTTGCTTAAAGTTTCCACCTCACTAAAGCTAAATTGCTACTCTTGAAAATAAATCCCTCTAAGTTTTTAATGCTTTGAATATTTTATCGCTCTAATCCTCCTGGAGTTTATTTTTGAATGTAGTATGCTCCTTCCTTTGATTTCTTGTAAATTCAGCCAATTCAACCACTCATTAACCAAAGTATTCCTTTACCACTGGATTGTTTTGCCACCTTTGCTTTGCATAGCATATAGTTCTAAATTATATCCCAGACTACTGAATTATTTGCCAGAGGGGTTTTACTAATTGTACACTGGCATCACAATACGCGGGAGCTTTGGAAAGATCGGGGGCTCTGCGATCCCTCAGGACCTGCCAGGAGAGGCTCCAGAAAGGCGGCTGGAGGCCCCGGCCGGCCGTGCAGCTCGCTGGGAGGCGCGGGCGCGCGTGCTCCGTCGGTCCGGGCGGCGGCGGCAGAGCGGGCCCTGAACGTGGGCGGCGGGTGGCGTAGTGGCGCGCCGGGCGGGCGGGAGGTGACGAGCGGGGCGGCCGCGGCGCACCGGATCCGGAGCGCGCTGCGCGGGGCGCCGGGCAGGTGAGAGGCGGCGGGACCCGGATGCGGCGCGGCTGAGGGCGGGGGTCGCGGCAGCACCGGGACCCGCGCTGGCGGGCGGCGAGTTCCTGCAGGTCCCGGTCGGCGGCTCCGGCGCCCGTGCCGCGCTTCCTGCCGGCTCGGAGCACGCGCGCCCGGCGGCCCGCGGGACGCCTTGCTGAGGCGCGGCCGGAGGTCGCGGGCGGGCGCCTCGTGAGGGCGCCTCAGCGGAGAGCGGCGTTCGCGCCATCGCGTCTAGGCGGACGCCGCGGCCCGCCTGCCACTCAGGTGTCTCTTCACGCAGAAGTGTGTGTTAGGAGCGGGAAGCCTGTGTGGCGGGCTTCACGGACGTGTTTTTAAATCCCAGCGCCGCCGAGGAGCCCTGCGGCCTCGCCCCCAACGCCTTGCTTTGCCCAAGGGGGTAAGAATGCGTGCCCCTTGGGGTGGTTGTCCGCGTAGATTCCAAAAGGTTGCCTGGCCAGAGCGCAAGTGCTTGTGAATGGTAGCGACTGGGAAGACTGCACCTCGCTCCGCTGGCCGAAGCCTGGCTGCTGTGCGGGTCACGTTTATTTCCGAGCTGCTGTGGTGTGGCTGCAAGCTCCGCTGGAGTAGCTCCTAATGTTGGAGCCTGTCGTAGGCGGGTAAAATAGCATCCCGGGGTCCCTTCCTAGAGTGCTTCCTAGCACAAGCACATGGCGACTCGGAATACCTGTCCCAGGTACCTGGGGGCTGAGGCAACCCAGTGAACGTAGGATGGTTTACGAGAGGTCCCAAACTTGAAGTGCTTTGCTCTTTAAATAATCTTAAGTGTCACTTTATCACTGGTTGCAGACTATAAACACCCAGAAAGTATGAAACACTCTCTCCCCGCACCCCACTCCCCCAACCGCATTGGTACTTCTAAAGGGAGTGACAAGTGCTTTTGTAAACATCATCTTGGGCTGTTACTGTCTGGGGAAGTCATCACAATTAAATTAGATGAGTACTTATGTTGAAGCACTGAATGGCTGTTTGGATATAGGATTCCTAATAAAATCATCTCCAGAGAGTCAGAATTCTCAGCAGTTCATTAATCGTGGGGTTTTTTTTACTTCCAAAAGCTACATTGTAAAAGGTTTTAGTGGAAAAGCAGAAGTATTTCAGAATACTGTAGCATAGGATAGAATCTTAACCGAGTTTCCCAAGGCAGGTGTGAGCAAATCTAAACCTTAACCGAATTTACTTCTCCAAAGCAAAAGTGATATACAAAATCAACAACCCTGTTTTACATCCCTGTTCATGGGGATGTTCTAGTGGCAGGGGTGCCATTTAGAAGTGGGGAAAATGGGAGTTTTGATTTATGGCTGCTTTACACCTCTGATTTTAGATCCAGCTTGCTCTGAATATCAACAAAACCGATTGGGAGGTGGGTGGGGGACATAGGAACCTTGTAGTCTATCCTGTGTTCCTCTTTGTGTTATTCAGACTGTCCTCCTGTAAGAGGGGACCCCCAGAGCGGAAGCGTTACTAGGCATTATGGAAAACACTGGTGTCAGAAGTTTGATCTTGGCTCAAGCTCTGGACTGGAGTTTACAAAGTGTCACTCCATCTCTCTGGCTTTCTGGCCCTCCTTTTTTAAACATTAATTAATAGAATTTGGGTGGAGGAGAGGGTGGGCCGGACTTGAGAAACATATAAAGGACACTCCCAGAATACTGCCTTTTAAAAAAATTCTTTTGTATTTTATTTTATTTTTATAATCATTTTATTAGGGGCTCATACAACTCATCACAATTCATACATACATCAATTGTGTAAAGCACACCTATGCATTGATTGCCCTCATCATTCTCAAAACATTTGCTCTGCACTGAAGCCCTTGGCATCAGGACCTCATTTTTTCCCCTCTCCCCACTCCCTCATGAACCTTTGAAAATTTTTAAATTATTGTTTTGTCATATCTTGCCCTGTCCGACATCTGCGTTCACCCACTTTTCTGTTGTCCATCCCCCAGGGAGGAGGTCACATGTAGATCCTTGTAATCGGTTTCCTCTTTGATACTGCCTTTTTATTGCTGTCTTCCTACTTTATTTTTCTTTCTGTCTCTTGTTAGTTTTTCTCCTTTTCCCCATCTTCCCTCTCCTCTATTCTTCCTCTCCTTGTAGGACACCACAGGGCTTCTGGTCTCTCTTTGTCCTTTTCTGCCTGTATTCTCAGGTGAGCTCATCTTGCCCAGTGATTTGAATATTATCAGTAAATTGTCTACCTCTGATGTTTATCTCCTTGATAAACATACAAGCTCTCTTCACTTGATTTGTCTTTAGGTATCTGAATGTGTCCAGATTTCCACTCATCAGCCTAGCTCCTGCCTCCAGAAGTCTTTTCACACAAAAAAGCACCAGTATCTCTCGCAAACCTGTGAAGTAAGAGTTTTGAAAGTCATCCTTAATTCATTTGCCAGTGGGTTGATTACAACTCATAGTGACCCTATGGGACAGAGCAGAACTGCCCCTTTGGCTATCTGAGATTTTACTGTAACAGAAAGCCTTAGCATACAGCTGGCTTGGTGGTTAGCACCTATTTGCCTTCCCCACTACCCACCCCCAGGGCTTCTTTGCCCTTCAGTCTTGTTGTTAGGTGCCATTCAGTCATTTCAGTTCAGCCCTGTGTACATTTGAGGGAAAGTCTTCCTGGTCCTGCATTGTTCTTATGTTTGCTGCACCCATTGTTGTAGCCACTGTGTCAATAGCACCTCTAAAATATATCCTTAATCTACTTGTTCTGTTATTATTTCCACTACCCCAATTCAAACTGCAAATGGTACTTAATTAGCCTCCTTTCCTTTGCCTTGCTCTCTTGGAGTCATTTAAGGTTGCTTCCTTTTTTTCTTTTTAATCATTTTATTATGGGCTCTTACAGCTCTTACCACAATTTCTGATTTCTTTCTTCCACCTTCATATAAGGTATGTGAATACAGGGACTTTGTTTGCCTTCTCTAGAGTATCCCCAGCATCCAGAATAGTACCTGAAACATTTAATCAATGTTGAATGTGAAATGAATGCATGAAGAGAATCTGTAATAACATCTTCTGATTCCACATACAGCATGTACTGAAAGGTCTCCGATTTGTACAACTGAGGAAATAACCGGGGACCTAGAGTTAACCTCTTAGGTTTTCTTACTCGGTCTTCATTAACAGCTGCCACCTTTGTCTTCATAAAGGTACTCTATCCATGAAGAAGATAAGCATTTAGACGCTGTCATTGATTACAATAGCAAATGTGAATTTCTCAGTCATGCTCATGTGCACTAGATTATTAGCATTTTGGCAACCAAGGGACTAAACAAGCTTTCTCAGTTTTGATCTTTTGGGCCATCAAATTTGGTCTTGAGAGTTGATTGGTTCTAGGATGTGGTAATTTGGTCAACATCACAATCCTATAGGAAACATTTCAGATTTGTGCAAGGAGTCGATTTAGTTCACTTTCACCGTTTTTTCTCTCTCTCTTTTTTCCATCTAAAAATTACCCACTATGTGTGTGTATGTGAGTAACTGTGCATGTGCACATATGTATCCTTGGAACCACAGCCATCAAGGTGGCTCTTGTTCATAGCGACCCTATATACTAAGTGCTTCTTTGAGAGCTCAGTTTTGTTATAGTAGAGCCCCTGTGCAGCACAAGCATGTACCCACTTAGCTACTAACTAGGCTAAGAATAGAAAGATTGGTGGATCAAACCAGCCAGAAGTGTCTTGAAGGAAAAGGCCTGGCAGTGTACTTAACAGAGCACAGTGATTGAGAATCATATGGAGCAGAGTTACGAAGCTCACTGTGAATCAGAATCGACTTGATTGCAGCTGCTTATGGTGGTGTGACCCACAGGGGCAGTTCTACCCTGCTGGGTCATTATGCGTCAGAATTGAGTCGGTGGCACTGAGTTTGGTTTGTTTTTGATTCAGCGGAAGATGTTAAGAGGCTTTCTACTTCCGTTAACAGTTACAATCTCAGAAACTCACATGGGCAGGAGTTCTGCCCTTACAGGGTCCATGTGAGTCAGCATGGACTCAATGGCTGTAAGTTTAGATTAATTTAAATCATGGTTTTGATCTGATTCCATCATGGCTGATGAAGCAAAATCAGAAGAGACTCAACATTTTAAAATTTGCATGAAGCAGAAAGAAAACCAGGATGGGAAACATTATAGATTTTATCCCTGGATTAGAGGATTTGGAAAAGGGTTAGGGAGTCCTTTTAGGAATCTAATTCAGAAGATTGGATTGTTACCAGGTGGGTGGATAATACACATTCGAAATGGTGCATTTGCTGCCATCTTTGAGCAGGACAGCCTTGTTTCTGATTGCAGGCTGAGAGTGGCTAGGCGTTGCTTGGGCTGCCCTTGTTTTGTAAGAGGGAGATTCAGTTTCTAACAGAGCATAGACTGTAACTTTTCCCAGTCTTTTTCAGTTTTTTTTTCATTGGTGAGGACATACATCACAGGAAGGGGCTGTGCTATAGGTAATACAGTAATTAGAGGGGGTAGTCTAGGGAAATACACTCAGTAAGAAGAGGAGGGGTTGGGGGTATACATGTGACAAGATGGGCTTATCCTACATTTAGGATGGCAGCCTAACCTTGGTCATCCTTGGACGGGTTTGACCTCTCTAGTCTCCTACAAAGAAACAGACAACTACTATCCTTATCAGAAGGGAGTAGACCCTACTTGTTGTGGGATAAACAGTGCTTCTCCATTGTCTTCATTGTCCATCTTTTTCCAAACATGGTTGTGTCCTTTTAAAGGGAGTCCATCAGTTTTATTATGTAAAAAAGAGAAATGCATATCCTTTTCTCCAGGTGAATGGACCTGGACCTCAAACACGGTTTCCATCATCCTCAGATTTCTTAGGATCAATTTTCTCTGTAGAATTGAAAATGTGTTTATATTCCCTAATTTTACTACAAGCTTTTATTAAGGAGAAAAATTTTTTAGTTAAAATGACTAAATGAACTTTGTCACACATAAGATTCCTCTTCTCCCACTTCTGTTTTAACAATTTAAATATTAAAGCATTGCTAGCAGTCTCAGTTACCTTGCTAGGTCTTGAACCAGTAAAACTACTAGTTAGATAGCCTTCATTGTTATGTAAACACTGGCTCCCAATCACTCAGAGAATTAAGAGAGCTAACTAATTTGGAGAACTTATTATCATACCTTGAAAGACTGAAAAAAATGCTTAATAAATTTGTTCAGATGATCTTGAAGTAACTTACAAGCAGACATTTTTTTTCTCCAAGCTTACCAATAAGGTTATAGGCTCAATTAAGACATTTTGCTTTTCAGGCTTCTCACACTGTATGATTTTACCTTGCAATATTCTGTCTTTGTTAACTTCACTCATTCCCTCTAGGCTGGCTTTAGGGGAAGTTAATGGGAGGGTCTTAGGCCCTCCTGAATGCCCTAAGGAAATGACCCGGCATCCACAGTTAACAAACCTTTTTCTTTCAATTTCTAATTCCTCGTGGGGGCGCTGTTTCTCCACAACAGCATTCCAGAAAACCGCTTGATTTAAAGGGTGGTCAAACTTCTCAAGTACTCTTTCCTGATAGGTATACATTTTTACTCTAGAAATTCAAGGAAGGAAAAATTGGCTTGAGCGATCCTCCTTTTTTATAAACCATGGTATATCAGAACTCATTACTGCCTTAATTTCTTCTTCACAATCCTGACCAATAACTCCAGCAACACTTTGAGAATTTATGTTGGACTTTCTTAATAAACATTCTATAGTTCTTTTAGGTAGCGGACCCCAATTACTGCTCTTCATTTCTGATTCAATCACAGCTTTTGGCTTTTCCTCACAACTCTTATCAACTCCAGTATCAATTTTAATTTCTTGATTACTAAGGTTAAATCTTCCTGATAGAAACTGTATTAATCTTTCAATAAGAGGTTCCTGCTTTTTAGGATCAAACTCCAGTGAGGGCTTCTTAGCCATCTCTTGGTTATTCAAACCAACTGCAGTGAGAATGGAGACTAGGTTTTTGCCTGTTTGGCCAAGTCTGGTCTCCTGCTGTGAGGCTACTAGATAACTGCCATTTCTCTCAAAGATCTTCTTTGCTCCAGTAGGCAGACACCTTGCCTCCCACGCTCTGCTATGAGGGTTCTGCATCAAGCTCCTTCCACTATTTTCCCTCCGGGAAGTCTTTCCTAATGGCAACCCTTCACTGTTGATCTTTGAACGACATTGGCGCGCCCAATGAGTTCCCTTCCTACAGTGGAGGCAAAGTTCAGGTTCTTTTAAACCCGATCTCCATGGTCCTGGCCCATGCTCTGACATTGGCCGCAGCCTGGTGTGCGTACACTCTCTTTGAAGATGACTTGCCTTCCCACAACTAAAGCACTTTCTACTGGTCTGATATAGTTTGCCAATGTAGCTGCCATGAGGTCTGCCTTGTATGCCTCTGCCTCTACATTCCTGCATATCCTAAAATAACCCAGCAAAGTGCCCTGTTCCCTGTAGGGACGCAAGGCATTTTTACAGTGCTTATTAGAGAAATCATAAGATAGATTATGCACTAGGTCTTTTACTGCCTGAACATTCTTCACACACTTGGAAATAGCATCTTCCAGTCGGGACACAAAGTCAGCATAAGGCTCATCATTCCGTTGTCTTATACCGTGTAACTCGGCTTTCTCTCTTCTGATGGAATTATCTTTTCCCAGACCCTTAAGCAATCCTCACGCATCTGTCCTATTGTCTGTTCAGTAAACTGTAGTTGAGACTCCTCAACTGTAATATAATTCGCATCCCCTAGCAATTGATGAATTCCTGTATCTATCCCATCCTCAGCATTCTTCCGAGCTTGTACAAGGGCTGCTTCCTTCCATAGCATTTGATATCGCAAGGATTCTGAAGAGTAAAGACAAATTCTCGCTAAAGCTCTCCTGTCTGTAGGTGTCCAGCTCTCACTCTGCTAGAGCCCTTATCAAGCTAATTACAAAATGTGAGTCTGGGCCACAATCATTGATTGCCTGCTTGAAATCTTTTAGCAACTTAAAGGGAAAGGCATTATGAATTTCTTTTGGTTGTTTCCCCTTAAGTCTGTCTGCTAACAACTCTAACAGGATAAGACATTTTACATTCTAAATCTCCTTCTGCAATCCCTCTTCCTACTTTGGATAGTAAAGGTGCTTTCCTATACTTTGCTTCTTTATGTCTATTCTCTGAACTACTCTTTTCAATCTGTCTATCTTGGAGTTCCACTTCCTGAACTTCACCTTCAGTGCTAGCTCTCCTAGTTTGCATTTCTTTGGAGCTAATCTCTCTACCTCCAGGGCCGACTTGCTTCATTGTTTTACAATCTCTGGCCTTTCTTACACTAAATTCCAGCAGGAGAGCAGCTGCTTTTACTATGTCCCCTTCTGACTCAGGCTCTGTTCTTTTATCTCTGCCTAAAATCTTCTCATCTGCCTGAAACCCGTTCTGACTGCTTCTCATCTGATTTAAGTTTGGGCATCTTAGACATTGCCTGTTCTGCTTCTTGGCTTTCTCTACCTTTGAAAGCAAGGGAGCTTCCTGGGATTGCTTTATAGCCATGCTTTGGATCTTGCAATCCACTGCCTCTAGTACTGTATCACCTTTAAACCTTCGGAGTCTGCAGTCTCCCAAGAGCATATAGGCTTTGGCCATGAGGTCTGTTCTAGAATAGGAGGCTTTAGATAACAAATCAATCCCTGCCTTTTCAGTTTTTCCTAAAGTTTCATCACCTAAATCATGCTTATTCACAGACACTTTAGCTTGCTTTTCTAGATTTGAATAGACACATGACTTCTCACTAAACTGATCATCCTCATTCTCTTCCTGCTGCAAAAGTTTTAAAACCATCTTAACTTGAACCCACAGAGACCACTTCTCCATAGGGATACTCCTCATCTCTGTGCTTCCTTTAAGTTTACAATGACCTCCTCCCAGGTCTCTAAATCAAAAGTTCCTTCCTCTGGGAATCATGGATTATACCTTTTTACTACTTTTAGAAAACATTGTATCTTTTTCTTCATTACTTTTACACCTTGTCCTTTCAGTAAGTAGATGAGCATGGTACCATAAATTTCAGGTTTGCTTTTACCTTGCTCCCATTATCCTCTTTAAAATACTCATTCACTATTTCCACTACTTCTCTCTCAGTCCCCACACTGGATCCTCACATCACACAATTTTCAAATTCACTCTACATTCCAGTGGGGCTGTATAATTGTTACATGGGGTATAATTCATATTGTCCCCCGTTGTGCGCCATTTGTCAGGGGAAGCCATCCTCGTGCTGGGGCTCCAGCCTCCAGCCCAGTCCTCGAGCCTCCTGCCTGGTCTCCATCCCACCTCCCTTCGTCCCACACTGTGCATGGACCTGGCGGGTAAGATCATGGCCATCCAGGAGGTGAGCATGCTACCATGAATTGTGTCTGACTGCATTATTGTAATGTCTCTTCTATCATTCATGCTCCTGATGACTTTAAGATAATACTTATATATCTCTACCATACAACTGTGCTTATTGAACCCAAGATTAGTGGTGGGGGGCTGGCACCCCAACTCATACCACAGTACACACCATTTGTCTAATTCTTCAATGCTTCTTCTCCCACTCACCCACTCCAACCATCATGACCTTAGCTCTACCTTACAAAGCCGGCTAGACCAGAGAAGGTACACTGGTACAGGTAAGAACTCTCAACACACAGAATCCAGGACAGATAAACCCTTCAGGAAAAGTAATGGGAGTAGTGATACCATGAGGGTAGGGGGGAGATAGGGGAAACAGATAGCAATGATTGATGTGTTAACACCCACACCCCAGGGGGACAAGCAACAGAAACATTGGTGGAGTCAGACAGTGGACACTGTAAGATATAAAATTATAATTTATCAAGGTTTCATAAGGGTGGTAGAGTGGGAGAGAAGGGGGAAAAAGGAGCTGATACCAAGGGGTCAAGTATAAAGAAAATGTTTTGAAAATGATGATGGCACCATAGGTACAAATGTGCTTGATACAAATGATTGTTATAAGAGCTGTAAGAGCCCCCATAAAATGATTTATTTTTTTTAAGTGTTTAGGCAGATCTGGATGGAGGCTAGATCGAGAAACAATAGTTTCAGAATTTGATAATTTTGCTTAATAACCAAACTGAAAACTCACTGCCATTGCATCTTTTGTGACTCACAGCAACCCTGACTTTGAGCAACCCTATTGGACAGGGTAGAGCAGCCCCTGTGAGTTTCTGAGATTGCAACTCTTTACAGGGGTAGAAAGCCCTAACGTTTCTCTCTCAGAGTGGCTGGTGGTTTTGAACTATGTTGGTAGCAGCCCAAGTGAAAACCACTATGCCACCAGGGCTCCCTGTGCAACATAGCATGAGCTGTTGTTTTCCAAAACATTCACTTGGCTATTTCTTTTATAAGAAGTCAATTCATTTGGCAGCTTAATTCTGTTCCAGTTTTCTTATCTAGAAAATGTGGTGACAGTGTGAACCTGTTTGTTGTAATTTATGTGAACATAATTGAGTGATCTAGACCAAGTGAGCTGACTGTTCAAAAATCAGACCTGTGGATTGCCAAATTGGTTCTGCTGAGATTGGGGCTTTGCTGGATCCACAGGCTTCCTGAAAACTGTGTCCGAGAAGCTCTGCATTTTAGAGCTACATTTTATAGTTGAAAGAGAGGCCTAAGGAGGGTGGGAGTCCTTAAGCTCTAAGACCTTAATGCTGTCATTGTTGTGTTCTTTTAGTGTACCTGCAGTTTCCCCACTGCAGTGGGAACCATTGAAACATCTGTTCTCATTCTCTGAGATGGTGTGCCACCCCACTCCACACCACCACCACCTCATCCCTTTCTCTTATTGTAGACATAATCCCCCTTCCATATGTATCTTAGATATCCAATTAATGAAGAAAGACAAAACTAGGAGATATGATTTAGATGAAGGAGACCATCAGCATGAGGCCATAATGGGGTCCAAAGGCTGTGTGGCCATGTTGCTAATTATAGAAATGGATGAAATCTGCCACAAAAATGTGATTGGAGGCAGAGCAATTCATCACTGTCTCAGGCAGGACTACATAAGTGAGAATGGGGCCATTATTGAGACACGGAGACGAGCACAGATTAGAAAGGCTTACTGGATTTGTTCTGGGGCCTTCCGACCACCTATGACTCATGACCATAGGGTCTTAGAGTTTCTCAGTTTCCATAGAGGACCTTCCCAGGGAAGTCCCAGAGGGCAGATTGCTCCTCTCTGCTCTGGCTACTTGTTGTTGCGTGCCATCGAGGACACTTGGATTTGTTTGACCTCATATACAACCGAATGAAACTCTGTAGGGTCGTGCACCATCCTCAAAATTGTTGCTGTGCCTGAGCCACCGATGAAGCCACTGAGTCCATCCACTTCTTCAAGGACTTCCTCTTTTTCATTTCTTCTCCACCTTACAAAATAGGATGTTCTTCTCCAGGGACTGGTCTCTCCTGACAACATGTCCAAAGTATGTAAGATGGCGTCTTGCCATTCTTGCCTCTAAGGAGCACTCTGGCCTTATTTCTTCTGATACAGATTGGTCAGTCCTTCAGCAGTCCATGGTACTGTCAGTCTTCTGGTGGACCACAATTCCATGCATCTGTTCTTCTACAGCCTTCCTTATTCAGTGTCTAACTTTCACATGCATATGATGCAATGGAAAATAGCATGGCCTAGGTCATGTGCACCTTAGTCCTCAGAGTAACATCATTGTTCTTCAACACTATAAAGAGGTGTTCTGCAGCAGATTTACCCATTACAACACATCTTTTGATCTCTTGACTGCTGTTTCCATGAACATTGATAGTGGATCTAAGCAAGACAAAATCCTTGACAACTTAAGCCCTTTTCTCTGTTTATCTCTGTTTATTACCTATTGGTCCAGTTGTGGGGATTTAGGTCTTCCTTATATTGAATTGTAACCCATATTGAAGGTTACAATCCTTGATCTTCAGCAAGTGGTTCAATTCCTCCTCACTTTCAGCAAACAAATGTTGTCATATATGTACACAAGCGGGCTCCCAAAAGTTAGTGGAACAAGGAATCAAAAGAGAATAGAATTTTTCAGGAAATTTTTGAAATATCAGTGTGTGCTTGTGTGAGTAAGTGTGTGTGTGTGTGTGTGTGTGTGTGTGTGTGTGTGTGTGAGAGAGAGAGAGAGAGAGAGAAAAGAAGATGTGGGCACAAAGCAAACATCAAGCAACATAAGGGAGAACGCTGTTGGCTGCTGTTGAACTGATTCCTGTGCGCATGCACAGTGACCTGCTGTGTGCACCATAGTGACCCCCTCAGAAGCAGATCATCAAGCCTACCTTTCAACTGAAATTCTGAGAATTAACAATTTTCAGAAGTCTGTGCATAACAGTGAAAACCCAAATTCTATTTGCACAGTCCCCACGTGGATTAAGCTGCCTGTGAATTCCTTCAGACCATTGACCAGGGATGTGAACACTCTTGCCACCAGGCAGAGGGCATTAGAAAGTGGATTACCCCTTAGGCAGCCCATGGTGGGGCTTAGAGACTTGCCTGAGTGTATCCTTGAATCGAGGCTGCCGTTCTGGGCTGCACAGTCATGAGTCATGCCCCCAATGCCTTGGTTGTTCGGCTCTGGACCAGTCTTGTAAACTGTACTGTTTAACATATCTGAGTTTGCTTTCAGGGACACCTTAAGTCTAGTCCCCTTGAATCCTAGGGCCTGGAGTCCTCCTCCTCATCAGAAACAATCTCTGTGCAGGTGTGCTGGTATATGAACTCTGAGCCCTCTCCCTAAAACCAAACAATAAAACCCAAACTCACTGTCATCAAGTCACTGCTGACTCACAGTGACCCTCTGAGTTTCTGAGACTGTAACTGTCTATGGCAGTAGAAAAACCAATCTTTCTCAGAGCTGATGGTAGTTTTGAGCTGCCAACCATGTTTCTCTGGTGGGAAATACCTCAGTCCTTGGCATTACAGGAGAAAGAATTCATGTCGAAGACTAATTGGTGATCCAAATGGGTTTTTATTAAGGAGAGAAGGTGATAGAGAGGAGAGGAGAAGAGAAAGGGGAGAGAGGGGGGAGGGGGAAAGAAAGGATTGAGAGAGAGAGACCACAGCAAAAGAGGGAGGTGGTCTCCAGGTTTGGCCTTTAGTGCCTTTGGCTGGGAGGCGTGGTCGACATTACTGGTTGACCCCACTGGCTAAATTAAGCCCACCTGGCCTGGTTTGCGCCCACCTAGGTGCACTGCCTCCCTGCCTCAAGTGCCTGAATTTGGAGCCTGCCCAGTAGACACCCTGGTCCCAGCTCTAGCTACCTAACATAAAACTACACCATAACACTACTCCCTCTAAACAGCATAGCTAAAAATATGAGTTGAGCGGAGAAATTGGTTCTTAAAAGAATGCCTTCGCTTACAACCAATTGTCATTTTAAATTTCACTTGATGATGTAGAGGGAACCAAGAGAGCATTCCATCCCTCAGATTACTTGTAAACTACTGCAGAAACCGCCAGAAAGCCAGCAATTGCCTGCAACACTGAGGTAAGAATCTCAAGGTTGACTCCCAAAACCATACGCATTGCTATAGAGTTGATTCTGACCCATAGCAACCTTACACAGGACAGGGTAGAACTACCTCTGAGTTTCCAAGTCTGAAACTCTCTATTTTTGTAAATCATTTTATTGGGGGCCCTTACAGCTCTTATAACAATCCATACATCAATTTTGTCAAGCACATTTGTACATATGCTGTAATCATTTTCTTTCAATGTGAGCGTATCAGCTCCTTTTATTTCCCTCCTTCCCAACCCTCCCTACCTCATGAACACTTGATAAATTATTATTTTTCATATTATACAGAATCTGCTGTCTCTATTCACCCAAGTTCTTGTTGTTCATGCCCCCCAGTAACCCTCCAGGGGGGCGTGGTTATACAGTGATCATTGCAGTCAGTTCCCCCTTTCACCCCCCACCTTCCCCCTACCCTCATGGTATCGCTACTCCCATTACTGCTCCTAAGGGGTTTATCTGTCCTGAATTCTGTATGTCCAGAGCTCTTATCTGCACCAGTGTACATGCTTTGGTCTAGCTGGATTTGTAAGGTAGAACTGGAGTCATGATAGTGAGGTGGGGGCTGGGAGAGTCTGCAACTCTTTACAGGAGTAGAAAGCTTCACAGGAAAGTGAATTTGAGGCTGAGACGTTGGGAAAATTTTGGTCAAGATAAACAGATGTGGAGTGGTGTAGGGAAGGAAAGATTAAAAATAACCTGGTCCAGGATCCTCACAAATTTTAAGTTCATTTAGACTCTCTCTAGGGAGGAAGGAGGAAGAGCTATCAGCAGGAAGGCTGTGTCATGCTTACAGCCTCTACCAAAATGCTTCCTGACTCTTCTCAGAAATTCTCCCAGGTGCTACCAGCCTCCTGAGTCTGAGAATGGTTCCTCTATGTTCTTATTAAGCTGAGGAAGGTTGGCACAAAAATATTTGGGAATCCAAGGAGCATGGTGAGGTCATTTCAGGGGGTCATGAGGAATGACTAGTAGGGAATTCACCCAAATTAAAGGGCTTAGCAATTTGAATACCAGCTGACTGACCTTGATCAAGCCTCTTTACCTTTCTGGGTCAATTAAAAAAATAATTTTTTTTACCAGGTTTCTACTATATGTCCTCACCTGTAATTAGGGGGCTTGCATGCCCCCGGAGAATATAAAAACCTGGGTTAGCATCAAATATCTCTCTCTCCACGTAGATCACCAAGCGGGGCTGAGCTGAGTGTGCTACTATGAATTGTGTCTGACTCCATTTATTTCAATATTTCTCTTTCTCTCATGCTCTGTAACTTTACTATAATATTTATTATTGCTATACAATTGCGCCCACCGGACTCATAATGATGTGTTAGGGGCTGGCTTCCCCTGACACCTGATGCTTATTCTTCTTCTGTCACCTCTGCCCCCCCCGCCCCCACCTTTCTTCCCTTCCTCCTCTTCCCACTGTTGGCCACACCATTGCTGTGTGTGTTGCTCGACCTTTTCTGTGCAGGTCTCTGCAGGCAGTTGGGAGAAGAAGCGAAGTGAAAGGGACTGAACATGCCACTATCTGTGGGCAGGACAGGATGTCTGATGCTTTGCTGGCTCTTTGATATGTGAGACCAGCAGCCAAACCTACTCCTTTAAGAGCCTGGAGATGATGACTGAAGGCCTTATGCAAATATTTTTACCTTACTTTTATTGTTCTTTATGTAAAGTGACGGGCTGGGCAATTTGTTTTTAAGACTCCAAGCTCAAACATTCCAAGAAAGTAAGCATTCAAATGTTAAATGCAGGAATTACAAATACTCCTTGGCTGGGATGGGCATGCTCTGCTCCCTACTGCTGGAGACAATGGATTAATTCTCCCTCAAGCTTGCAACCAATAGCTTGGTTCCTGTGGGTGGAGTTCACACCCTACTGATATGGTTCATATGGAGATCCAGACCGGTCAAAGTTAAGCTGCCATCCTAAATGTAGAATCCGCCCATCTTGTCACCAGTATACGCCCAATCCCTCCTCTTCCTATTGCGTGCATGGAAGGCGGGAGTCTGGGGGTCCTGGGGCCCTTCAGGGACCCGCCAGTCATACAGCTCCACGGGAGGCGCGGGCGCGCTTGCTCAGTCGGTTGAGGCGACGGCAGCGGCGGGCGGGCGGAGAGCCCGGCGGGCGGGAGGTGACGAGCGGGGCGGCCGCGGCGGCTGGGGCTACTGATGGCGCACAGGATCCGGAGCGCGCTGCGCGGGGCACCTAGCAGGTGAGAGCGGAGGCGCGGGACCCGGATGCGGCGCGGCCGAGGGCGGCCGAGGGCGGGGGTCGCGGCGGCTCCGGGCCCCGCGCTGGCCGGCGGCGAGTTCCTCGAGGTCCGGGCCGGCGGCTCCGGTGCCCGTGCCGCGCTTCCTGCCGGCTCGGAAGACGCGCGCCGGGCGGCCCGCGGGACGCCTTGCTGAGGCGCGGCCGGACGTCCCGGCGGGCGGGCGACGCGTTCGGACGCCTCCTCAGGGCGCCTCAGCGGAGAGCGGCGTTGGCGCCATCGCGTCTACGCCGGCGCCCCGGATCCGCCTGCCACTCAGGTGTCTCTTCACGCAGAAGTGTGTTTTAGGAGCGGGAAACCTGTGTGGTGGGCTTCACGGACGTGTTTTTAAATCCCAGCGCCGCCGAGGAGCCCTGCGGCCTCGCCCCCAACGCCCTGCTTTGCCCAAGGGGGTAAGAATGCGTGCCCCTTGGGGTGGTTGTCCGCGTAGATTCCAGAAGGTTGTCTGGCCAGAGCGCAAGTGCTTGTGAATGGTAGCGACTGGGAAGGCTGCACCTCGCTCCGCTGTCGGAAGCCTGGCTGCCTTGCGGGGTCACGTTTATTTCCGAGCTGCTGTGGTGTGGCTGCAAGCTCCGCTGGAGTAGCTCCTAATGTTGGAGCCTGTCGTCGGCGGGTAAAATAGCATCCCGGGGTCCCTTCCTAGAGTGCTTCCTAGCACAAGCACATGGCGACTCGGAATACCCGTCCCAGGTACCTGGGGGCTGAGGCAACCCAGTGAACATAGGATAATTTACGGGAGGTCCCAAACTTGAAGTGCTTTGCTCTTTAAATAATCTTAAGTGTCACTTTATCACTGGTTGCAGACTATAAACACCCAGAAAATATGAAACACACCCCACTCCCCCAACCGCATTGGTTCTTCTAAAGGGAGTGACAAGTGCTTTTGTAAACATCATCTTGGGCTGTTACTGTCTGGCGAAGTCATCACAATTAAATTAGATGAGTACTTATGTTGAAGCACTGAATGGCTGTTTGGATATAGGATTCCTAATAAAATCCTCTCCAGAGAGTCAGAATTCTCAGCAGTTCATTAATCGTGGGGTTTTTTTTTTCTTCCAAAAGCTACATCGTAAGGTTTTAGTGGAAAAGCAGAAGTATTTCAGAATACTGTAGCATAGGATAGAATCTTAACCGAGTTTCCCAAGGCAGGTGTGGAGCAAATCTAAACCTTAAGCGAATTTACTTCTCCAAAGCAAAAGTGATACACAAAATCCACAACTCTGCCTTACATGGGGATTTTCTACTGGCAGGGGTGTTTAGAAGTGGGGAAAATGGGAGTTTTCATTTATTGTTGCTTTACACCGCTGACCTGTATTTCTTGGAAACTTATCCATAAAAGTTTTAGATCCAGCATGCTATAAATATCAACCAAACCGATTAGGAGGGGCGTGGTGGGCATATGAACCTTGTAGTCTATCCTGTGTTCCTCTTTGTGTTATTCAGACTGTCCTGTAAAAGGTGAACCGCCACAGCAGAAGCATTAATAGGCATTATAAAAGACACTGGTTTCTGAAGTCTGATCTTGGCTCAAGCTCTGGACTGGAGTTTAAACAATGTCACTCCATTTCTCTGGCTTTCTGGATATCTTTTTTTTAAACATTAATTAATTCAAACTGAAAATGATACTTAATTAGCCTCCTTTCCTCGGGTCTTGCTCTCGGAGTTATTTAAGATTGCTTTTTTTTTTCTTGTTTAATCATTTAATTAGGGCTCTTTCAGCTCTTATCCCAATTTATGATTTCTTTCTTTCACCTTCATATAAGGTATGTGAATATAGGCACTTTGCCTTCTCTAGAGTATCCCCAGCATCCAGAATAGTGCCTGAAACATTTAACCAATGTTGAATGTGAACTGAATGTATATATGAAATCTGTAATAACATCTTCTGATCCCACATATAGCATGTACTGAAAGGTCTCAGATTTGTACAATTGAGGAAATAACCAGGAGACCTAGAGTTAACTTCTTAGATGTTCTTTCTCAATCTTCATTAACAGCTGCTGGAAGGTCCTCTATCCATGAATAAGTTAAGTATTTAGACGCTGTCATTGATTACAAAAGCAAATGTGAATTTCTCAGTCATGCTCATGTATACTAGATTATTAGCATTTTGGCAACAAGGGACTCAACAAGCTTTCTCAGTTTTGATCTTTTGGTGCATCAAATGACAGTTGATTGGTTCTAGGATGTGGTAATTTGATCAACATCACAATCCTATTGGGAACTTTTCAGATTTGTGCAGGGGGTAGATTTAGATCACTTTCATTGTTTCTCTTTTTCATCTAAAAATTACTCACTGTGTGTGTGTATGTGTGTAACTGTGCATGTGCACGTATGTATCCTTGGAACCACAGGCATCAAGGTGGCTCTGGTTCATAGTGACCCTATATACTAACTACTTCTTTGAGCTCTCGTTTGGTTATAGTAGAGGCCCTGGGCAGCACAGACATGTTCCCACTTAGCTACTAATTAGCCTAAGAATGGAAAGATTGGTGGATCAAAGCAGCCAGAAGTGCCTTGCAGGAAAAGGCCTGGCTGTGTACCTAACAGAGCACAATGATTGAGAATCATATGGAGCAGAGTTACAAAGCTCACTGAATCAGAATCGACTTGATTGCAGCTGCTTATGGTGGTGTGACCCACAGGGGCAGTTCTACCCTGCCTAGTAGGGTCATTATGAGTCAGAATTGAGTCAGTGGCACTTAATTTGGTTTGTTTTTCATTCAGCGGAAGATGTAAAGAGGCTTTCTACTTCCGTTAACAGTTACAATCTCAGAAACTCACAGGGGCAGGAGTTCTGCCCTTACAGGGTCCAAGTAAGTCAGCATGGACTCAATGGCTGTAAGTTTATATTAATTTAAATCAGGGTTTTGATCTGATTCAATCATGTCTGAAGAAGCAAAATCAGAAGAGTCTCAACATTTTAAAATTTGGATGAAGCAGAAAGAAAACCGGAACGGGAACCCTTGTAGATTTTATCCCTGGATTAGAGGATTTGGAAGAGGGTTAGGGAGTCCTTTTAGGAAACTAATTTGGGAGATTGGATTGTTACCAGGTGGGTGGATAATACACATTCGAAATGGTGCATTTGCTGCCATCTTTGAGCAGGGCAGCGCTGTTTCTGATTGCGGGCTAAGAGATGTGGTGGCTAGGCGTTGCTTGGGCTGCCCTTATTTTCTAAGAGGCAGATTAACTTTCCAACAGAGCATAGACTGTAATTCTTTCCAGTCTGTTTCAGTTTTGCTTCCTTGGTTATAACTGAACTGTAAAGACGGTTTCAAATCACTGATTAAAAGTGTTATTTTTTAAGATTTTATTATTTTTAAAATGTTATCTTAAAAAGTGTAATTAATAATCACCGTTTTCATCATATGATACATATGTATTTGTAAACAGGAAGGACTTTTCCAGTCAGTCAGCAACTTTCTCTCTGTCACCACTGTTAGGTTAATTGATCCATTTTTATGGATAAGAGTTAAGTAATAAATTAGGCATTTGATGTTAGTGTACCTTTGTTTGGAAGTATGATCAACTTTCTCTTTGTTTTGGCCTGACTTTAAAAATAGAATGACTGTGGTTTAATGAATTTGTATATATATTTAATTAAGGAAAATGATTAATGTATGACATGTAGTTACATGTTCTTGTAAGTTGTGTTGCTCATATGTATAGAATTTTCAAATAAGAACGGTCTAACCCAGTGGTTCTCAACCTGTGAGTCACCACCCCTTTCAGTGTTTAACAACACTTTGACATGGGTTGTCTAAGACCATTGGAAAATACATGCTTCTGATCTGGTGAGAAAAAAGCTATCTCAAGCATCACATTGATGTTGGCCTTTTGTGCATACTTTTGCAAAATGTAACAATTTATTTTACTTTTGGCACCCATGATTTACCATACTTAAAGACAAAAATTCATTTATTTGTCATTAGAAAAAATATGTAGCAATATATAATTACATATTTTGTGATTAATCACTATGCTTTAATTATGTTCAATTTGTCACAATGAAAATATATCCTGAATATCAGCTATGTACCTTATGATTCATCAAAGTTTCAAAATTACAGTTATGAAGTAGCCAGGAAAATAATTTTGTGTTTGGGGGTCACCACAACACGAGGAACTGTATTAAAGGGGGGTTGCTGCATTAGGAAGGTTGAGAACCACAGGTGTAACCAAAAAAGCCAATTCCACCACCACTGAGTAAATTCTGACCCACAGTCATCCTATGTAGGGTTTCCAAACTGTAAATCTTTGCTAGAGCAGAAAGCCTCATCTTTTTTCTGTGGAGTGGCTGGTGGGTTTGAATTGCTGACCTTGTGCTTTCACCAGCCCAATATTTAACCACAGTGTCATGTGGAATCCTTAAGAAAATTCTCAAAGTACTTACACCCACTCAACACTTGTGATTTGTTTGGATGGTGTATTGACAGGTTACTAAACTTGATCTTTAAGTTCAATTGACTATTTGTATCTCAGGGTTTTGCATCATTGTTACATCCAACTCCTGATGGAAAATATTTGGTGGGGGAGAGCAACTGAGTGATGAGTGCTCAAGCAATCCTTCAGAGACTGAGGGAGCATAAAGTATTCCTTATATAGCATGTATAGTCTTTAGGTGTTACCATTACTCTAGAGGTGATTTAAAGTACACAGGAGATGTGCATGCGTCGCATGCAAACAATATATCATTTTATGTAAGAGACTTACACCTTCAGATTTTGGTACCTGCTGGGAGTCCTGGTCCTCCTCTCCGTGTATATGGAGGGAAGACTATTTTAGGAGTAGAAGAAGGTAAACATAAATTTACTTTTTTGTAAATGAGCCAATAGATAGAGTATAGATAACACCCCTCTCACTTGAAAAAGGAGATTCAAAAACCTGAGTAGAGCAAGTGTTTATATTATTTAGCTTTGTTTTCCACATTCCCGTGTGAGAAAGAAATGTGAGCATTAATACTACATCTTTTATTAAGTTGAACTCAAACTTGTGCCAAGTATGCTCAGAATTCCATGATTTTATGGTCAATAGTTTCATATATCTGAAGGTTGGATTCAGTAGTAAACATAATACGCATGCACACGGCTTTTTACCGGTTTGGAAACCTGGGTAGGTATGTAACTTGTTTCAGGCAAGTTTCTGGTGTGTTGATATTAAAGTCACCATGACAGGCTATCCAATCCCACAAATAGGGAATTTGTGATTAATTGTTTCACTGCCAAAGGGTTAAGCGACTCTATAGCTGTATAGTCTGGCCTTTGGAAGGAGAAAGATTTAAAGAGAAAGCTCACAAGGGCAACACAATGGTGCTTTCTAATCAAAACCCAAAGGGAGCCCTGGTGATGCAGTATTTACTTGTAGGGCTGTGACTCCACAATGTCTGAAGTTGGAAAGCTGACTCTACTCCTGTAAACAGTTATAGTCTCAGAAAGGAACAGGGGCGGGTCAACCCTGTCCTATAATGTCATTATGAGTCAGCATTGAATCTATGGTAGTGAGTTGTTGAAGTGAAACCAGAAAATTTAACGGTTGACCACCTAGGCATTAGTGTCAGTCTTCAGACCAAGACATTGCCATTTTCATTACTTAGCATCAACTTGGTAATTTTACCCATCCCTTTCAATGATGATTGAGGAAGACAGAATGATCATAAAATGGAATGCTGTGAACTGGAAGCCATCGAGCCAGTTTGAGCCGGCTTCCACAATCTAGTGACCAGCTGTCTCTCATATTTAGCTTGTCTTAAATATATTTAAAACAGTCGCTGATTCCAACTAATGTTATGAAAAAAATAGTTGGCTGTTAATTAAAAGGTTGGAGGTTCGAATCCACCCATTGATAACCTTGGAAGAAAGACTTGTTTTCAATCTGATTATGAAAACCTAGATGTAGAAAACCCTGATGATTGTCAACTGGTTTAAACTCAATATGTAAAAATAAATGCATTATATAAAACTAGAATGAATTTTTCCCAAAATGGTAAAGAAATTGGGTAAAAGATGGTTGTTGTTAGATACCATTCAGTTTGTTCCTTCTATAAGTGACTCTGTGTACAAAAGAAGAAAGCAATAACCAACCCAGCACCATCTCTGTTGTTGTTTTCTCCTCTTGTTGGAATTATTGTGTCAGTCCACCTTGTTGAGCCTTCTTTTTCTCAGCCCTCTACTTTACCAAGCATCATGATGTCTTTCTCGAGGGACTGACTGCTGTGTCTCGGTGACATATCTAAAGTAAATGAGACAAGAGTCGTGCTACCCTCCCAAATGTATGTTTGAAGAAGTACAAGCTGAATGCTTTGTTTGTTTCTTGCAGTTTGTGGCATAGTCAGTATTCTTCACCAACACCATAATTCATAGAATCAACTTTCCAGTCTTTGTCCAGCTTTCATAAGCATGTGAGGTGAATGAAAATAGTGTGACTTGAGTCAGGCACACTCAAGGTGACATCTATACTTTTTTATACTTTAAAGAGGTACTTTGCAGCAGATTTCCCCAGTGAAATAGGTCATCTGCTTAGCATTGGTTAGTCTGCATATTGAAAGAACTGAAATCTACTTTGTTATACTTTTCAATTCTTATAAAAGTTTTCTAAAGTGTATCATGCAATGGATTTCTTAAATGATAAAAGTTGTTTTATCTTCCAAAGCTTAGAGTTACAAAAAAAATATATTAGAACTAATAAAGGAATTTATTATCAAGATCACAGGATACAAAGTCAATATATTAAAATGTTATTTCTGTAAGCTAGCAATTCAATTAGATAATAAAATCAGAAATGCAGTTCAGTTATTGAAATCTACACCATCTATGCACTGATAACTATGAAACTCCTGAAAGAATACATAGTAAACAATTAATTGTGAAGTCGGTAACTGTATTTATCTATATTTAGATTCATTGTAACTCAAATACTCTGGCTTTTGTGTAGAAATTGACAAGTGGACTTAAACTCTTTATGAGGATACCAAGAATCTAGCTTAGCCTAAAACAAATCTTTAAAAGAACAAAGTTGGAGGATTTATACAACCTTATTTTATACTTACCATAAAACTACAATAATCATGGCCTAGTATGTTCCTAAAGATAGACACTGACCATTGAAAAAAACATGGCACTTATGATTTTATACATATATATGAATAAGCTTATATATTGAAAATGAACATGACAGCAAATTAGTGCATACAACAGTACAGAGAGCTCAGTCCGACTCAATTTAGTGGCTCAGTTAATATACTTACTGAAGGTCTTTCCAACTCACCCAACCGCTAGCCCCATGCTAAGGCTGCAGACAGTAGGAAGATGGGGTGGTGAGGCGTTTTGGATGCCATTAGTGCAATGTGGTGAAACCAAGTCACAATGGAGCCTCACTGTGTAGTGATTTGAAGTGGCTGGTTGGAGGTGTGGCATCTGAAATGATGATAAAAAAGGCGGGATTAGCCTGTAGGCAGCAGACACGGCAAGGTGGAGTGGGGCCATAGTGTGGAACTGCATGACACAGCAGTGTGGCGCACTCTGGCTTGACAAGGTGGTACGGAGTGCTACTTGGCCCACAGGCAGCCCAGAATACTTGATGTGGCAGGGCAGCTGGATTAAGCAGAGAACTGGGCTGACCAACACGGAGGGAGAGAGTGGCAGGCCTCCAGAGTGCCATGTATCTCCGTCTCACCTCCAAAGGAGGTCATTAGACAGTGACCTGGTTGAAAGGCTAAACTCCACCCATATCTTCTTACAGGTACAAGGTCGTCACAAAAAACAAATTCTTGTTTTGCCACTATAATTTAAACAGCTGCCCAATAGGTCAGTGAAGGAAAGGATAGTCTTGGCAGAGAATATGGTGTTCTAACAACTGTACTTTTTGTGCGGGCAGAATTTCAGGCTTTCCCCCCACACACATAAAAACCATCTCAGTTCATCATATACCTCAATTGTAAAATCTGAAAGTTTTTAATATTTAGAGGAAAATCCTTGTGACCCTGTAACCGGACAAAAATTTCCTACATCCCCAAAGCATAAATTATAAAAGAATCATAAATAGGATGTCATCCACATTAAACGCTTCAGCTATAGGTAACACAGTGATGAGAGGGGCTAGTCTAGGATAATACACGCATAAGGAAAAGGAGGGATTGGGGGTATACATGTGACAAGATGGCCGTATCCTATATTTAGGATGGCAGCCTAACCTTGGTCATCCTTGGATGGGTTTGACCTCTCTGGGGTCTCCAAGGAAACAGACAACTATCCTTATCAGAAGGGAGTGGATCCTACTTGTTGTGGGATAAACAGTGGTGTCTGCTTGCTCTAGATGGCTGATAATTCTTAGGGAGAATGACCCCTGATCTACTCCTGATGACCTCCAAATATATAGTCAAAGCAGCTAAGTTTGGCATATATGTGGGCGAGACAGCTTGTGAGAAATCCTTCTGTTTCCCACAATCTCCAACTTGGTTTCTACCATCCACGTCTTATTTTTCAACAACTCTTTTAGTTTCTAAGTTTTGCATTTTTTAAGTTAAATAATTTTATTGCGCGCTTTTCCAACTCTTATCACAATCCAGACATATATCCAGTGTGTCATGTGCTTTTGTACATTTGTTTCTCTCATCATTCTCAAAACATTTGTCCTCCACTAGAATCCCTGGTGTTTACACCTCATTTGTCCTCTCTCCCCCCTCCCCCATGGACCCTTGTTAATTTAAAAAGTATTATTATTTTGTCATATCTTACACCGTCTTACATGTCTCTTCACCCACTTCTCCGCTGTCCATCACCCAGGGATAAGGTTATTTGTAGATCCTTGTAATCTGTTCCCCATTTCTCCCTCAACTTTTCTACTCTCGTGGTATCGCCACTCTCACCACTGGTCCTGAGGGCTTCATGTGCCCTCTATTTCCTGTGTTTCCAGTTCCTATCTGTACCAGTGTACATCCTCCGGTCTAGCTGGATTTGTAAGCTAGAACTGGGATCATGATAGTGGTGTGGAGTAAGCATTCAAGAACTAAAGGAAAGTTGTATGATTCATCATTGCTACACTGTACCCTGACTGGCTCATCTCCTCCCCATGACCCTTCTGCAAGGGGATGTCCAATTGCCCACAGATGTGTCTTGGGTCCCCACTCTGCACTCCCCCTCATTCACAGTTCTCTGATTTTTTTGGTCTTTGATGCCTGATACCTGATCCCTTCAATGCCTCGTGCTCTCACAGGCTGGTGCACTTCTTCCATGTTGACTTGGTTGTTTCTTAATTAGATGTCCGCTTGTTTATTCTTACATAAACTTTTTGATATAAACCGTTTAAACTTGCACTTTAGTCGCATGTCATGCTATCAATACCGTCATCCCATTGTACTCAGAATAGGAAGACAATTGTCATTTTAGAGCTTTTCCACAGGGACCCTCACCACCCTCAATCCCACCCCCACTTCCTGGCCAGCAATGCCAGGAGGTTCCCATGGAGCGCACTAGGGCAGGATGCCCCTCATGTGAGATGTGTGCTGCGTGCACTGCACGGTCGATCTTGTTGCATTACCAATCATGAGGTCAGCCCGTGGGAAACCACCCATCAACACCCTTGTCGTTGCGCCCACTCAGAAACCTACAGGGGCGGTTGGTTGGTTGGTTGTTTGGTCCTCCCCCTCCTCTGCTTCCTACCCATACGCAGGTCCGGTCAGGAGGTGGTGATAACTGGGCACCAACCTGGTCTGTCTTTTTCCTGTTCCTGCAGGGATCCGCCAGAAGTGCGGTGGATGGCACTTGGCTGTCGGATAGAGCGTCCAGAAGCGGGACACCGGAGGCGCGTGCACGGAGGGTGGCAGCAGCCATTGTGGCGATTCCTGTCCGGGACAAGCAGCGGTGATGGCGGCTGCGGCAGCATCTGGTGAGTGTTCTGGGTCAGGCGGCGGCGGTAGATGATGGCGGTGTTTGACCTGGTCGAAGTTAGGCGACTGTCCTGCCAAGGACGCGCCATTGCCGGCTAGTGATGCACGCTCGTCCCGCCACTGCCACCCAGCGTTCAGTTTCACTTTCTCTGCTGAGCTCTGTTAACGCGATGGGACAAGAGGGCCTTGTGTCGCTGGCCAGAGTTCCAGGACGCCGGCAGCGTTGCCTCAGTCCTCCAGTTGGTGACTGAGCTCCGCGGTGTCCCGAGGTTGTACCTGCAGCCTTACGGGTTGGTGGGCTTCACTGCTGTCCCTGTAGCCCGTGTCCATCAGGCTTGTTGGACCAGCTCAGGGCGCTCTCCCGCTGCTACCTCGCGGACCAGAGCGGTCCCCAAGGAGGCGTCATGAGAAAATAGAAGTTGGCGTGTTGGGAGCGTTGGTCTGCGCGAACTCCTCTGGTCTTGGTGTCACCTCTACCTCTCCGGGCCTGGGCGGATTCCGGACTGCCTGAAGCGGTGCTTGAATTTTTCCAAGAACCCACTTGGTGTCAGGGAACAGCCCTGGTGGCTCTCATATGGCCAGAAATTCGGTGTTTACTACCCGGGTCTGAACACGGCCCCATCTCGTTGAGGTCCGCCCAGCTCCATTGAAGGCGGTACTTGAGAGTGTTTCTCAAGTCCCAACTTTGGGTCCTGTGACCTGCCTTGGTGGCTCGTGGTTACCCGGTGAGTGGCAGTTTGCTCCTAGGCGATTCCTTGAGTGCGTCGCTCCTCAGGTGTGGCCTGAGATAAATGATTCCACATAGGTCGCCAGCCCCACCGATATGTGGGACCTCCAGTGTGCAGCGCCTGCGTGGTGGATGAGGGCACACCACTCTCCCCTCCTTTATTTCTGGGATGTTGGCCAGTGTGTCCCCGGACCTCTGGGAGTGAGTGCTATGGGGTCGCCTGGCTTGCCTTTGGCTGAAACCTGGTTCCTGGCGTGGAATTTCTTTTGCTGAAATTGGTCATTTTGGGCCACCGTATGCATGCTGACACGCTCATCATCAGTGACGGTCGTTGAAGATGTTGGTTTGATGTTCTGGATGTGCGTTGGTTCCCTGGGTCACTCTTTGGTTACCGATGGCCCCTTGGTGCGATCCCTTTGATTCCCGTTTGAGTCACCTGCTTTGAGACCTGTGCGCTGGTTTTTACGAGTCCAGTTGTGTTCGGACCTTTGGTGCCTCCTCCAGCCTCCAGTGCCAGGAGGGGGCGGGACCCACAGAGGTTGGGGGTTTGGGTCTTCTGTTCTCCCCGCGTTCTCTCCCCACTGCAGGCATCCCTGGCAGCTGTGCCACGCTTAGCGGAGTGCCTTCCACGCTCCTTGGACTGCGTCTCTGGTGTCAGGCACTCTACATGTCCTTTTGGCAGCCATTCTTCCTTAGCCCTGGGTGGGTCAGGTGAGGCAGAAACCTGTTCGCTTTCCTTCCTGACCTCACCCAGCACCTGACGGATTTTTTTTTTCCTCTTTTGCTCTCCTTGAGTGACTTTACTTGAACACACCCCATCGAGGTGCCGTCAGCGTATGGGATTTCTCCTCTGGCTCTGTCCGTGTGTCCCTAGACTCTTCCCGCCTTCCGATTTTTGGTTTCGTGGGGAGGGAAGTGTTGCGGAATCCGGTTCTGGCTCTCAGGAGCACCCCTCGGCTCACGGCGTGGCTCCCGGGAGTGTGCCTCTGTGATCCGAAGCTACCATCTGCGCTCGTTTTCTTGGCACTGGGTGTTCCACGTGGTGG